>NC_090438.1:342498575-342801605 GCF_031143425.1 Pleurodeles waltl
TGCTGGGACAAACAAAAACAAAATAAAGATAATACAAAACAGAGTCAGTTTAAAACCTCATGATAGATACCAATATATTGATACACGCAAATCTCATTCCTTTCAGGACTCACCAGATAAATGCAATGAGAAAGGCAGGTGTTCCGAACAACAAAATGAGTATGTGAAACAAAGAAAAGATTCACAACGCTCATCTGAGCCTTCCATAAAAAAGGAAGAGGTCCCTCACCAACAGAAAGCACAAATCAAACAGAAAGAAGTGGCAGCATTTTCAGCTACAAATGAGACAGAAAATGAGAACTCTACTGAAGAACAGAAAGTGGGCACTGACTCTGCTAGACAGAGGTCACAATAGTTTCACCTGAATCTTCCAGAGCTTATGGTTGTGACAACACTAATGACTAACGACTATTTAGAAGTCGAAACAGCGGACATACATGTCTCCCCCCGGAAAGGGATTACAAATAAAAATTACAAATTGAGGTAGACTTAGAGCACATGATTACAATTATATTTTAGGAAAAACGAACTTTGTGTTATGACATACTATTAGCCGAAAAAGATTGGCCACCAGAATTTGTCTGTAATCTCCCACTAAGGCAAGGTGTCATTATGCCACCTTTCTTGGTCTGTGTTCCTGAATAATTGAAAGTAGCTTATGGTAGAGATTGGGCACTGGCAGAAGCCCCAGTGCTGTATCACAACCATGTAGGTTGGAATAAAGACTCCCTCTACCATGTAATACCTATTAGGTCAACACCACTTTCACAATCACAATATCCCATTATACATGAAGCTAAAGCACCAGTGAGGGAAATACTCACACAACCTGAATACCAGGGTGTAAAAGAACCCTGCATATCACCCATGAACAACCCTTATTCCCTGTGGATAAGCTGGACCATTCATATATAATAGTTGTAGACTCCAGATACTTGAACAATCACACACACACACATATTTCCTATACAAAATTCAGACAGCAAGTACTTATCAACAATTTAGTGCGCAAAAAATACAAAACAACCTTGCATAGTTCCAAGGGGTTTTTCTGCCAAAATATAGCATTTCAAAGCAGAGATTGAACCACCAGCATTATGCTCACAAAGGAAATTTTCATGACTCTCTCAAGACCATAAGAACAGTCCTGGACTGTTCTCAGCACATGTAACATTCACACTACATAAGATTGACCATGAGGTGTTGTCCTATGCAGATGACATCTATCTGACAGGTGACAACCATGTCACACACTCAAGGCAGATGTAGCACATTATGGTAGGCTTTATTGAAATAGGCTGCAAATTAAATTTCAAGAAAACAAAAATTGCCTTTCTTAGTGTCCTGTTTTTCGGCTAGAAGCTATTAGATGAAGGAAAGAGCCCAGGGCCCCCCTTTCTAGAAAAGAGTGTGCAATTACAACTACCAAACACCATAAAAAGCTACAATCACTATTGTATACATTTTGGCAGAACTTTCATTCCAGATTATGCACAACGCATAAAAACATTTTATGATCTGAGACTTCCAGACTTTTCTAGCAAGGATTGGATGGTTTGAACACACACGCATTCTCAGAGCATTGCAATAGGACATGTTTGAAGCAAATCACTTACAGGACAACAAACAAATAAGGTCATCAGATTAATTGCTGGTGCCATTGGGTTCACCTATGCAACATTCAGTGAAGATGACACCATCCCCATAGCATACAAATCACATTTGTACTTCATACCTGAACAACTCTTTGCACCCAATCAAAAAATTCTGACTGCTGTTCAGATGGCTGTCATAAAAGAGAGACCTCTGGCCCAGGGGCAATGCATTGTTGTTGTGCCTTCTATACCAGCCTTAAAGGCTTTTTAAAAAGCCACGGTTCCAAACACAAAAGCATTACATCCACGCTGGATCCAATGGGCAATGTGTGTGATGGCCACTAATGTTGATTATGTTTTTGATCTAAAACTTCAGACACAAGAGTCCCTTCAATGTGAAATTGAATACCCAACACCTACAAACCTTTTATCTATTGAGCAATACCAGATTATAATGTACACTAATGATTCAGCGTAGCCCGCAGTAGGCACAAAACATAAATACTCCACTGTTTGAGAGGTTGTGAGCGGATCTATGAGGGACGGCAAGTCCCACCCTCAAAAAACATCCATGCAGACTTTAGGGTACAGCACTTCACAACTGGCAGAGCTTAAGGCTCTATTATTGGCACTGGAATATATGGATCCTAGCCTTCTTACTCTAATTTTGTGTGATGCGTACCATTGTGTCCAGTCCTTCAAAGAATACCTGCATCACTGGTGCCAGAATGGATTCTGAGATTCAAAAGGTAACACAGACAAACACAGACTTCTGTGGGGGAAGATAGCAGATCTAAAAGAGACACAACTAAATGCCCATGTAGTGCATACAAGGGGCCATTAACATGTAGAAATACATGTTGCACGAAACACCTTGGCTGATGAGACAGCGAACTCAGCAGTTGCTACAGCTTCTGTTGCTGCGATTACTCGTTCTAGGGAGAGGTGGGATGATGAAACACCGGCTGCTGTGAAAGTTTCAGCTGACAGTAAGCCCCTGCCATAGGCATTTCCCACAAATATTCTTACCATCTAAGAGCCCAAAATGTTGCATTTGCAACCATACCAGGGATGGGTGATCGTGTGATCTCCAATCAAGATCAGAGATTAGATCTAATAAAGGCAGCGCATGAGAGGGTTGCCTCTGCCCATGCAGGTGTGAGCGGCTACTATTGCATTGTTGCAAAATCGATACTGTTGCCCATATCTATACAAAGAGGCCAACCAGTATATCCTTTTTTGTGACATCTGATAACAAATAAAATATTCTACCATCAAACGCCCACCGCAGACACCCCTCCTAATTTCCAACAACCATTGCAATGTGTGTACCTGGACCATTATGGTCCACTAACACCTGATGCTACATACAAATACATTCTGGTCGTTGTTGACTGTTACTCCAGACTTCTATGGTTATGACCACAATGATCAGCTGTTCGCTCAACTGTTATTAAAGATTTTCATGTCTTTATCGAGACATATGCAGTTGTGGCTTTCCATTCGGACCAGGGCCCTGCCTTTGCCTCCAGGGCATTCAGGGACATCATGGCGACAATGGGGGTCCAAACACTTTTCTCGTCTCCATATCACCCAGAATGCAAAACTGTTGTGGAGTGAAAGAAATGAGACTTAAAGAAATCCTTAATTACTAAAGTCTTAGGTTCAGGTTGTAGTTGGTTTAACCACCTGTATGGAGCCCAGAGAGCACTTAATAACCCGCCCAGAAGGTCCTAGGGAGGGCGCACCCCATTTGACGTTCTGTTTGGCATACCTATGTATGTCCCAAATCTTAATGGCTCTGGCTCAGTGGTGGCAGACACATCTTTTGACATAAATGAATGTGTCACTGTCTTGCATAAGTTACAACAGTTCTGTAATGATCACTCATCTGCAAGTGCTGCCACCTTGGAAATGAGTGATACACCAACAACGCCTATCAGCTGGATTCCAAACGTTTGGAATCTATTGCGTGAGAAGATTGCTGTGAAAAAGGAATATGGCCCTGCGTATCAAGCTCCGGTTCCAGTCCTGGGAATACACAGTACCAGAATTGTCATTTTACCACCTCTGCCTAATCACAAAGAAAACTGCTTTGTTTCAATTAACAATGTCTGGTTACACCATGTGGCAGTCCTACGCAGTATACCATGAGGAATCCTGGGCAGTTCCTCCACCCCTCTCACTGCCAATCATGATATGCCTCTCCAAAATTTGACCATCCATGATGTAACTTCCCTGAGTATGGAGAGGGTGGAAAATGAGCTTTCATTAGTAGCTTTCACTAAATCTAGAACAAGAGATGTCAAAGGTTCTGAGTTATTATACTCAAATTCAACACAATCGGATAGGATTGTTTACTATGAACCACCAAGGGATACATCTGCCAGTTTTCCTTCTCTTACATCAGCGCCAGTGTTTGCACAAAATGCTTCTGGTTACTTCGCCAACATCATTGATCCTTTTTCTTATTATTCTTTATCTTCAACTGCGTCTGCAACAAATGGACATAAGCTATTCTATTAGCTCAAAACTAATTATATAATTCATTAATGGAATAATCTGTGGGCTCTGTTATCTGTGCTTGCCTTCCTCCTTTGGATTGGGTTTGTCATCATTTTCTTCTTGCTGGAACATGGTCACTCTCTTCCTCAAGGGTCAGCTGTTGAACTGGTGGATGAGGTTCTGAAGCCTCACTTGTCCTAGCATAAGGTCTGCAGAGACTTGTCCCTAGTGGACATTTCAGCTAAACCAATTTGTGATGGAATTGTTTAGGATAAAGCCTAATTTGACATATACAGACCGACGGAAATGATTCAAATTCTATATGTATTCAAAGTTTCTATGAATGGTATAATAGAACCTGGGGCGGTTTCTGATGATTGGGATGTAAAAACTGTTAATTCTCTGCTTTCCGAGCTTGAATATTACACTGTTTTTGAAAGTGAAGATGTTTATCAAACAACAGCAAATTATGGGGAAATTGTCTGTTACCATCATTACGTACATCACTTTATACATAAAGCCAACACCCAAGGAACTGTTCATTATTACACACAATGGGAACATTGTCCATCTCCACCAGTAGGGAGTTTTTAGTCTTATATGGGAAAGTTTGCATTTTTTCTGGGCATGATGTCACAGATGCTGATTCCTATTACTTTAAATGGCCCCCTAGGAAATTGCAAAATGTTCTGTTAACAGACAAAAAATTAATCTATTCTGATTCCTATGTTTCACGGTTGGCTATTGAAGGCTATGAATATTGACTGAAGTCGAATGACTTAAAAATGTATGGGGATCTATAAATTGGCAAATAGAGGGAAGGGAAGCTTTGTTTAGAGCATGCCGGAATCCGTGGCAGTTTATATTTATGAATGAAAATGTGCACCAAACAAGTTGTTTAGGCTTAGCAACAATTAAGGAATTGAAAATGCCAAGTATCACGTCAGCAACTAAATTCGACACATGGCAAAAATGTTTAAATGTCACTGAAGAACAGCTTGATGGGTGGGTCCAGAATGGAACATTTAACGCTACACTTCCAGGTCCAAATGGGTGGTTATTGTGGCCTATTTTGTGAACTCCACAGGGTTTTTAGATAGAGCCGACTTGACCCTTGTTACATATCATCACATCACTCTGATACTGTCACCACATATAGCGTGGACAAGTTATGTTGACAATGGTTAAAATATTTCACATAAACAGCTGTCAAAGAACACCTTAGTCTCCTGTCAGCCAACACCGAATTACAAGATTTTGTATTAGGTTCAAGAAAACCACATACTAAATGCTTCTTGTATGCGGTTTACAATGAAACTTGGAAACTTTCACAGAAAGAAGCCACCGTCCAGTTGAGGCAGATAGATCAGGAAAACTTGCAGAAAGCTTTAGCCATCGTAGTTAATGAAATAAACATCCTAACCAACCACATATATATACTTAATACCATTGTTTCATCTACAATCAAAATCATACAGATTTCCTTCATTTTTACAACATGGACAGAGTCAGCTCAGGTCTATTAAGCACTTAGGTTGGACGTTACAAATCCTGAAAAGTGGTCACATGCCCTGGCAACATGCCAATGCCAAATAAATATTTTCTGGATTTAATTTGACCAGACAGCAACAAATAAAGGGTAAAAAAGAAGCAACATGTATTTTATTAAATATAGAAAAGTTAGAAATGTTGCCTTTTAATGTCGCAGAAATGCCATTAGGAGTGTGGTTAATACACGGAGTGAATAATCTGCCCATTTCAATACTTCAACTCACTTTGTGTTTGAAGCACATTCCTGTTGGAAGATTTAAAAAAATAGGAGATAGTTACATTTATGAGGTGTGGGGGCTACCCTTCACGTACAGATGTGTCAATGACATAAAGGGAGGTCTTTCTTATCTGTAGCAAATGTGAGACTTTGTTGAGCCATTCAATGCTTTGTAAACAGCTGGCTTTGCATGGAGCATGCAATGCTCTCTCCCTTTGATTTATCTGGCCTTCAAGTGCTCTTGAATGGGAGTGAAATGATGCTGTTGAGGTATGTGAATCGGAATTACCTACATCATTTTGGCTCCTAAATTGTTATATGTTGCATAATATGGTTTCTCCCCAGACAGGAGATGAAAGTAGGAGAAATTTGACCTCATTTTGCTGCTTCAAATGTACATTTTGACAATCTGAGCGGACTAAAGGATCTTTTATGTCAAAAGGTTGTGGTACTCACATTTGCCTGTTAGACCTATGCTCTCCAAGTGGTAAGGTCATCCACAGAGATACAGTCCTTTTTAAATACAAACTTTCCAAGACATTTTGGTGTGCTCATAGGTCACATTTTCAATGTGTCTAACACCCCTGGGATTGTACCCTTCGCTAAGGCTGTTGGTTCTGGTTTTGTCAGCACCTTCTCCTCCATAGTTGGCTTTATACCTTCAGCCATACACTCTATTTCATCAAACATTTTTGGAGGTTTCCATATTACTTTGGCATGAATTTGCAGCCTTTTGCTGTTGCTATTTTCTCATCACAATGGCTGCCCCATCTCAACAAGGAGGACTGATGGTGCTTCCACCACCCCAACTGTGTCGTGAATGCATGTTGCATTTTTTCGGAGCACAATTTCTGGAAGTGGAGTCCAACTGGTCTCTGTTATCCATGCTGGTTCTGAACTGCGTGCAGCCCGTCTTTCACAGTTTGTGGTGCCCATTTGAACACACATTCGGAAGTGCGTCTTGCCATGCAGTGCATACCTTCTTTGGATGCTGGTCGATCGGTGTTCTCGGTGAGGGTTCATTACCAGACATGCAAATAGAGATTGCGATTGCTACAGGAAGCCTGCTATGAACCACCATTTGTGAATCGAGTGGCTCTTGGTGCTACTAGACCTGGCACTGCATGGGATGCTGCAGCCTCAGCCACAGCTGTGGATGACGCAATGGAAAATAAGTGCTCCCTCTTTTTCCTGATGAATGAATTGGTCCCTTTACCATCTGCCGAAGTGGGGTCTTTCCTGGATTCAATGATACTTGCTGACATTGGCGATTGTTTAACAGACCATGATTATTGTTGACATTCAGTCTAAATTTATGTTTGGAGTTTTCAAAATTCTAAATTGACCTTTTTTGCCTCATATTTTGGACTGTTTTACTTGTCAACATGGACATTGCATCTTGTTTCACTATGTTTTAGCTTGCTTTTAAGACCCAATGTGGGATGGGGGATTTTAGTAGTGTATTTAGGGTAGACTTCTGCATCTTTAAGCCGACAATGGGGAGGGTGTTGTGAGGTTATTTCAGCATTTTCACACTGTCACATCATTTAGCTCTGGTACTGAGGCCTGTGCTCTTTTACCCAGTTACATTTTACTTGTATTCCTTTTATTATTTTAGAGATGCTTCATTATAGTGGAGATGTTTTTTATTTCTTTTAGCATTTATCTTTCCTTACAGACACTGTTATTAATTTATTTTCACAACATTTCTCATCTTGTTGCAAACCCAAGGTTGCCCACAATGATTACCGGGTATTGCCGATCCAAAGAGAATACTGTTTACCTTACACTAAAAAATGCCTATTTCCACATCAGGGCAAGATATGTTATTATAAAACATCACACTGCCCACAACATCTTAGAGGGGACATTCCAGCCAGTTTGCCATCCTGTGACGCACGTCGTAGCAATTTCTGCTGAAACCCTTTGGTTCCTCTTCATCTACATTGAAGGACTCCCAGCAGACTAACAGACGTCTTCTAACCTCAGCGCATGTATGGGGATTGGGTTTCCTTCCCAGGAACAGAAGGGCACATTAGAGCTAACACAGCTACTTGTTCTCATGTAGAAACTCAGTGGTGTAGATGGGAATATCAGGCACACTAATATGAGAGCATGGTGGGACTTTTCTTGTATTTCACTTTTGTGATTACCGCTGTCCTGACATTGTGTTTCATTATCCTTATGAGCGGCATTCATGCTCTCCTACGTAGAATGCAGTTGCTTCAATAAACCTATTGAACCAAAACCCTGCTTCTGTTCTGTCTTGGCATGTATGAGACTCATATGTCTGAGAGAAAGGGGTGGAATCCGCTCCACCATGACTCCCCTGAGGGGTATGAGTGTCATGCGATAGGCTGAACAAATCAATTCTGCCCTCCGGTACTTGAGAAGTACTGCTAGCTAGCAGGATGGGGTTAGGCTGGCAGCTGTCACAAGGTGTGAGATTAGAATCGGTGGTGCTGACTCCCAAAAATCCATCAGTCTTGTTACCAAAGCGAAAGGTTATGCCTTTAACCACTGAAACCTCAGTTTCAATACTGCAGTGAACTTAAGCTTATTACTTTCCATCTATTTCCAAATGAGAGGCTTGGCTTGTTGAAAGGCTCATAGAACGATTTATTGTTTCCTATAAAAGAAGGGTTTGAGAATCGTCAGCTTATATATAGATTCTATATTCTACTTTGGATAAGGCCTTATAAACAGTAATGTAAATATTGAAAAAATGAGGTGAAAGGAAAGACCCCGGGGCAACCCAAAAGCTATGGGCATCAGGTCAGTCATAAAGTTGGCGAGTTTCACCACTTGAAAGCGGCCCAACAGGAAGAATGGAAACTAATTAAGTGCTAGCCTCTCCAGGCCTGATGGGGTAATACAGCTAAGTAGGACAGAATGATCTACTGTATCAAATGCCACAGACATGTCCAGAAAGATCAATGCATTTACATGTCTTCTGTCTGTTCAAATCTTAGGTCATCTGATACTGAAAGTAACATAGATTTTGTTATGTGCTAGATGGAAGCTTAGCTGGAACACATATAGAAAGTGCTTTTCTTGCAGTAATGATTTCTTTCAATCTTACACATAGGAAGTGGGAAAATATGGTGATTTTTTTAAAATCTTGCAACGGTCTGAGCCTACCTTCTTTAGAAGTCATAAACAATGGCCCTTCAAAAGAGCCAGGCACAGTGCCCTGCTCTAATGAAGAATTAATCAAGGTCAGGGTGGAACATCAAAAGTGTCTGGCAATAAGTGAATAATTTCAGAGGATATGGTTCTAAAGGAGACCCTAATTTTAAAGCAGAGATGGTAGTCATTGCATTGTCAATAGTCATTTGGCCAAGAAATTGTAAAATTATAGACTAAGGGGGTTATTACAACTTTGGAGGAGGTGTTAATCCGTCCCAAATGTGACGGATATACCACCAGCCGTATTACGAGTTCCATAGGATATAATGGACTCGTAATACGCCTGGTGGTATATCCGTCACTTTACCGTCACTTTTGGGACGGATTAACACCTCCTCCAAAATTGTAATAACCCCCTAAATTCCTAACTCTGAAGTGACTGTGGAAAAAGAGTCCTCATCAATACTCAAACCAATATGTCTGATCTTCTCAACTGAAGTTGTGATGGTTTGATGGAGGGCTTTATATTGGCTGTATTAGTGCGGTCTTAAACAATGGCAGACATTTTGTTGTGGTTATTAAAGTACACGTTAATCCTGTCGGGAAAATATTTTTTTCTAGCTTCTTGGACAAGTTTTTGTACGCTGTTAGGCCTTTCCAGAAATCAGCTTTAGTCACTTGTTTATAGAATTTCCATTAAAGACTAAGGTGGTCATTACAACCCTGGCGGTCGGTGTTAAAGCGCCAGTAAAACCGCCAACAGGCCGGCGATAAACAAAATGGAATCACGACGTGACGGAAACCGCCAACATAGACAGCCACTTTAACACTCCAACCGCCACAGCGGTACAAACAAACACTGCTGCGGTAACCGCCAACAGACAGGCAGAAGACAAAGTTCCGCCCACTGTATTCCAACAGTCCAATCTGCCACCTTTTCCGGGGCGTATTCACCACGAACAAAAACACGGCGGAAACAGGACTTTGAAGGGAAAATGCTCACCTCTACACAGCCCACGAGGAATCAGGACGCCATGGAACCCGAGCTCCAGATACTGCCAGCCTTTATCATCCTGCTTCTCTACCAGGAACAACAAAGACGGCGACAAAGACCACGGTGAGTACTGCACCTATGACACATGGGAGGGGGGGAGGGAAAAAAGAGTGACACACACATGCAACACACAACACTCCCACCCCCACCCTCTCCCACTACAACACACACACAAGTACATGTAGATACATTACATTAACAACCCCCAACTCCCCCTGGAAGAATGCAAGGACAAAAGGAAATGAGTTGAACGTTTGTAATCTATTCAAAAACAGTAATACAAAATATATACATTCATATACATATATTTACACTAGAAACAAATATATACACCAAGAATACAAGTCCAAGGTATTCCACCATCATAGTCTGTGGACCACTGGGCCCAAAATGCATGGGCGAGGCCCACACTCAATACCCGATCAAAACGGAGAGAACACTGCTGGAGCATCAGATAGAAATACAACAGGCACCTCAGGGGGAAGGGAAGGGGGGGCACCTCAGCCGGATGAGTGCACGATGCCAGATAGACGAGGGGGCTCCATGCCCATTGATGTATCCTGGGGAGTGCAAAGTCACAGTGTCTCAAGTCTCTAAAGTGGGTGGTTTTCCCACTGCTACATCCTGGGCAGTGCAAAGCCACAGTCTCTCAAGTGGGTGCAACTCTGGGTACCGAACCGCCAGGATCCGGAACATCAGGGGGGTCATGGTGCGGCGGGCACCCCTCCCACGTTGGGAGGCCATCTGCAGCTGAGCCTCCGCAATCTTCTTGCTCCAGCGGCGAATGTCCTCCCATCTTTTCCGTCTGTGGTAGACCCCCAGGGTCCGGACTTCCTTGGCGATGGCACGCCAAATATCCTTCTTCTGGTGGGGGCTGACCTACAGGAATAGTACAGGGGAAAATGAGAAGATATAACCGTCTGCACCGTCACAGTCATTGGCCCGCATCCCTACCCTTGCCATGACGCACATGCACTCACCGTCGTTTCATGCACACCTCATTCTCCCCCCCTATCTTTCATCCACACCACTCCAAACAGGCATTGCCCATACTGCATGCTCACAGTGTACTCACCTGTTTTTCTGGAGGACCGTAGAGTAGCGTGTACTGGAGGAGTACCCCATCCACTAGTTTCTCCAACTCCTCTGTGCCAAAGGCAGGGGCCCTTTCCCCAGACACACAAGCCATTGTCTCTTCCAGACTGAGGTCACAGCAGCACTTGCAGTGTAGGTCCTCTCCTGTCGAAAATCAGGTATCAAGTGATTGAGCAGACAGAAAATGACAGTCACGTCCGCGGCGGTGCGTACCGTCACTGCCAGCGTACATCCTCATTGGCTCCTGGGACCCATAGGGCCCAATGTTAACCAATGCAGGATTGCGCCGCGGTCTTCGACCGCCTACCGCGATGGTGTACAACGCCAGTGCAGTTACCTCATATCCCCTTGTCCCACATTACAGGTCAGGTAGCCGCCATTTCAGGGGGCCACATGGCATTTTTTTAAACTGCGTCACACATATCTAGGCGTTGCTTAAACACTAATACAGCCATATGTCGATTTTAAAACATTTTCAATTAAGTTGTGTTTACGTACCTCAGTGTTGGTTGAATCTCTGCTCGCTGTTCTCCTCCATAGAGCACGTCCGCTGGGGCAGGTGAGGAGATGGCGGCATCCTCTGGTGTACAGACCGCTGGTGGACCTGTCGACAATGGAGGAACGATATGTAATTATCACCTACAGACTTGATCGTACCACAATCCTGGAACTGTGTGCCCAGTTGGAGCCAGACCTGATGTCAGCTATCCACCATCCCACAGGAATCCCCCCTCTAGTGCAGGTGCTGTAAGTACTCCATTTCCTGGCAAGTGGGTCTTTTCAGATGACAATGGCCATAGCATCAGGGATGTCCCAGCCTATGTTCTCCAACGTGCTGTCCAGAGTGTTGTCTGCCCTGCTGAAACACATGCGCAGCTACATCGTTTTCCCTCAGGTGGAGGATTTGCCAACAGTGAAAGGTGACTTCTATGCCCTGGGACATATCCCCAACATCATAGGTGCCATTGATGGGACACATGTGGCCTTGGTCCCCCCCGCAGGAGTGAACAGGTGTACAGAAACCGGAAGAGTTACCATTCTATGACTGAGCAGATGGTGTGTTTGGCCGACCAGTACATCTCCCATGTGAACGGCAGGTTTCCTAGCTCAGTGCATGACGCTTACATTTTGAGGAATAGCAGCATCCCTTATGTGATGGGGCAACTCCAGAGGCACTGTGTGTGGCTATTAGATGAGGACAAGGACCCTATACAGTGTGACTAGGTGTCTGGGTCTGGGGATGTCCCTAAGAGCTAGTGTGTGTCTAACAGTTGTCCCTCGACATTTGCAGGTGACTCTGGTTACCCCAACCTGTCATGGCTACTGACCCCAGTGAGGAATGCCAGGACAAGGGCAGAGGAACGCTACAATGAGGCCCATGGGTGGACTAGGAGGCTTATAGAGAGGACCTTCACCCTCCTGAAGGCCAGGTTCCGGTGCCGTCATATGACAGGTGGTTCCCTAATCTACTCACCAAAGAAGGTGTGCCAGATCATCGTAGCGTGCTGTATGCTTCACAACTTGGCTTTGCGATGACAGGTGCCTTTTCTGCAGGAGGATGGTCCAGATGGAGGTGTTGTGGCAGCTGTGGAGCCTGTGGACAGTGAAGACGAGGAAGCAGAAGAAGAGGACATAGACAACAGGAACACGGTGATCCAGCAATACTTCCAGTGAGACACAGGTAAGAAGACAACACTGCCTGCTACATCTGATTTAATTCTTCTATCTCTCATTTGTCTGTCATTTTCACCCAGTGTATGGACACTGAGTTGTCACTTTCCCTTTCGATTTCACAGGTGTGGGTCCCACTGTGGGACCTCTGCTTTGTTTCCGCATGGACTAGAGCTGTGTGACATAGGTATGTTGACATTATATTGGATATAGCATTTTGCCACAGTTATTGCTAATACACATTTTCGAAAGCACAGACTGACTCCAGATTGTTTTGTGATTTAAGGGTGTTTATTTAAGTGCAAAATAGTGGAGGGGGTTGTAAAATGGTCAGGGGTGATGGTGGAGGAATGTCCATGGCAGAGTACAGTCTATTAGTCTCACAGGTGCATTGTCCAAAGGGGCATGGGAAGTGGAGCTGGGGCAGTTAATGGATGGACTGGGTGACAAAGTGGGACTGAAGGATGACAATCAGGGTGGTCTCATTTCTTGGCGAGGGTCTTGGCATTGTTCTCTGTCTTTGTCCTGGATCTCAGGGACCGCTTGCGGGGTGGTTCTCCATCTGCAGGGGCTGGGGTGCTGGTGTCGTGGTCCTGTGGGGGTGCCTCTTGTCCACTAGCGCCGGCGGAGGTGGTGGGCAGTTCATCGTCCAGGCTAGTGTCAGGGGCCCCTTGTTGTGCCACAGTGTCCCTCCTGGTGTTGACGAGTTCCTTCAGCTCCCCTACAATGGTGCCCAGGGTGGAATTGATGGATTTGAGTTCCTCCCTGAACCCCTAATACTGTTCCTCCTGCAGCCGCTGGGTCTCCTGAAACTTGGCCAGTACTGTTGCCATCGTCTCCTGGGAATGGTGGTAGGCTCCCATGATGTTGGAGAGGGCCTTGTGGAGAGTGGGTTCCCTGGGCCTGTCCTCCCCCTGTCGCACAGCAGCCCACCCAGTTCCCCTGTTTCCATGGGCCTCTGTCCCCTGCACTGTGTGGCCACTACCACTGCCCCCAGGTCCCTGGAGTTGTTGGGGCGGTGGTTTAGTCTGGGTTCCCTGTAGTTGTGGACACACTGCTGCTTGACGTGTCCTGGGGACAGAGGTATGGGCCCGCTGGGTGGGTGCTGTACTGGTGTTTCCAGGGGGGGGAAGCTCTGTAGTGGCCTGTGCCAGTGTGAGGGGAATCGACTGTCCCGAGGTCCTAGATGGGCTGGGCTGGTCATCTAGATCCATTTGGACAGAGCTGCTTTCATCACTGTGGTCCTCTTCTGTGGGTGGAGTGGACATGTCTGGACATTTCTGTCCAGTGACGTTGGGTAGGGGTCCTGAAGGGGTATAAAAGCATGATTATTGCATCTGTGTGTGCCATGGTGTGCAATGGGTGGGTGACCCTGTAGCACAGTGCTTGCATTCTTGTGTGGGACCTTGTGTGATAATGGTTTAGGGGGTGTATGGGTATGTGCAGTGGACATGCTTTGGTGATGGGTGTCCATACTTTGGTGTTACATGCAGGGCTTGGGTTTGGGATGTGTGGTTTGTGATATTGGGACATATGTGAGGAGTTGGAGTGATGGGGGTGAGGGCGAGGGTGGGGGTATGTGACAGCATGCAGGTGGGTGGGGGATGAAGTAGTTAAAGGTTTGACTTACGAGAGTCCATTCCTCCAGCTACTCCTGCAAGGCCCTCAGGATGCAGTATAGCCAAGACCTGCTCCTCCCATGTAGTGAGTTCTGCGGGAGGAGGTGGGGGTCCGCGGCCAGTCCTCTGAACCGCAATCTGGTGTCTTGAGACCACGGAACGCACCTTACCCCGTAGGTCATTCCACCTCTTCCTGATGTCATCCCTAGTTCTTGGGTGCTGTCCCACTGCGTTGATCCTGTCCACGATTCTTCGCCATAGCTCCATCTTCCTAGCTATGGTGGTGTGCTGCACCTGTGATCCGAATAGCTGTGGCTCTACCCGGATGATTCCTCCACCATGACCCTGAGCTCCTCCTCAGAAAACCTGGGGTGTCTTTGCGGTGCCATGGGGTGGTGTGGGTGATGTGTGGGGTGGTGTGTGTTGTGATGTGTGGGGTGATATTTAGAGGTGTGTTGTGTGAGGTGCGTGGATGTTGTGTGAGTGATGGTGTTGAATGCCTGTGGATGCTATTGTTCTTTCTGGTGGTGTCTCTATGGCCTTCTGTCGTAATTGTTGTTGTAAGGGTTTGTGGGTGATGTGGGTGTGTGTTTTATATGTATTGACTGTGTGGGAGTGGTGTGTGTATGTGTATCAGGTGTGTGTATTTCTAATTGTCCAATGTGGTTGTGTTTTGTAAGTGATTGTGTATTTTGAGCGCGGCGGTGTGTACCGCCAATGGAATACCGCAGTTGAAAGACCGCCACGTGGCTTGGTGGGTCGTGATAGTGTGGGCGTATTCCTGTTGGCGTGACGGTGTCGGTTTTGTTATCGCCAGTTTATCACTGACCTTTGGTGTGGCGGACTTGTGTGGGTGTCTAGATTTTGGCAGATTCCAAGCTGTGGGTCATAATGGCAGTGGCGGTATTCCGCGGCAGTGTGTTGGCGGTGTTCTGCGCGACGGTAAGCGGCTTTTACCGGCAATGTTGTAATGACCCCCTAAATGGCTTGTTGCGTGTGCTAGATTGAGTGAATATGGTGGCAGGTTTAATATCTGCCCTCACACTTTTGAGCCTCTAACATCAGCCACTCTGAATAGCCAATTTGAAAATATTGCAGGTTGCAGCCCATTGAATCTTGTTGTGTGGGCCTAGTATATTTTAGGTTCTTGGCCCTAGTTGAAATGTTGACTTTATTCAAATTCCAATAACCAACATTAGCCGTATGTATTGGCAGCTTGCTCAATAGTAGAAAATGTAATGACGTAGTGGCCTGTTGAACAGCAAGGGCATGCTATGCTTAAGTTTAAGTTATGCAACTAAATATGATCTAAAGTCTGACCTTTCTCGAAAGTTGGTTTAAGGATGACATCAACTCAACACATCCTCGGTCACTGGAACTCATAGGGGTGTTATCTGTCCAGTGGTAATTACAATCCCCTATTTCCAAACTGGCGGGAAAGTTATAAAGCCTATTGCATCACAGAATTCAATTGGGAAAGAAGGTATGTAATGTAGATGGTGACAGGTAAAAAATTGATTAAGTAAATGTATAACACTTTGCAGAATCCAAAGGACGGCAGAAGAAGAAGGAAATTCTTTCCTTTGAAGAGTTTATTTTCAAAGCATCAGGACCCATGGAGAATCGCTGCTTCACCAGACGAAGAGCAGGAATGGTCTGCTTTCACCTGGCAATGAGGATTCTACGCAAGAACATTACATACATCATAGTCACATAAACATTCCACGGGATAGAAATAGAAAAGAGAATACAGTTGTGGATACTACAACACCCCCTTCCCATAAAACAAATCAAGTTAAATCGTAGTCTTGGAAACGTACAGGCAATTTACAAATTCTTTTGCTATTAATAACTTTAGGTACATTTTGAGTATTCACTGCATTGGAATAAGATGAAGAAGAAACAAAATTATCACGCACAAAATCATTACACGTGCATTGAACAACTTCTGGGGTGGAAGAAACACCCTCTGTCACATTCAAGTTACAGGGATCACAAGGTGAAGTTGCGGCAGGAATTACACTGTTATAGATACTGGCCTCTTGAGGTTCAAATAAAATGGAACCATCATTAGTACCAACATGAGTTCTATTATATACCTGCGCCTGTTCATGAGAAATGGGAACAAGTCTAGACTTATTCCACCAACCTTTGTCACGTACTAGGACAGCATTTTTAGTGATCTTGTCACTCCTAAGAGGACGAGTAAATATAGATTCCCCTTTCTTCACCTTAAAAGGTTTCATAATAAGAACCTAATCTCCCACACAAAATCCCTTATCCTAAGCATGCTTGAAGAAATCAAAATATTGTTTTTGTTTCCTCTGTCTGTTTTCCACTACTTCCCTCACGGAGGTTGCAGAATTATTAGTCGAGCCCCTCTACCTCCTGTCCGACCGGTCATGACTAGGAATATCACTCATCGGCCAGTATTGATCCGTGGCCCTGACTGTACCCAACCCGTGGGCCCGGTGGTTTCCGGATACTCAGGCACCGGACCACAGTGCTATAACTGTTCAGAGTGGGGACATATTGCCAGGTATTGCCCTCATAAAAAAGACGCAGAGGAACCCATGGAGATAGGTCTGACAAGGGGGAGAGTGTTCTGGACTGGAGGAGAAAAGACAAAATACACCCTCCCCATTATCATCAATGACGTAGAAAGAATAGCTCTACTTGATTCCGGTTGTAGCCAGAGCGTGATCAGAGGGGATCTAGTACTGCCAGGTCAAAAAGATACGGAAACCCAAGTCCTCATCACCTGTGTACGTGGCAATCAATGATATTACCCCCTTGCCACTATAAGGTTGAAGTGGAGAGACCGAACCGAGAACCTACAGGTCGGGGTACTCTCCAAATTAGATGAGGACATAATCCTAGGTACGGATTATAAGGCTTTTCCCTCTCTATTAGAAAAAGCCGGGCAAGAGCACCTTTTTAGGGACTGGTGGAAGGAGGCACCCAGTGGATTGGTTATGGAGGAGCCCAAACCAGTACAGAATACCCTCAGTAGGAGACAAAAAGGGGAGCAATGACGTTCTTATGCACAGAACATCCCACCACAAGATGATCCTATAGTCACAGGAAGGTTTGTACGGTAACAAGTGACTTCCAGCGGAGTCAGAATGAGGACCCCTCACTGAAAGACGCATGGCAGCAGGCAGTATCCGGGGCAGCGCAAGGGGTAGGTCCCAGATTCCTGATTCGAAATAATCTATTGTACCGGAAACCCACCATAACAAAGGGAAATGAACTACAATTAGTTGTGCCTAGGAGTCACCGTCAACAGGTGTTACAGTTAGCACATGGGGATAATGGGGAAGGACACTTGGGGAGGGGAAAAACCGAGGAAGCAGTAGTTAGAGGGTTCTATTGGCCTGGGGTTTGTGGAGAGATTCGCAAACATTCTTCCGAGTGCCCAAATGCCAACTATACAACCCCTCCCCACAAAAACCCGTTCCCCTACAACCTCTTCCGGTTATAGATATTCCCTTTACCAGAGTTGGGATGGATATCATTGGTCCTTTCACCCCTTCCACTCGGGGTAGACAAAGGGGGTCATTCCGACCCTGGCGGTCCATGACCGCCAGGGCCGGGGACCACGGAAGCACCGCCAACAGGCTGGCGGTGCTTCCAGGGCCATTCTGACTGCGGCGGTAAAGCCGCGGTCAGAAAAGGGGAACCAGCGGTTTCCCGCCGGTTTTCCCCTGGCCCAGGGAATCCTCCATGCCATGGGGATTCCGACCCCCTTCCCGCCATCCTGTTTCTGGCGGTTTTCACTGCCAGAAACAGGATGGCGGGAACAAGTGTTGTGGGGCCCCTGGGGGGCCCTGCAATGCCCATGCCACTGGCATGGGCAGTGCAGGGGCCCCCTAACAGGGCCCCATAAAGATTTTCACTGTCTGCTTTGCAGACAGTGAAAATCGCGCCGGGTGCCACTGCACCCGTCGCACCCCTGCAACTCCGCCAGCTCCATTCGGAGCCGGCTTCCTTGTTGCAGGGTCTTTCCCGCTGGGCCGGCGGGCGCCCTTTTGGCGGTCGCCCGCCGGCCCAGCGGGAAAGCCAGAATGGCATCCGCAGTCTTCTGACCGCGGAGCGGCCATTTGGCGGTTCCCGTTTGGCTGGCGGCACCCGCCGCCAGCCAATCTTAGAATGAGGCCCAATATGTCTTAGTATTGGTGGATTACGCAACACGGTATCCAGAAGCTATTCCCCTCCCTAGTATGCATAATAAAGCCATTTCACAGGCAATGATAAGAGTTTTTTTCGAGGGTGGGCTTCCCAAAAGAAATATTGACTGACCAAGGGACCCCTTTCATGTCCAGACTGATGGCTGAAGTGCGTCGATTGCTAGGTGTGAAACAAATCCGTACCTCAGTATATTACCCTCAAACAGATGGGCTAGTGGAAAGATACAATAAGACCATTAAATCCCTTCTAAGAAAAAGCATATCTGAGGTGGGCAAGGATTGGGAAAAGAAACTACCTTTGGTTCTATATGCTATCCGTAGCCACGTACAGGCCTCTTTAGGTCATAGCCCCTTTGAGATGTTGTTTGGCCGACAACCCCGTACATTGCTGGATATGTAAGCCGAACAGTGGGAGGACACTGAGGAAGAAATAAAACATTTGTTAACATATACCCGAGATTTGAGAGCGAATCTTCATACAGTGTAGGAGGAAGCCCACACTGCTTTACGTGAAGCTCAGAACAAGCAGAAGCAGATATATGATACCCGAAGTGCTGTTCGGACATTAGCCGTAGGAGATAAAGCACTGGTCTTACTCCCTAGCACTGAGAACAAATTATTGGCTTGATGGCAGGGACCATTTGACGTGATTGCCCAAATTAATCCCACCACTTATAGGCTGGCCATACCCCAAGGAGGCGGAAGGGAACAGATATACCATATCAACCTTCTAAAAAGATGGTTAGACCCCACCGGCGGGAATTCCATCCACTACTTTAACTCCGATGTTAATGAACACATCCCTTATCCCTCCCTCCCTACCCAAGAGCTGTCCAACCCGGCCAAACCATGGATCAACCCTGCTCTTACCGGGTCGCATCTTAGCCAATTAACCCACTTAGTAAACATAAACCAAGATGTGTTTTCTAAATACCCGTGAAGAACCACCTTAGTCCAGCATCCCATCCGGCTCAAAATGAATAAAGTATCCTGACAAAGGCCATACCGCATCCCAGAAGCCAAACAGAAGATTATAGAAAAAGAAGTCCAGGCCATGTTAACAACCGGTATCATAGAACCATCAGCTAGCCCGTGGTGCTCGCCAGTTGTGTTGGTTCCCAAGCCAGATGGCAGTACCAGGTTTTGTGTAGAGTATAGGGGGGTCAATAACTTAACCTACTTTGATGCCTATCCCATGCCTAGAATTGACGAGCTTGTTGAGAGATTGGGCCAAGCCAGATACTTATCCACTCTGGATCTTACGAAGGGTTATTGACAAATACCCTTGAGAGGGGAGGATAAAGAAAAAACAGCATTTGCCACCCCTTTGGGATTGTACCACTTCACCGTCCTCCCCTTTGTGCTCCACAGGGCCCCTGCCACCTTCCAAAGACTCATGGATGAAATCTTACGACCATACAGGCAGTATGCTGCGGCCTATCTCAATGACATTGTTATCTATAGCAAAACATGGGAGGAACACATGTCACACCTAGATGGCATTTTACGAGCCCTGAGGAAAGCCCAGTTAACCGCCAATCCAGAGAAATGTCGACTGGGGCAAATTAGTATTAAATACCTGGGATACATTGTAGGGGGTTATAGGATTAGCCCCCAAGTGGAAAAAATAGAGCCATCACCCAAATGACATTCCCAAAGAAGAAAAAGATATCAGGGTTTTCTTGGGTTTAGTTGGCTACTATAGATGCTTTATTTCCCATTTCTCCACTGTGGCAGAACCCCTTACTAACTTGCTACAGAAGACTTGTCCCAATACCCTTGGCCCACCTTCAGTATCTGAGTTATGTAGTTGTGACAGTCTAAAGGCCGCTCTCACTTCTGACCCAGTGCTATGTTGCCCTGATTTCCGTAAACCCTTTGTGTTACTGACTGACGCCTCTGAGGTGGGCCTTTGGGCTGTACTATCCCAACCGCAGGATGATGGAACCCTCCACCCCATATTGTATACAAACAGGAAACTTCTCCCACGGGAAAGGCATTATCCGGCTATAGAGAAGGAGTGTTTGGCAATTAAGTGGGCTATTGAATCTCTCAGATACTATCTGTCTGGCAGGACCTTTACCCTGGTTACTGATCACGCTCCTCTCACCTGGCTCGCCCACAATAAGGACACTAATTCCCGTGTTCTACGCTGGTTCCTTTCCTTACAGCCTTTCTCATTTCAGATTCAGCATCTCCCAGGAAAACAAATAGTGACTGCGGATTTTCTATCCCGTTATCCGGCCTCTGAGCATCCCGACCGGCCGCTCTCTAGGGGGAGTGTATGTGACGGGCCGGATCCTGACCACCCGCACATGGCCCTGACTTGTGCTGACTCTGCCTCTGGTGCTCTCGACCTTTCAAGCCTCTCTTCCCATGATTGGTGGGACGGTCGACAATGGCGGGTCCCCGGGAGGTCAAAACTGCCACTATCATAACATACAGGGGTCGGAGGATCAGAGGAGGAAGACAAACGACCACAGGAGGAGGAAGACGAACGACCACAGGAGGAAGAAAACGAACGACCAACAGAGGAGGAAGAAGACGAGAGACTCGCGGAGGAGGGAGACAGCGGAAACCAGACGGACGAGGAAGACGGAGAGTGGTGGCAGCCCAGAACGCGGGGACAGCGAATCCAGTCTTCTACTCGAGGAGAAATCTGGAGGCGCCTGACGGGACCAGCTGCAACAGGCAACCGGGAGGACGGAACGCTGCATCCCGCCACGCTTCTGGAGAAGCGTGGCAGTTCCAGGTGCGTGGGACCACGTCCCTGAGAGAGAGGAGTGAGATACTGAGAGAGAGCTGGAAAGAGGGGGGGGTTAGAAAAGGAATGGCACGGGCACTGAGAGGGTGGGAAGTGGGAAAGCATTATCAAGCACAACAAAAGCATAGTATTTAGTCTAATCCACACCAAAGGCACCGCACACAAGATCTGTACAGGCACGGAATAGAGAAAAGAGGCATGAAGAAATAGAACGAGAGCAAGAGGAAACGCATCCTGGGGAAACCTGTGAGACAAGGAGACAGAGAGAGAGAAGAGTGAAGAACGAACCACGAGAGTAACAGCCACCCTGTCCACCGCATATGAAGAAAAGCCTAAACGTACCTGAACTGTAACTCAACCAAAGCCAAAAATAAAACTCTTGTACATAGGACACACGAGTTCTGAGTAATTCCTCCGTACTAACCCGGATACAAAGCCTTTCATTATTTTAGAAACAAAATGAGTGCCATTATAAGTCACAAGTTCCTTTGGTGCTTCCTCCAATGAAAAAACTTTTTCAAGAAATGAAATAACTGAATTAGTGGAAGGAGAATTCACAAAGGAGTAATATATCCACTTTAAGTAATAATCAATCAAAACTATTGTAAATATTTTGGTTGCAGGGAGCAATTCAATGGACCCGCAAAATCTAATGCTACCTTAGACCAGGGCTGATCAGGCCAGGGCACATTTTAACGAGGTTTCTGTACGGTATTCCAATGTTTGTCAGAAACTAAGCATTGGGGATACAAATTAGTAACATTCTCAACCTGCTTATTCATGGACGCCCACCAATAATGTTCCCTCAACTTTCTGCAAGTGGCAGTGATGCCCAAATGACCTTCATGAGCTAGTTTTGTAATTCTATCCCTTAAGCTAATGTGAGGAATAAAACAGCCTTTGCGAATGCAAATATCATTTTCTCAAGATAATTCTGATGAAATTTGGGAAAACGGTTTTAAACCATCAGGGATGTTACGAATTAGGGACCAAACTTTCTTTAAACAATCCATAACTTCCACTAAAATTTCATTGTGTGCGGTAACATTCACCCATTCAGTCTCAGAAATTGAACCATTAGGATCACCAACTGCATCAAAAGCAGCAACAACACATTGATATTCCTCCTGGATACTTTCTGGAAGAGGTAGGTACATACGTGAAAGACAATCGGCCTGAAAATTCTTCCCACCTTGAATGTACTTAATAGTGAAGTCATATTCTTTCATTTTGGAAAGTAAATGTACAAGACGAGCGGATGCCTTGCCTAGCCCATCACCACTCCATACAAATACGAGAGGTTTGTGGTCAGTGTGTATTTCAAATGAATTACCCCATAAATTTGTTTTGGATTTTTGAACGGCCCAAACACAAGCTAGCGCTTCCCTTTCTATGGTACTGTAGTTAGTTTCTGCCTCTAACAGAGCTCTGGAAGAAAAAGCTATGGTGATGAGTTTGCCATTGACAGATTTGTTGAAAACTGCTCCAATGCCTTTCGCACTAGAATCAACAGCGATGATGCATTTCCCTTAAGGAATGAAGGGGCTTAAGGCCGGAGCATCACAAACAAGATCCTTTAGTTTGGCGAATGCAGAATCAATTTCAGAGGTCCAAGTAAATCTAGCACCCTTCTTCAATAAGTTCCTTAATGGCTGTACCACCATGGCATACTCAGGTGCAAAACGGGCATAATACTCACATAAACCTGAAAAGGACCTGAGAGAATCTTTATTATCAGGTGCCGGTGCCTTAAGAATTGCTTCTAAGTTGCAAAATTTAGGTTTAATACCTTCAGCAGAGATGGTATGCCCTAAGTAATCCAATTGTTGATGTAAAAACATGCATTTTTCTGGCTTAATTGTTACACCAGTTCCCTCCAATTTACATAATACCTTATCCAACATTTCAAAATGTTGTTCTTTGGTATCAGTAAAAATAAGGCTATCATCCTGGAATGCCTGAACATTAGTCATATTAGACTTTTGAAAAACACTTGCAGCGGAGGCCAGCCCAAAAGGAGGTCTGAGATATTTGTAAGTTCCAAAAGGTGTTACAAAGGTGGTGAGATCTTGAGATTCCACACTCAATGCTATTTGATGATAAGCTGAGTGCAAATCGATCACGGAAAAATATTTTGAACTTCCAATATTAGCTAACATTTCTTGAATGCGTGGTAAAGGATGGCAGTCAATGATAATATTATTGTTGAAGGATCTCAAATCAACACAGAGACGTAGCTCTCCAGACTTTTTTCTGGCTAAAACAATAGGAGAAACCCATTCTGAAGAGTCTGTGGGGGAAATAACTCCTTCTTTAGTAAGAACCCCCAAGAGTTTTTTTTAAATCATTTCGTACACTGATAGGTACTGGTCTCACCTTATGTTTTACAGGAACGGCATTCTTCTTCAACCTGAGAACATGTTCAAAACCCTTCATAGAGCCTATATCATCTCTAAAAAGGTTATGGGTAGCACATCACTCTCAATATCCAAGGATAAAACTGTACTATTTCCCACAACAATAGGATTATCTTCACCAGGTTTTAGTTGTAAACCTACTTTTGCTAAATCCATCCTACCTACCAAATCTCTGCCTTTAACAGCTACATACACCTTAGTCCTGGTGTCCCTACCAAGGATGTTAAGATGCACAGGAAAATAACCTAATAACTCAATTTCCTTGCCCCCAAACATTTTAGGGTTAATGTCTGGTTGCTGCAATTTGACAGATCTATGCCACAATGAGAAGAACGTTTTATCTGCCAAAACCGTAATAGGCACTCCTGAATCTGCCATCACAGTAATGGATTTACCGTTAATGAGAGCTTGATACATGGGACCTTTAACCTTAATTTCTTTTTGAACATTTTGAATGGTGAGAAGCCCATTCGAAAACGTGTTGGTGCATTCCTGAATATCACTATTATGATCATCACTAGGAACATTAACATTGTGTATTTTGACTGACCCAGCAGAATGAGACTGCCCCATTTCACTACACCTAGTGCACTTCTTACCAATGGCTGGACATGTGGAACTAATACTTAAATGATTTTTGGAACCACAGCGATAACTTAAAAACTATTTTTTTCTGTTTTTAGTTGTCCTCATAGTTATGGCAGAAACAGAATAATTCTCAGAAATATAGGAAACTGATGAGAGACCTTTATGACTGTTCTTAGCCTGAGTAGAGATTGTGGACCTTTCTATACTTTTAGCACTATAAACAAATATATACACCAAGAAAGCAAGTCCAAGGTATTCCACCATTAAAGTCCGTGGACTATTGGGCCCAAAATGCATGGGCGAGGCCCACACAAGATACCCAATCAAAATGGAGAGAACACTACTGGGGCATCAGTTTGAAATACAACAGGCACCTCAGGGGGAAGGGAAGAGGGGGCACCTCAGCCGGATGAGTGCACGACGCCAGATCCACGAGGGGGCTCCATGCCCATTGATGTATCCTGGAGAGTGCAAAGCCACAGTCTCACAAGTCTCTCAAGTTGGTGGTTTGCCCACTGCTTTATCCTGGGGAGTGCAAAGCCACTGTTAGACCTGACATGCCTTAGGGTGGTCACCCCTAACTTTTTGCCTGCCTCCCTCCACTTTTTGGACCCTGTTTTGCTGGCTTTTAGACTCTGCGCACTTTACCACTGCTAACCAGTGCTAAAGTGCATATGCTCTCTTCCTTTTTAAAACATGGTAACTTTGGATCATACCTGATTGGACTATTTAATCTACTTATGAGTCCCTAGTAATGTGCACTACATGTGCCTAGGGCCTGTAGATTAAATGCTACTAGTGGACCTGCAGCACTGGTTGTGCCACCCACTTAAGTAGTCCCCTTAACCTTGTCTCAGGCTTGCCATTGCAAGGCCTGTGTGTGCAGTTTCACTGCCACTTCGACTTGGCATTTAAAAGTACTTGCCAAGCCTAGAACTCCCCTTTTTCTACATATAAGTCACCCTTAATGTGTGCCCTAGGTAACCCCTAGAGCAGGGTGCTGTGTAGGTAAAAGGCAGGACATGTACCTGTGTAATTATATGTCCTGGTAGTGTAAAACTTCTAAATTCGTTTTTACACTACTGTGAGGCCTGCTCCCTTCATAGGCTAACATTGGGGCTGCCCTCATACATTGTTGAAGTGGCAGCTGCTGATCTGAAAGGAGCAGGAAAGTCATATTTAGTATGGGCCGAATGGTAATACAAAATCCTGCTGACTGGTGAAGTCGGATTTAATATTACTATTCTAGAAATGCCACTTTTAGAAAGTGAGCATTTCTTTGCACTTAAATCTTTCTGTGCCTTACAATCCACGTCTGGCTGGGCTTGGTTGACAGCTCCTTGTGCATTCACTCAGACACACCCCAAACACAGGGTACTCAGCCTCACTTGCATACATCTGCATTTTGAATGGGTCTTCCTGGGCTGGGAGGGTGGAGGGCCTGCTCTCACACAAAGGACTGCCACACCCCCTACTGGGACCCTGGCAGACAGGATTGAACTGAAAGGGGACCTGGTGCACTTCTTAGCCACTCTTTGAAGTCTCCCCCACTTCAAAGGCACATTTGGGTATAAAACAGGGCTACTGCCCTACCTCATCAGACACTTGCTGGAGAAGAAACCTGAACCAGAAACTACATCCTGCCAAGAAGAACTGCCTGGCTGCTCAAAGGACTCACCTGTCTGCTTTCTACAAAGGACTGCTGCCTTGCTGTTGGCCTGCTGCCTTGCTAAACTCTTGTGTGGCTGTGAAAGTGCTCTCCAAGGGCTTGGATAGAGCTTGCCTCCTGTTCCCTGAAGTCTCAGGACCAAAAAGACTTCCCTTTTTCACTTGGACGCTCCGTGCACCAAAAATTTCGACGCACAGCTTGTTCCGCGGCGAGAAAAACGCCGCACACCGACGCTGAGCAACGCGACGCTCGAGGGACGACCGGAAATCCGACACACGGCTTCGCAAGGACAACGCCGCCCGACCTCTAGAGGAGAAATCGGCGCGACGCCTGCCGTGAGATCGTAATTTCAACGCGCAGCCCTGCAGAACGACGCGCAGCCGGAAAAGAAGCAGGAAAATCCACGCACAGACCCGGGACATCTGGTAATCCCCGCGATCCATAGAAAGAGACTGTCCGCGCGCCGGAAAACGACGCACGACTTCCCCGCGTGGAAAATAACGACGCAAGTTCGTGTGTGCTGGGGAGAAATCGACGCACACACTCTTTTTCCACACACCTCTCCTTTTGTGGCCCTCTGAGGAGATTTTTCCACTCTAAACCAGGTACTTGTGCTTGAAAGAGACTTTGTTTATATTCTAAAGACTTAAGACACTTTATATCACTTTTCAGTGATATCTCTACAATTTCCCATTGCAACTTTATTCTTTTTGACCTACAATTATTCTGATAAATATTATATATTTTTCTAAACACTGTGTGATGTATTTTTGTGGTGCTATATGGTGGTATTGTATGATTTATTGCACAAATACTTTACACATTGCCTTCTAAGTTAAGCCTGACTGCTCGTGCCAAGCTACCAGAGGGTGGGCACAGGATAATCTTGGATTGTGTGTGACCTACCCTGACTAGAGTGAGGGCTTTTGCTTGGACAGTGGGTAACCTGACTGCCAACCAAAAACCCAATTTCTAACATTGGTGATCAGCGGTGAGGATAGGACTTGTATTTGTGCAGTGACATACAGTAGCTAAGTATTTCACTACCTACCCACAGTTGAAGGTCAACTTGGCTTTTTATCTCTTTTTGCAAATACGTTTTTTTTCTTCCTGACAATTTTCAAAAACTTAATCCTCACTCAACATGTCTCTGACTGGGTCTCAGACAGGGTACTTTGACTTAGTCCAGTTGGATACATATACGGTCAAACAACTAAGAGGATTCTGCAGGGCTTTGAGGGTACCCACCCAAGGGGCCTCCAGAAAGGAGGACTTTCAAGTGGCGCTGAGGGCCTGGGAAGAAGCCCATTTAGAGGATGATGAGGAAGAGGAGCCAGAAAATGGCACCTCAGAGGAATTTTCACTATCTGTGGATGGTGTTACCACTGCAATTGTGCCCCCTTCCAGACCAGGGAGCAGTGTCTCTATGCAAAGCCTGACCGCAGAGGAAAAGGAGAGAGGAAAGGGAGTTCCAATTGCAAATGGCAAAACTGAAAATTGAGGCTCAACAGGAGGAGAGAAGGGCAGAGAGAGAAGCCAAACAAGCTGAGGCTGAAAGAGCAGCCAAACAGATTGAAGCTGAAAGAACAGCCAAACAGATTCAAGCAGAAGCTGAAAGGGCAGCCAAACAAGCGGAAGCTGAAAGAGCAGCCAAACAGGTGGAAGCTGAAAGAGCTTTGGCAGAAAAGAAACTATTGTTGGCTCATTAACTGAGTCTCAAGGAGCTGGAGATCAAGGCGAGACAGCCTGAATCCAGCAATAATGGTGGCAGCATACAGACAGGGCCTGCTGGAGAAAAGAAGGTTTGTATACCCAAAAATGTGGTGCCCAGTTTTGTGGTGGGAGATGACATAGATAAATGGTTAGAAGCTTATGAAGTTGCACTAAGGGCTCATGAGGTTCCTGAAGGGCAATGGGGGGTAGCTATGTGGGGTTATGTGCCGCCATTGGGGAGGGACACACTTCTCACATTGGATCAACCTGATCAAAACACATACCCACTTCAGAAAGCCACTTTAGTTGCCAAGTTTGGGCTGACCCCTGAGGGATACCGTCAGAGGTTCAGGGACAGCACCAAACAAAACACACAAACATGGGTAGATTTCTTTGACTTTTCCAGTAAGGCACTGAATGGATGGGTGCGGGGCAACAAAGTAAATGACTATAAAGGGTTATATGACTTGATTCTGAGAGAGCATATGCTTAATACTACTTTTACAGAGTTGCGCCAGCACTTGGTAGATAGTAAGCTGACTGATCCCAGGAAGCTTGCTGAGGAGGCGGACCTCTGGGTTAGCACCAGAGTGTCCAAAAAGGTACCTGGGGGGGACTACCACAAAGGTGGTCAGGCTTCCCAACAGAAGAAAGAGGGGGGAGATAAACTTACAGATAAGGAACTCTCAAAAGGCCCCCAAAAGAATTCCCAGGGAGGGGGTGGCAACCATTCCTTCTCTAGATTTGGGAAGAAGCCAGGGACATTTGATAAGTCAGGGAAATCCAACCCCAAATGTATGAGTGTTACCAGTATGGTCACTATAAAGGCAACCCCCAGTGCTCCAAAAGGACACCGTCCACTACCGGACAGACACCTGGGCTAACTAGTGTAGCGCTTGGAGGGGAGATGGACCCAGATAGCTTTGGGGTGCAAGTAGAGATTTCCCTAGTGTCCCTGGGAAAAAGAGAAATGGTGCCCAAAGCCCACATGCCCCGAAATACTTCCAAGTACAGGCAGTGGGTCACCATTTATGGGCAGAAGGTGGAGGCTCTGCGTGACACAGGTGCCAGTATGACTACTATCCAGAGTCAGCTGGTGTCCACAGAGCAGATAGTCCCTAATACATTCCACAAGGTCATAGTCGCTGACAATCGTGAGAGTCACCTACTGGTGTCTCTGGTTCCCTTTGAGTGGGGGGGGTCTCTGGTACTCTGAAAGTAGCTGTGAGTCCTGCCATGCCTGTAGATTGTCTGTTAGGCAATGATCTTGAGCACACTGCTTGGAAAGAAGTAGAGCTCAGATATCACCTGGAGATGTTAGGGTTACCTGAGTGGGTCTGCATGACCACCAGGTCCATGGCTGCCCGGGAAGGGAGTTAAGGGCGTCTGGAGCCTGGAAAAATGGCCCAGACCGCTGCCCAAGAGGGGGGCCAGGGGTGCGGGAAACCCGCCTCCAATGTTCCCACAGTGGTAGACGAGGTCCCTGAGGAAGAGGAGGCCCCCGAGCCAACCGGGGAGGACATAGCTGCCCTGGGTAACCTACCTGAACTTGCTGGCTGGCAAGTAGAGGGGGGGCAACCAGGGAAGCATTCTGCAAGGCGCAGAGAGAATGCCCCACCCTTGAGGGTCTGAGGAAGCAGGCCACAGACCACGCAGTAGGTGACGCCTCTGACGCTCACCATATTTACTGGGAGAATGATCTCCTTTACAGTGAGCGTAGAATTCCAGGTCCTGGGCCACACCGTGTGCTGGTGGTCCCCCAGTGTTACCGGAAATTCCTACTAGGACTGGCTCACGACATTCCCCTGGCAGGACACCTGGGCCAAGACAAGACCTTTGACAGGCTTAACACCCACTTTCATTGGCCCAGAATGAGGAAAGCCTCAGATAACTTCTGCAGAGCTTGCCCCACCTGCAAGGCTAGTGGGAAGGCAGGGAAATGGCTTAAAGCTCCCCTGATCCCACTCCCAGTCGTTGGCACCCCCTTTGAAAGGGTGGGCATCGACATTGTTGGTCCCTTGGACCCCAAAACTGCCCTGGGCAACAGGTTTATCCTGGTTTTGGTGGACCATGCCACCCGCTATCCAGAGGCAATCCCTCTGAGAACAGTGACTGCAAAGGTGGTGACCAGAGCCCTGATGGGAATATTTACCCGTGTGGGATTCCCTAAGGAGGTCGTGTCTGACAGGGGCACAAACTTCATGTCTGCATACATGAAGACCCTGTGGGATGAGTGTGGGGTGACCTACCGGTTTACCACCCCTTATCATCCTCAAACCAATGGGCTGGTTGAGAGATTCAACCAGACCCTGAAAGGCATGATTGGTGGCCTGACTGAGGCCATGAGGCGTAAGTGGGACGTCCTCTTACCCTGCCTGTTGTTTGCTTATAGAGAGGTGCCCCAGAAAGGGGTGGGGTTCAGCCCCTTTGAGCTTCTCTATGGTCACCCTGTCAGGGGACCCCTAAGCATCGTTAAGGAGGGCTGGGAGAGAGCTCCCCAGGCCCCTCCCCAGGATGTGGTCAGCTACATGCTGGCCCTCCGCAAACAAACCCAACGCTTCTGGAAGGAGGCCCAGAGTAACCTCGAGGCCAGTCAAGAGGTGATGAAGGAGTGGTACGACCAAAAGGCCACTCTAGTTGAGTTCTCACCTGGAGACAAAGTTTGGGTGATGGAGCCAGTAGAGCCCAGGGCTCTCCAGAACCGCTGGACTGGCCCCTTTGAGATCAAGGAGCGTAAAGGAGAGGCCACTTACCTAGTGGACCTCAAGACCCCTAGGCAACCCCTAAGGGTCCTCCATCACAACCGGATCAAACCTCACTTTGAGAGGTCTGAGGTCAGTATGCTCCTAGTCACCGATGAGGGCATGGAAGAGGAGAGTGAACCTCTCCCCGACCTCCTCCCTGTCAAAGAAGGGGATGGGTCAGTAGGTGGTGTCATTCTCTCTGACTCCCTGACTCCAACACAGAGATGGGACTGTTATGAGCTGTTAGAGCAGTTCTCCCCCCTGTTCTCCCTTACACCTGGACTAACCCACCTCTGTGTGCATGACATTGACACAGGTGACAGTGCTCCTGTAAAGAACAAAATTTACAGGTTGTCAGATAAGGTGAAGGCCAGCATCAAGGAGGAGGTCTCCAAGATGTTGACTTTGGGGGTTATTGAGAAATCCAGTAGTCCCTGGGCCAGCCCTGTGGTATTGGTTCCCAAGGCTACTGCCCCATGTGCGAAACCAGAACTCCGGTTCTGTGTGGACTACTGGGGTCTCAATTCAGTCACCCGGACTGATGCTCACCTTATCCCCCGAGCTGATGAGCTCGTTGACAGACTAGGCGCTGCCAAGTTCCTGAGTACGTTCGATCTTACTTCCGGGTACTGGCAGATTGGCCTGACTGAGGGGGCTAAAGAAAGATCTGCTTTTTCCACCCCTGATGGCCATTACCAATTCTGGGTGATGCCATTTGGGCTGAAAAATGCCCCCGCTACCTTCCAATGGTTGGTTAACGGGGTCCTAGCTGGTAAAGATGCCTTCTGTGCAGCTTACCTAGACGACATAGCTGTCTACAGTTCCAGCTGGGAGGAACACCTGCTCCACCTCAAGGAGGTGCTTCAGGCCCTGCAACAGGCAGGCCTGACTATCAAGGCTAGTAAGTGCCAGATTGGGCAGGGTTCCGTGGTGTACTTGGGACACCTCGTAGGTGGTGGAAGGGTGCAGCCGCTCCAAGCCAAGATTGAAACTATGAAGGCCTGGCAACCACATAGAATACAGACTGAGGTGAGAGCCTTTTTGGGCCTCACTGGATACTACCGCAGGTTCGTCAAGGGCTATGGTACCATTGTGTACCCCTTGACTGAACTCACTTCCAAGAAACAACCTAGGTTGGTGAATTGGACAGAGGCCTGTCAGAAAGCCTTTGATTCTCTGAAGGAAGCCATGTGCACGGCCCCCGTGCTCAAGGCCCCTGACTACTCCCAGGAATTTATTGTTCAGACAGACGCTTCAGAGCATGGCATAGGGGCTGTTCTAGCACAGCTGAATGAGGAGGGCTCAGACCTACCAGTAGTCTTTATTAGCAGAAGACTATTACCACGGGAACAAAGGTGGAGTGCTATTGAAAGAGAAGCATTTGCTGTGGTCTGGGCACTGAAGAAGCTAAGACCCTGCCTGTTTGGGACTCACTTGCGGGTTCAGACAGACCACAGGCCCCTCAGATGGCTCATGCAGATGAGGGGTGAGAATCCAAAACTCTTGAGATGGTCCATTTCCCTACAGGGGATGGACTTTACGGTGGAGCATCGCCCAGGGGTTGACCACACCAATGCTGATGGTCTCTCCAGATACTTCCGCCTTAGCGATGAGAGCTCCCAGGAGGTCGGGTAGCTCTCCCCACTTTCAGCTGGGGAGGAAACATGTTAGACCTGACATGCCTTAGGGTGGTCACCCCTAACTTTTTGCCTGCCTCCCTCCACTTTTTGGACCCTGTTTTGCTGGCTTTTAGACTCTGCACACTTTACCACTGCTAACCAGTGCTAAAGTGCATATGCTCTCTTCCTTTTTAAAACATGGTAACTTTGGATCATACCTGATTGGACTATTTAATCTACTTATAAGTCCATAGTAATGTGCACTACAAGTGCCTAGGGCCTGTAGATTAAATGCTACTAGTGGACCTGCAGCACTGGTTGTGCCACCCACTTAAGTAGCCCCCTTAACCTTGTCTCAGGCTTGCCATTGCAAGGTCTGTGTGTGCAGTTTCACTGCCACCTCGACTTGGCATTTAAAAGTACTTGCCAAGCCTAGAACTCGCCTTTTTCTACATATAAGTCACCCTTAATGTGTGCCCTTGGTAACCCCTAGAGCAGGGTGCTGTGTAGGTAAAAGGCAGGACATGTACCTGTGTAATTATATGTCCTGGTAGTGTAAAACTCCTAAATTCATTTTTACACTACTGTGAGGCCTGCTCCCTTCATAGGCTAACATTGGGGCTGCCCTCATACATTGTTGAAGTGGCAGCTGCTGATCTGAAAGGAGCAGGAAAGTCATATTTAGTATGGCCAGAATGGTAATACAAAATCCTGCTGACTGGTGAAGTCGGATTTAATATTACTATTCTGGAAATGCCACTTTTAGAAAGTGAGCATTTCTTTGACCTTAAATCTTTCTGTGCCTTACAATCCACGTCTGGCTGGGCTTGGTTGACAGCTCCTTGTGCATTCACTCAGACACACCCCAAACACAGGGTACTCAGCCTCACTTGCATACATCTGCATTTTGAATGGGTCTTCCTGGGCTGGGAGGGTGGAGGGCCTGCTCTCACACAAAGGACTGCCACACCCCCTACTGGGACCCTGGCAGACAGGATTGAACTGAAAGGGGACCTTAGCCACTCTTTGAAGTCTCCCCCATTTCAAAGGCACATTTGGGTATAAAACAGGGCCTCTGCCCTACCTCATCAGACACTTGCTGGAGAAGAAACCTGAACCAGAAACTACATCCTGCCAAGAAGAACTGCCTGGCTGCTCAAAGGACTCACCTGTCTGCTTTCTACAAAGGACTGCTGCCTTGCTGTTGGCCTGCTGCCTTGCTGAACTCTTGTCTGGCTGTGAAAGTGCTCTCCAAGGGCTTGGATAGAGCTTGCCTCCTGTTCCTTGAAGTCTCAGGACCAAAAAGACTTCCCTTTTTCACTTGGACGCTCCGTGCGCCGAAAATTTCGACGCACAGCTTGTTCCGCGGCGAGAAAAACGCCGCACACCGACGCTGAGCAACGCGACGCTCGGGGGACGACCGGAAATCCGACGCACAGCTTCGCAAGGACAACGCCGCCCGACCTCTAGAGGAGAAATCGACGCGACGCCTGCCGTGAGATCGTAATTTCAACGCGCAGCCCCGCAGAACGACGCGCAGCCGGAAAACAAGCAGGAAAATCCTCGCACAGACCCGGGACATCTGGTAATCCCCGCGATCCACAGAAAGAGACTGTCCGCGCACCGGAAAACGACGCACGACTTCCCCTCGTGGAAAATAACGACGCAAGTCCGTGTGTGCTGGGGAGAAATCGACGCACACACTCTTTTTCCACGCACCTCTCCTTTTGTGGCCCTCTGAGGAGATTTTTCCACTCTAAACCAGGTACTTGTGCTTGAAAGAGACTTTGTTTATATTCTAAAGACTTAAGACACTTTACATCACTTTTCAGTGATATCTCTACAATTTCCCATTGCAACTTTATTCTTTTTGACCTACAATTATTCTGATAAATATTATATATTTTTCTAAACACTGTGTGGTGTATTTATGTGGTGCTATATGGTGGTATTGTATGATTTATTGCACAAATACTTTACACATTGCCTTCTAAGTTAAGCCTGACTGCTCGTGCCAAGCTACCAGAGGGTGGGCACAGGATAATCTTGGATTGTGTGTGACTTACCCTGACTAGAGTGAGGGCTTTTGCTTGGACAGGGGGTAACGTGACTGCCAACCAAAAACCCCATTTCTAACAGCCACAGTCTCACAAGTCTCTCAAGTGGGTGGTTTGCCCACTGCTTTATCCTGAGGAGTGCAACGCCACAGTCTCACAAGTCTCTCAAGTGGGTGGTTTGCCCACTGCTTTATCCTGGGAAGTGCAAAGACACAGTCTCACAAGTCTCTCAAGTGGGTGGTTTGCCCACTGCTGCATGCTGGGGAGTGCAAAGCCACAGTCTCACAAGTCTCTCAAGTGGGTGGTTTGCCCACTGCTTTATCCTGGGGAAAGCCACAGTCTCACAAGTGGATAACAGTCTCCACTGGTTCTGGAGGGGCCTTGGTGCCCAGAGTGCTTCATCCTGCCAAGGACTGAGGTAGTGGATGGGATACCCCACTGGTTCTGGAGGGGGCTTAGTGCCCAGAGTGCTTCATCCTGCCAAGGACTGAGGTAGTGGATGGGATACTCCACTGGTTCTGGAGGGGGCTTGGTGCCCAGAGTGCTTCATCCTGCCAAGGCCTGGGGTAGTGTATAGGATACTCCACTGGTTCTGGAGGGGGCTTGTTGCCCAGAGTGCTTCATCCTGCCAAGAACTGAGGTAGTGGATGCTTTTCTCCACTGGTTCTGGAGGGGGCTTTGTGCCCAGAGTGCTTCATCCTGCCAAGAACTGAGGTAGTGGATGGGATACTCCACTGGTTCTGGAGTGGGCTTGGTGCCCAGAGTGCTTCATCCTGCCATGGACTGAGGTAGTGGATGCCTTTCTCCACTGGTTCTGGAGGGGGCTTGGTGCCCAGAGTGCTTCATCCTGCCAAGGACCGAGGTAGTGGATCCCTCTCTCCACTGGTTCTGGAAGGGGCTTGGTGCCCAGAGTGCTTCACCCTGCTCGTGGCGGCCCCAGTAGCATTGGAGCTTTTGGCGCTCATTGGCCTGCGGTGCTGGTGGCGGCGGTGTCCTTGGCAGCGGTGCTGGTGGCGGCGTTTTCCTTGGCAGCGGTGCTGGTGGCGGCGGTGTCCTTGCCAGCAGTGCTGGTGGCGGTTTTGTCCGCCGTGCAGGTTTTCGGCAACTTGCCTGTCTTTCTGTGCCCCTTCCCCACCTTGGCTGTCTTTCCACTCCCAACTGTACTCCTGGGAGAGGCTTTGGTGGTAGATGTTTTGCCGTTCTCCCGCCGGGCACTGGCCAACTTTTTATGCTTTTGAGGTGGGGGACTGTCCGTGGTCTGGCTCCTTGGCACACTGGCTGCCCTGCTGCTTGGCGCACTCCAGAAGCCGGTTACTGCTGGCATCACTGTACCCGCTGATGTTGTGGCTGAGGTGCTGGGACCTGGAAAGGTGGGCCCTAGGGGACTGAAGGGGTGGGGGAGGTGAGGGGAAGAGGTAAAGGTTGGACAGGAAAGGTTTTTTGGACACACTGGTACGGTTAGATGGAGGGGGTTTGGGAGTGGAGGAAGAGGTAGTGGTTGTAGGAGGTGTACGTTTGCTGACTTTGGGTGAAGGTGCATGGGCTGGAGGCTGTCGTGAGGTGGATGGCTTTTGGGTGGGTGTGTGGCTGCGCTTGAGTACCTTGGGAGGTGGGCTCACAGACACACTGGGAGAGGACACAGGGGATGTGTGAATGGTAGTGGGGGTGGTGAGTGCAAGTGAGCAGCGTGTGGTGATGGGTGTGCTGGTGATGTACGTAGTAGATGAAGATGTAGTGCATGTAGTTGTGAGTGGAGACGAGACAGGGAGGGAGGAGGGAGACGTGGAGGAGGGGGACACAGTGGAGGCAGTGGATGTTGGTATGTGTGCATGGGTATGATGCTTGTGTGAGTGCCTGTGGGATGTGTGGTGCTTCTGTTTGCCAGAGCTTCCCTTGTGTGTTGAGGTGTGTGCATGCTGGTCTGATGGTGTGCTTGGGATAGGCTGACGTACAGGGGTTTGAGTCTGAGTAGAGGAAGTTGGAGGGGGAGGCTGGACACAGGGACAATGGCTGCCATCAGTGCTGAGGCCAGAGTCTGAAAAGCTTGCTGTTGGGCTGTCTGACCAGAATGAATGCCCTCCAGATATGCATTGGTCTGTTGCAACTGCCTCTCTACACCCTGGATGGCATTCAAAATGGTAGACTGCCCAACAGTGAGGGACCTGAGAAGGTCAATGGCCGCAGGGCTAACTGGGGCAGGGGCTGAGGTGCCTGGGGCGAAGGAGATACCCACCCTCCTGGCTGAGCGGCCACTGGGCACACGCTGAGGGGCTGCTGGGAAGGCGGTGCTTGTAGTTGGGGTGGCGGCTGCACCTGTAGATACGGTGGGCACAGAGGGGCCCGCCACCGCAAGGGAGCTCCCATCAGCGGAGGAGTCTGTGTCGCTGGTCTCAGCTCCCGTCCCAGCCGTGGAGCTCCCCTCGGCCTCCGTCCCACTGATGGCTTCAGACTCTGCTGTCTCACCCTCCAGGGCCATGTGGGATGCAGCTCCCTCCTGCTCCGGTGCCACTGCTCCTCTGCCTGATGATGCTAATGCACACAAGAACAGGGAGACCACAAAAAGGGGCGGGAATACAGAAGAAAGACATGTTGAGTGCATGCAATACCACTACTCTTGGCGGACACTACAGACACAGAAGCCCCCTGCACTACGCCGTGCACTTTGAGTTCCCTAATTAATCACAGGGACATGGGTTACAAGGCCTATGCCCGATTGCTGCAAACATGGAAGTCACAGGAGCCTGACTAGGTGTAGTTGGCTCTGAACACAGATGGGGTGGGGTGCCATATGACCTGCCTGATGATTGGACCTTGCCTACTAAACTCGCCCTGGCCTACGCGAACTCACAGCCCACCTCCTCCACCCAGACACCTCCATTGCACGCAGAATCAGCTGAATGAGAGTGTACTCACCCCCTTGTGGCTGCTGTGATGCCCTCAAGCGCCCATCCAATTCCGGATATGCCACCGCCAGGATCCGGAACATCAGGGGGGTCATGGTGCAACGGGCAACCCTCCCTCGTTGGGAGGCATCCCCAGCAGGGCCTCCGCCCTCTTCTTTCTCCAGTGTCCTCCCATCTTTTATGGCAGTGGGTGCTCCGTCTGTGGTGGACCCCCAGGGCCCGGACTTCCTTGGCAATGGCACGCCAACTATCCTTCTTCTGGTGGGCACTGACCTACAGGAATAGTACCGGGGAAAAGGAGAAGATATAACCGTCTGCACCGTCACAGTCATTGGCCCGCATCCCTACCCTTGCCATGACGCACATGCACTCACCGTCGTTTCATGCAAGCCTCATTCTACCCCCCACCCTATCTTCCCTCCACACCACTCCACACAGGCATTGCCCATTTGCATGCTCACAGTTTACTTACCGATTTGTCTGGAGGACCGTAGAGTAGAGTGTACTGGGGGAGGACCCCATCAACTAGTTTCTCCAACTCCTCCGTGCTGAAGGCAGGGGCCCTTTACCCAGACACATGAGCCATTGTCTCTTCCAGACTGAGGTCACTGCAGCACTTGCAGTGTAGGTCCTCTCCTGTCGAAGGTATCAAGTGATGTACCGTCACCAACGGCGTACATCGTCATTGGCTCCTGGAACCCATAGGGTCCAATGTTAACCAATGCAGGATTGCGCTGTGGTCTTTGACCGCCTACCATGACGGTGTACAATGCCAGAGCAGTTACCTCATATCCCCTTCTCCCACATTACAAGTCAGGCAGATGCCATTTCAGGGGGCCACATGGCATTAATTCTAAATGTGTCACACATATCTAGGCCTTTGCATACACACTAGTACAGGCACATAGTGGTTTTAAAAAATTGAGGAATAAAGTTGTGTTAACGTACCTCAGTGTTGGTTGACTCTCTGCTCGCTGTTCTCCTCCAAAGAGCACGTCCATTGGGGCAGATGAGGAGGTGGCAGCATCCTCCGGTGTACAGACCGCTGGTGGACCTGTCGACAATGGAGGAGCGACATGTAATTGTCACCTACAGACTTGATCGTGCCACGGTCCTGGAACTGTGTGCCCAGTTGGAACCAGACCTGATGTCAGCTATCCGCCATTCCAAAGGTATCCCCCCTCTAGTGCAGGTGCTGTCAGTACTCCATTTCCTGGCAAGTGGGTCTTTTCAGATGACAATGGCCATAGCATCAGGGATGTCCCAGCCTATGTTCTCCAACGTGCTGTCCAGAGTGTTGTCTGCCCTGCTGAAACACATGCGCAGCTACATCGTTTTCCCTCAGGTGGAGGATTTGCCAACAGTGAAAGGTGACTTCTATGCCCTGGGACATATCCCCAACATCATAGGTGCCATTGATGGGACACATGTGGCCTTGGTCCCCCCCGCAGGAGTGAACAGGTGTACAGAAACCGGAAGAGTTACCATTCTATGAATGAGCAGATGGTGTGTTTGGCCGACCAGTACATCTCCCATGTGAACGGCAGGTTTCCTAGCTCAGTGCATGACGCTTACATTTTGAGGAATAGCAGCATCCCTTATGTGATGGGGCAACTCCAGAGGCACTGTGTGTGGCTATTAGATGAGGACAAGGACCCTATACAGTGTGACTAGGTGTCTGGGTCTGGGGATGTCCCCAAGAGTTAGTGTGTGTCTAACAGACGTCCCTCGACATTTGCAGGTGACTATGGCTACTCCAACCTGTCATGGCTACTGACCCCAGTGAGGAATCCCAGGACAAGGGCAGAGGAATGCTACAATGAGGCCCATGGGCGAACTAGGAGGGTTATAGAGAGGACCTTCGGCCTCCTGAAGGCCAGGTTCAGGTGCCTCCATCTGACAGGTGGTTCCCTATTCTACTCACCAAAGAAGGTGTGCCAGATCATCGTGGCCTGCTGTATGCTTCACAACTTGGCTTTTTGCGACGACAGGTGCCTTTTCTGCAGGAGGATGGTCCAGATGGAGGTGTTGTGGCAGCTGTGGAGCCTGTGGACAGTGAAGAAGAGGAAGCAGAAGAAGAGGACAGCGACAACAGAAACACGGTGATCCAACAATACTTCCAGTGAGACACAGGTAAGAAGACATCACTGCCTGCTGCATCTGATATAATTGTTCTACCTCTCATCTGTCTGTCACTTTCACCCAGTGTCTGGACCCTGAGTTGTCACTTTCCCTTTCAGTTTCACAGATGTGGGTCCCACTGTGTGACATCTGCTTTGTTTCCGCATGGACTAGAGCTGTGTGACATAGGTATGTTGACAACACAATGGATATAGCATTTTTACACAGTTATTGGAAATACACATTTTCGAAAACACAGACTGACTCCAGATTGTTTTGTGCTTTTAGGGTGTTTATTTAAGTGCTAAATAGTGGAGGGTGTTGTAAAATGGTCAGGGGTGATGGTGGAGGAATGTCCATGGCAGAGTCCAGTCTATTAGTCTCACAGGTGCATTGTCCAAAGGGGCATGAGATGTGGAAGTGGGGCAGTTAATGGATGGACAGGGTGACAAAGTGGGACTGAAGGATGACAATCAGGGTGGTCTAATTTCTTGGCGGGGTCCTGGCATTGTTCTCTGTCTTTGTCCTGGATCTCAGGGAACGCTTTCAGGGTGTCCTCCATCTGCAGGGGTGGGGTGCTGGTGTCATGGTCCTGTGGCGGTGCCTCCTGTCCACTAGCGCCGGCGGAGGTGGTGGGCAGTTCATCGTCCAGGCTAGTATCAGGGGCCCCTTGTTGTGCCACAGTGTCCCTCCTGGTGTTGGCGAGTTCCTTCAGAACCCCTACAATGGTGCCCAGGGTGGTGTTGATGGATTTGAGTTCCTCCCTGAACCACAAATACTGTTCCTCCTGCAGCCGTTGGGTCTCCTGAAACTTGGCCAGGACCGTTGCCATTGTCTCCTGGGAATGGTGGTAGGCTCCCATGATGTTGGAGAGGGCCTCGTGGAGAGTGGGTTCCCTGGGCCTGTCCTCCCCCTGTCGCACAGCAGCCCTACCAGTTCCCCTGTGTTCCTGGGCCTCTGCCCCCTGAACCGTGTGCCCACTACCACTGCCCCCAGGTCCCTGGTGTTGTTGTGGTGGTGGGTTAGCCTGGGTTCTCTGTAGTGGTGGATACAATGCTGTTTGACGTGTCCTGGGGACAGAGGTATGGGCCCTCTGGGTGGGTGCTGTGCTCGTGTTTCCAGAGCAGGGAGGCTCTGTTGTGTCTTGTGCGAGTGTGAGGCGAACCGACTGTTCCGAGGTCCCAGCTTGGCCGGGCTGGTCATCTAGATCCAGTTGGACAGAGCTGCTGTCATCACTGTGGGCCTCTTCTGTGGGTGGAGTGGACATGTCTGGACCCTCCTGTCCGGTGACGTTGGGTAGGGGTCCTGCAGGGGTGTAAAGGCATGATTATTGCATCTGTGTGTGCCATGGTGTGCAATAGGTGGGTGACCCTGTACCCCAGTGCTTGCATTCTTGTGTGGGACCTTGTGTGATAATTGGTTAGGGGTGTGTGTGGGTATGTGCAGTGGCCATGCATTGGTGATGGGTGTCCATGCTTTGGTGTTGCATGCAGGACTTAGTGTTGGGATGGGTGGGTTGTGATAGTGGGACATCTGTGAGGAGTTGGAGTGATGGGGGTGAGAGTGGGGGTATGTGATAGCATGCAGGTAGGGTGGGGGATGTAATAGTTAAGATATGACTTACCAGATTCCATTCCTCCAGCTACTCCTGCAAGGCCCTCAGGATGCAGTTTAGCCAAGACCTGCTCCTCCCATGTTGTTAGTTGTGGGGGAGGAGGTGGGGGTCCGCCGCCAGTCCTCTGAACCACGATGTGGTGTCATGAGACCACGGAACGCACCATCCCCCGTAGGTCATTCCACCTCTTCCTGATGTCATTCCGTGTTCTTGGGTGCTATCCCACTGCGTTGACCCTGTCCACGATTCCGCGCAATTGCTCCATCTTCCTAGCTATGGTGGTGTGCTGCACCTGTGATCCGAATAGCTGTGGCTCTACCCGGATGATTTCCTCCACCCTGAGCTCCTCCTCAAAGAACCTGGGGTGTCTTTCAAGTGCCATGGGGTGGTGTGGGTGATGTGTGGGGTGGTGTGTGTTGTGATGTGTGGGGTGATGTTTAGGGGTGTGTAGTGTTTTGTGTGTGGATGTTGTGTGAGTGATGGTGTTGAGTGCCTGTGGATGCTAGTTTGTAGATGGTGGTGTCTCTCTCATGACAGTAGAGGTTTTGTTATCGCCAGTTTATCACTGACCTTTGGTGTGGCGGACTTGTGTGGATGTCTAAATTTTGGCGGATTCCGAGCTGTGGGTCATAATAGCTGTGGCGGAATTCCGCAGCGGTGTGTTGGCGGTCTTCTGCATGGCAGTAAGCGGCATTTACTGCCAATGTTGTAATGACCCCCAAAGTGTGCTGTTCCATTCTTCTGAGGATGGACAACATATCCACTGTCCAATATATAAATCGCCTCGAGGGCACTCGTTCGAAGGCCATCTCCGAAATAGCGAAGGATTTCTGGCATTAGTGCCATCAAAAACAGATCTTGGTAGTGGCAGAGTATCTTCCAGGGACCAAGATCATAGTGGGAGATTGGAACTCCAGGAACTTCACGGACAGCACAGATAGGAAATTAGATCCACAGATGTAATTGGAAAGATGGTGTCCTTGCGATCTAGATCTTTTTGCATCCCATCTCAATCACCAACTAACGAGAAAAGTCAGCTGGAGACCGGATCCGGAAGCAATAGCGATAGATGCTTTTCTCCAAGATTGGTCAAAGAACCTTCCCTATGCCTTTCCCCCCTTCATAATGATTCCCAGAGTAGCAGCTCAGGTAAGACGTCAAATGGCGTCCTTGGTTCTAGTGACTCCGATTTGGAAATCTCAGGCTTGGTTTCCGACTCTCATGGAACTGTCTTGGGATCTTCCAATCCGCTTACCGTCATTCCCTTCAATCCTTCTCGATCACCAAGGGTCTCCTCACCTGTTGGTTCTCCAAGGCCATCTTTTTCTCATGGCATGGAGTATTTCCGGGGACGCTGGAAGAGCATACTCCTTTCTAAAGAAGCTAATAACTTCACTAGTACCACCAAAACATACAGACTGGCATGGAACAGATGGAATCGTTGGTGTGTGGTGAAACATATTGATCCCTTGGGGGCACAACTTATGTATATCCTAAATTTCTTGCCCACTCTGGCCTCGCATATTGTACCATTGACACCTTTAGGACAGCCATATCAGCAGGACATGTTGCCAATAACAACAAACCAGTAGGTGAACATCCATGGGTTTGTAAACTTATGAAGGGCATTCGCCGTTCTAACCCCCCTGAACCCAGATATTCGGGTTTATGGGTTGTGAACATAATTTTAAATTTTATCTCCCATTGGCATGACAATCATCTTTTATCTCGTAAACAAATTTCGGCTAAGTTAGCAATCCTTCTCTGTCTTAGTTCTTGTAAAAGGGTATTGGATGTTAGAGCCCTAGATCTCTCAGCTAGAACCTTTACCCCAGAGGGTGTAACTTTCACTATATCTCAAAGAACCAAAACCAATATCAGAGTGTTTTTTTATCCCACTTTTCCTGATCATCAAAAATTATGTGTAGTAAATTGTATCAAAGCATATGAGCACATGGCATTAGACGTCAGATCCGCAGGTGAGAATCAACTTCTTATTGCCTTACAAAAACCCTTTAAAGCAGTTTCCTCTCCTACCATTGCTAGATGGGTTAGATGTATCATGGCAGAGGCGGGTATTGACATACATAGATTCGGAGCTCATTCCACCAGAGGAGCAATGGCTTCCAAAGCCATTCAGGTAGGTGGTAGACTTGAAGATATTATGAATGCAGCGGATTGGTCTTCTGAATCCACCTTCAAAATGTTCTACTTTAAACCTATTCTAGAACCCGCATCTCTAGTAGTCAGTAAGCTTTAAACATGCATAATCCTCTCCTCCGGTCCTGACATAGAATGAAAAATGTCCTAGCTAACGAGAAGGAAAGTTTCAATTCTATTAAGGACACGGAGGCAAGGATTATCCCACCCAGGCATTTCATCTTCGTAGCCTTTCCCTCCTGATTACTGTCGCTTTGTCTTACTACAAGTAAGTAACTATTACTGCAATGCTATTCATGCTTTAAATTCTTAAATGATTGCTTACAATTAAATCTGTGCATGTCTTTCTCTTATGAATGCTTTATCTTGCCTACAGCATTGTGTTTTTTCTCTGACAACACTTATCAATGTGACAAGGAATCGGATAACGTATTTATAATTATTTTTACTTACACAGGCAATACTCAAGGAATGGACTAATCTACTTTCATCTTTAACTTCCTCCAGTGAAGAAGAGGAACAGGAAGGGACGTCATACATATTTATACGTTGTGCTGTACTGTGATTGGACTATTGCACACTCTACACTATGGACTCATGGGACTTGTAGTCTATATGTTTTTGACTTTTTATTACGTTTTCTTTGAATCTGCTGTTGGAATAAAAGTGAAGAAATTTATGCATAATCCTCACCTCCGTGTCTTTAATAGAATTGAAACTTTCCTTCTTGTTAGCTAGGAAATTTTTTATTGGACAATACGAGAGTTGTACTAGGTACTATAAGGGGTAGAATTGCCATTAGAGAGTTTTATAAGGTACTGCTAGGGATAGAGCTGTATGTTGATATTTCATAGCAATAAGATATACAATATAGATACTTTATATAGACGAGGTTTGATAATTACTTATCCTGAAATGTAGTGCCAATGGTACAAAATGGTTATACGAAGCATAATCTAAGATGGCGACCACAGGATTGTCTCTCTTATATGGTGTCTATGATTGCGTGATACATATCTGATGTATGCTGACTAAATAGACAGGTGTTTTAAAGGCACTGTGAGGGTTAGAACCAGGGGCCAGATGTAGGTAGTAAAAAAATAGCGATTCGCAATTTGCGACTCGCAATTTGCGTGCCGCTAACTGGAATGCAGGTAGAAAGTGCGCGGACAAATTGCGACTCGCACCCAGAGTCGCACCGCAGATAGCGAATCCGCTGTTTGCGAGGTCGCGTTTTGCGACCGCGCCAAAAACGGTCTCGCAATTTGCAAGTGGGTGTTGCAAATTGCGACTGTGCTGAAAATTGAAAGCAGGTACTGCAGAACACTCCAGAAACCACTCCAGAACACTCAGGAAAACACTTCCTGACACATGATGATGACATCACAGCCAGGAAGTTTACAAATACACCTGGGAGGAGGGAGGACCACACCCTTTTTAACTGCAACACAGCTAATAGAGCACCAGCAACCATGGCCCACACTCCCAGGAAGAGAAAACTCAAGTTTGCAGAGAAGGAGCTGGAGGTGCTAACGGATGAGTGCTGTCAGCACCATAATGAGCTGTTTGGCAAGGCAGCCCTCAATGTGCCAGACTCTGACAAAAAATGAATTTGGCAGGATATCCAGGAGAAGGTAAACTCCCTAGGGGTCAGCCACAGGAGTGTGGACGAACTAAAGAAGAGGTGGTACGACCTACGCTCCCGGACCAAGGAGAGGGTGGCAGAAAGGCTCCGGGAGATGAGAGGCACAGGAGGGGGACCATCTACCATATCACCACCCACACCCCTGGAGGAAAGGGTTGAGGAGACCCTGGAGCCAGAGGCTGTTACTGGATTTGGAGAACTGGATACCTCTGAGCCCGAACCATCAACCGGTGAGTACCATGTGATATGCCTGTACCCCCATCAATGCCATACCCCCACCCACCATGTACACAGGGGCATGCACAACCAAGATAGCTCCATTTCAGAGTAGCAAACACCAGAATGATGCATTATGGGCAATGTAGTCAAGTAGGCATTGCATAGGCTATTGTTTATTAGGAAGTTGTTAACTGATAGTAGACACTGACAGTGTGTTCCCCATGTCCCACAGGTCTCCAAAAAGACACCCCCACCAGCCAAAGCAGCCAGGTGCCAATGGTCAGCCAGCCCCGAGAGGAGAGAACAGGACCAGCCACCACTCCAACCTGCACCACCAACACCATCCCCTCTCTGGCAACACCCGTTGCAACAATGGTCTTGGAGCCTGCACCAGGTACAAGCCGGAGTGCCACATCAGACATCACAGGGCCTCCACCGCTGCGCAGGCGACGCAGGATGATGAGAGAAGGGCAGCAGGCAGAGTCAGGGCTTCCATCCACAACACCAACGGAGGCACAACTGCTACGGGGTCAGCGCCTTCAAAATCAACAGTTAGGGCGGATTAGTGGGGTTCTGCAGCGCTTCGAGAGGTACCATGCCAACAGCATGCATCAGGTGCATGCACAACTGGAGGTCATTGGGAACAACACAGGTGACCGTGCCCTGTCAATGCGCAAACTGGTGGCTGGACTGCTAATGCAGAGTGAGGGTGCGCGGCGCAGGGACCGCCAGCTGCTGCAAAGGCTGGACAGGATGGCCTCCTCTATCGTCAGACTGGCAGTGAACACAACTGGGCTGTCTAGGAGAACAGTCAGCCTCCAGGTTGACATGGGCCACTTTGTGGGTGATGTGGCACGGGGACATGGCCGGATCACCCATGCAATAGACCTCATGGAGGCATGGCAGGTGTCCAGGGGTACAGGTGACACCCCACAAGACAGTGAGGAGGGCTCCACTGTCAGCAGTGTCTCTGCTGGTGACACCAGGGTGCTACGGAGTGGGAGTACAAGGCAGAGCACTACTGAGCCACCTAGTACCAGCCAGGCTGGCCGAGCCCGCCGTAGGCTGTGAGCTAAACACTGTCCCTGATGTTGGGGCACATGATGGCAATGTGTCCCATGCCAGGTGGACTTTTGAAGTCCCTGAACAGTTTTTCATTGTATATAGTTTTGTTTTTTGCACATATTAAATAATTTGTTCGTTACACATGGAGTGTTTGTTCTATTGGTGAGTATGGTAGAAGTTGGCACGTACCTTCCAAAGTATTGGGTTGCAATGTGTTCCCGTCTCAGTCTGCCTTGATTTGCGATGCTCCTATCCCCATGATGGCGATGTGGTTGCTCTTGCTCTTCATCCTCAGAATCTGGGTTTGCAGGGGTGAGAGGTAGGCCACGTCGGGTGGCAATGTTGTGCAGGATAGCGCATGCGACAACTATTTTGAAAGCCGTTATGGGGGTATACTGGAGGGCACCTCCACTACGGTGGAGGCATCTGAACCGTGCTTTCAGCAGTCCAAAGGTTCTTTCAATAATGTTCCTGGTCCTCTTATGTGCACTGTTGTATCACCTCTCACATTCATTGCTGGGTGTTAAGTACGGAATCAGTATCCATGGCCGCAGTGCATATGCACTGTCACCTGTTGGGCACAAAACATACACTGTTAGCAAATCATGGTTGGTTTGCACATTGATCTGTGTGCATGTCTACAAGGTGTATGCAGCCCTACCTAGGAGGTATCCATCTCCAAACTCCCCACGTTCCAGGCGTTGGTGTATCCCACTGTGCCTAAAAATGTAGGAGTCATGAGTACTGCCTGGAAATTTAGCAACCATGTCAGTGATGACATAATGGGCGTCTCAAACAACCTGAATATTTAGTGAGTGGGTACACTTTCTATTGCGGAACAGATATTCCAGGTTTGCAGGAGGGCATATTTGAATATGTGTCCCATCTACACACCCTATGACATGGGGAAAGTTGGCAATCCGGTAAAAGTCCAACTTGGTGCAGTTAATTTCTGCCTCATTCCTGGGTAGGTATATGTATCGGGACATGTGTGTGAGTAAGGCATCTAGGAATGCCCTGAGGAACCTTGATAGTGCACTTTGGGATACCCCACCTGCCACAGCAATGACACCCTGATAGCTCCCCAAGGCCAAGAGGTGCAGTGAGCATAGCACTTGCACATGCGTAGGGATGGCGCAGCCGCGCACAGTCTGGCGTTCTAGCTGTGGTTTGAGTAAATATATTAAATCTAGTATAGCTGCGCTGCTAAGTCTGTATTTGTCATATATTTCCTCCTCAGTTTGCTGGAAGAGTGTCTGCCTTGTTCTGTAAATCTTCTCCTGTCTCTGGCTCCTCCTCCTCCTCTGCTGGGCTGCGTGGGCTCTCCTCCTCACTGCTATCAGGTATATCTCCGCCATCTTGAGTAACCCAGATGCCTTCTGGGTCTCCTTTTATACTTTGGTAATGGTTACCACCTGCTCTGAGTTAGTGGTAAATTGTACGTGCAAAATGGGCTTTTTGCAACTAGTCGAATTTGCGAGTTGCTATTGCATATGGTTTGAGACTCGCAAATTGCGACTTCCTATTAGCGGGTCGTAAAATGGGGTTGCAAATTTGGCGAGTCGGTACCGGCTCGCATCGCATTTTGCGAGTCGGAAATGGGATTTTTGCATCCCATTTCCGATTTTGCGCGGTAGCAAATAGCGATTCGGCCATTTGCGACTTGCAAAAGTTTGCTACATCTGGCCCCAAATGTCCAAACTTCAGTTGTGACAAGACAACAGAATAATATAACGAGGTCTGGTAATCACTTATCCTGACATGTATTGTTAACGATGTAGAATAGTTACCCGAAATATTTTCTAAGAGGGCGACCACAGGATTGTCTCTCTAATATGGTGTCTTATTTCACGTGACACGCATTGCACGTATGCTGATTGGATCAACGGGAGCTTTAAAAGGCACTGAAAGGGGTTGAATGTTTGGCGCATATTTGCGTCCACATCGTTACTAAGGGCCAGATGTAGCAAATAAAAAATTTGCGAGTTGCAAAGTGCGAGTCCATGCGACTCGCAATTTGCAACTCGCAAATTGGTATGCAGTACGGTGTCTCAGACACCGACTGCAACTCGCTATGGGGTCGCAATGACCCACCTCATCAATATTCATGAGTTGGGTCGCAAATTGCGGCCCCATAGCGAGTATAGGCACTCGCAAACATGGAGGCCTGCTGTCGTCAGCAGACCTCCATGTTCGTGACTGCTTTCAATAAAGCATTTTTTTTTTTTAAGTGTAGCCCATTTTCCTTAAAGGAAAACGAGCTGCACTTAAAAAAAAAAATGAAACCTTTAGTTTTGGGTTTTTTTCAGGGTAGGTAGTGGTCCCTTGGACCACTACCTACCCTGAAAAAATATTTTTGGGTCCATTCACAAAGTGGAAGGGGTCCCATGGGGACCCCTTCCAATTTGCGAGTGGGTTACCATCCACTTGAAGTGGATGGTAACTGCGACACCATTTGCGACCGCGTACGCGGTCGCAAATGGTATTGCATACCACTCAGACTCACAAATAGTAAGGGAACACCCCTTCCTATTTGCGATTCCGAAATGCATATTGCGAGTCGGTACCGACTCGCAATATGCATTTCTGCATTGGGAAACGCATTTAGCGACTCGCAAACGGCAATTTTTGCCGTTTGCGAGTCGCTAAACGTTTCCTACATCTGGCCCTTAGTTTGATTCCTTTTTTGAGACAGGACTATTTGTAACTCGTATACAGGCAAAATGATTGTGTCACAATGTTAGATATATTCATGGGTAAACGTGACTTTCTGAGTGGTATACTTAAGCATAGAGTGTATACAAGATGAATTAGTTGTGCAGAGGTATCTTTGGCCTGCTTGTAAAGATGAATGGCAACTCACAGATATGAAGTGATTATCTGGGGTATAAACTGTTGTACATGCATTTACTAGAGAGTTTGGCTATTGAAAAAAGATAATAAGACAGATGTTCTAGTAGACTTTTTGTGTTGACGCTTACCGCACAATATGGTAATGAATTTCTATGCGTGTTCTTATACATGACAGTACGTACTACATGGGAAGATGCGGTAAAGGTAATTTGCTTGTATCATGTCATAAAAGTATTATCAATATATATGTTATCGATTGATCGTATTAACAAAATCATTTGACTTAAGATATAAGTGGGGATGAGAATATCCACTATGATATGTTCTGAACTTTGGTCAGATATTTATGCTTTCTATTTGTATCCTATATTCAAGTTGTGATATACTTCTGTTTCTCTTCAGTGATTTTTCCTCGTGTTACTTTGAAATTTATTGTTCGATTGACATAAGGTAACTACGTTTTTGTGTGTGGTGTTGTTTTAGGATTGCCTTGAATAAGCAATTACTAATATTGGGTTGTTAGGTACATTATCAATTTAAAGTGGTTTCTTTCCTATTTTTGACACTTTAACACCTTTTCATTCATTTTTAAAGTTTCCATGTTTTACGTTACGCAATGAAGAGACACTTTATATAACGCACACATAGAAATATGTGGGGTTTTGTTAAGAAAACATTATCTCATTTTGACACTTTCCATTTGGTGGATACTAACACAATTACTCTGTTATTTTAGAATTGATGTGACATATTCTTAACCTTTCGCTGCCAGGCCTTTTCCCCCTCCTGGGCTGAGCCTTTTTTTGGCTATTTGGGGCAGTTCGCGCTTAGGCCCTCATAACTTTTTGTTCACATAAGCTACCCACGCCAAATTTGCATCCTTTTTTTTCCAACATCCTAGGGATTCTAGAGGTACCCAGACTTTGTGGGTTCCCCTGAAGGAGACCAAGAAATTAGCCAAAATACAGTGAACATTTTGTTTTGTTTAAAAAAATGGGAAAAAATGGCTGCAGAACGCAGCTCGTGTTTTTTCCCCTGAAAATGGCATCAACAAAGGGTTTGCAGTGGAGAGATCACCATCTTCCCAGCTTTCAGGAACTGGCAGACTTGAATTGGAAAACCCAATTTTTCAATACAATTTTTACATTTTACTGAGACATACCCCATTTTTACTATTTTTGTGCTTTCAGCCTCCTTCCAGTTAGTGACCCAAATGGGTGAGAAACCAATGCTGGATCCCAGAAAGCTAAACATTTCTGAAAAGTAGATCAAATTCTCAATTCAGCAAGGGGTCATTTGTGTACATCCTACAAGTGTTTCCTACAGAAAATAACAGCTGAAATAAAATAAATATTGAAATTGAGGTGAAAAAAACAGCCATTTTTCTCCACGTATTACTCTGTAACTTTTTCCTGCAATGTCAGATTTTTTAAAGCAATATACTGTTACGTCAGCTGGACTCTTCTGGTTGCAGGGATATACAGGCCTTGTAGGTTCATCAAGAACTCTAGGTACCCAGAGCCAATAAATGAGCTGCACCTTGCAATGGGTTTTTATTCTTTACCGGGTATATAGCAATTCATTTGCTGAAATATAAAAATTGAAAAATAAGTATCAAGAAAACCTTTGTATTTCCAAAATGGCCACAAGATAAGGTGTTGAGAACCAGTGGTTATTTGCACATCTCTGAATTCCAGGGTGCCCATACTAGCATGTGAATTACAGGGCATTTCTCAAATAGATGTCTTTTTTACACACTGCCTTATATTTGGAAGGACAAAATGTAGAAAAAGACAAGGGGCAATAACACTTGTTTTGCTATTCTGTGTTCCCCCAAGTCTCATGCTAAAAATGGTGCCTCACTTGTGTGGGTAGGCCTAGCGCCCACAAAAGGAAATGGCTCAAAACACAACGTGGACACATCACATTTTTTCACAGAAAACAGAGGTGTTTTTTGCAAAATGCCTACCTGTGGATTTTGGCCTCTAGCTCAGCCGGCACCTGGGGAAACCTAGCAAACCAGTGCATTTTTGAAAACTAGACAACTAGGGGGATCCTTGTCTAATGGGTCACTCCCCATCTCTAAAAAAAACAACCAAACAAACAAAAAAACACAATTTTGTTTTTGCCCTGGTGCCTAGAGGTTTCTGCCTAATAACAATAGGCCGATGGCCTAAAATAAATTTGCTGGCCTGCCCTCCACCCCCCGGGGCGCGACCCTTGCCTACGGGGTCGCTCCCCTTGCGTGATGTTGGCGCAAAAAAAAAGATCCCTGGTGCCTAGTGGTTTCTGCCTCCCCTTGGGGGCAGATTGACCTAAAATCAGCCGATCTGCCCCCAAAGGGGGCAGAAATGGCCTAAATACAATTTGCCCCTCCAGGGGAGTGACCCATGCCTAAGGGGTCGCTCCCCATCTGTAAAACAACAACAACAAAAAAAAAGTCCCTGGTGCCTAGTGGTTTCTGCCCCCCTTTGTGGCAGATCGGCCTAATTAAAATAGGCTGATCTGCCTCCCAGGGGGGCAGAAATAGCCTAAAATAAATTTGCCCCCCAGGGGAATGACCAGTGCCTAATGGGTCGCTCCTCTTGCGTGAAATTCACAAAAAAAAAAAAAAACTCCCTGGTGCTAGTGGTTTCTGTCCCCCTTGGGGCAGATTGGCCTCATAAAAATAGGGCAATCTGCAACCCAAGGGGGGCAGAAATGGCCTAAATATAATTTGCCCCCTAGGGGAGCGACCCTTGCCTGAGGGGTCACTCCCCACCTCAAAAATAAAAAAAATTAAAAAAAAATGTTCCTTGGCGCCTAGAGGTTTCTTCCAGCGCGATGGGAGGAGGCCTTGTGACAATCAGTGTGCGATCGCGCGCTGACGTCACGGGGGGGAGGGGGTGGAAGGGGAAGGGCTTCCCCTTCCATCCCTACCTTGGGGGGTTGGGGGGAAACCCCACAGAGGGAGCGCTAGCGCTCCCTCTGGGCTCTGTGCCCAGGACGTAATGGTTACGTCCTGGGCACATGAGCACTGTGCCTCAGGACGAAACCATTACGTCCTGGGCACAGAAGGGGCTATTGCCTCTTTTTTTGTTTTTTGTTGGTTCTTTCACAAATATAGTGTTGATATATTTTGAACATTAACTCACCTGCATGACCTGTGCATGGCTCAGTTATGCATTTACTGAGAAGTTTTTTTTTTTTTCCTGAATGGGTTTACATTCAGTTTTACATCATAATACTAATATTTCTTTCCAGTAGCCCTGAAGATGTCTTATGAGAGGACGAAACACATGTTGGCTGGCTATTTTCATCAAATATTTGAGTGGTCAAATATTTCCATATTATTTTGGGACTGTGATTCCAACACCTAACCGATATGGGCTGAAGACCTACCTTGCAACAGTGAACTGTCTATTTTCATCAAATATTTGAGTGGTCAAATATTTCCATATTTTCTGGGACTGTGATTCTAAGTCCCAACCGACAGGGGCAGAAGACTTACCTTTCATTAGCAAACTACATGTGTTTTTGGACTGAAAAGATTTTTTCAATTTCTCTTCTAAAAAGCATATATTGTTGATGGTTGTATGGTTTGGATCAATTACTTGCAATGATCAAATCTAATGTATAATGATTTAAATTTATGATTTATGTTTTGGATTGATACTTACAATGATTTCATTAAACAATTATAATATTTGACCTAGCAATATTTTGTTAATAAAATTCTTTTAAATGTTTTTTATTGAGCACTGTTTAGTATTAGAACCAGTACAGATATTTTAAGTCCAAAATATTGTTCTAAGGGGATCCACAATTATTTTGAAAAAATATTAATTAATTGTAGCAAGACATTCAAAATGAATATCGATGATGGATTACATAAATGGAGACTTTTGAATTGTATTTCTAAATAATCAAACTAATATTTTTGTAATTTATATATGCTTACATATGTGTGCCTCACTTTCCTCTGTTTAACATTATACTGGCCCTCATATGGGTTCCAGTCTATACATATTGGCAACAAGGGTATATGTAGTGTTCGTAGCACCATATGTATATTATACTTTTTGAAACTGTAGGGATGTGCATTTAGGATAGTCATTGTTGCCATATTGTATATTATTTCCTTTGCATGCAGATTTGGCCAATGTGAAGGCACAATTCTATGATGTGGGACTCATCCCTCATGTGATAGGAGCCATTGATGGCACCTGTATAGCCTTCGTCCCTCCCAGTGTCAATGAACAGGTGTTTAGGAACAGGAAGAACTACCACTCGATTAATGTTCAGGTGGTGTGTCTGGCAGACCAGTGCATTTTAGAAGTGACAGCCACATATCCTGGATCTGTGCATGACTCCTACATTTTGAGGAACACCAATGTCCCACATGTGATGGGACGACTCCACACAGAGAGGGTTTGACTCATTGGTATGTATGCATTTGGATGCATGTCTCTGTTATGGCACCTGTCATCACAATCTTCCCTGTGGCTGTACTTGTATTGTAACAGGTTCTACCTTTGTGCACACAGGTGATTCTGGCTATCCTAATCTTCCCTGGCTGTTGACACCAGTGAGGTACCCTGCCACAGAAGGGGAACTCCATTTCAATGAGCCCACGGCAGGATGAGGCATGTAATCGGAAGCACATTTGGCCTTCTGAAAGCCAGGTTCAGGTGCTTGGACGTCTCTGGAAGTGCCCTCCTCTATACTCCCAGATCATAGTTGCCTGCTGCATACTCCATAATCTTGCCCTCAGACATCAGATACCACTAATATCTGATGACGAGGAGGCAGCTGAAGCAGTGGCTGGTAATGCAGACAGCAGACATGAAAAGTGCTGAGGAGGCAGATGAGGATGGGGCAGCTGACTCTAGGACTGAGCTCATCAATCAGTACTTCCAGTAACATACAGGTATGTTGACTGCATGTTTGCAAGTGTTGTATATACACATTGATAAGGGGCAATGGTCCTCCTCATCTGAGTCATCAGTGGTGTTGTAATGTGTTCCTATTACTATGTGTAGTTGGGGGAGATGACTGATTGAATGTAAGGTGTTGAGGTAAAACGTATTTTCTCCTACATGTGTACTCACTGCAGGAAGCTAAATTCACCTCTCCTATGGCTAGACCGGTACTGAGCTATGTGTCCTCCATTCTCCTGTCCTCATGTCATTCCACTGACTGACTGTGTAATGTCAATCTATGCCTCTGCTACCTGTGGCTTGAGGCATTCATGGTCATTAGCCTTTGGTAACTGTTTACAGAATAAAGTTTTGCACATAACAGACGTCAGCTACTGTGATTTGTGATGCATTTCCTGAGACTGGTGATGAAGAAATATTGGGTGTCATTACGACCCAGGCGGTCGGTGGTATAGTGGAGGTATTACCGCCAACAGGCTGGCGGTACCTACCTCCACTACTATGACATTGGCAGTTTGGCTAAAGCCAAACCGCCAAGTCAACACACCGACCACCACGGCGGTAACGACTGCCAGGCTGGAGACTACATGCCCATGGCATTTTGACCCCGCCCACCACCATGGTTTCAGTGTTTTCTGTACTGCCACTGAAACCATGGCGGTCGGCACTATCAGTGCCAGGGAATTCCTTCCCTGGCACTGAAAGAGGTCTCCCCCACCCTCCTCCCCAGACTCCTCCCTCACCATCCCACACCCGACCCCCGCACATTTTACGCACATACATACACATCCATATACACATGCATGCACACATTCACCCATGCATTCATACATTCACACTCACAGCAACACTCACAAACATACATCCAAGCACACACACAATCTCACGACACAACATGCACGTACACTCACTCCCACTCATGCACACACGCATTACACATGCATGAACGCATTCACATACACTCACGCACACAACACCCCCCCTCTCCTGTTGGAGAACCCGACTTACCTGCAGGAGATAGGACACGGCGCTGCTGCCAGCAGCAGTGTCCGCCAGCAAACCACCGCCAGGCCGTATCATGGAACATGATACAGTAGGCGGTGTTTTGCTGGCGTGGCGCTGCTGCTGGCAGCAGCACCACCTTACTGCGGTCCGCCGCCATGACCGTAGACAGAATTCCGCCAGCTTTCTGGCGGAATTCCGTCTACGGTCATAATGCCATGGACTGTTGGTAGCCACGGCAACGGTATGTTGCCGGCCTTCGCCGTGAAAGTAGGTGGCATTTGCCGCCAATGGTTTAATGAGGGCCATTATCTGTTGTGTCCTGCTTTGATGGCAATCTACACTAGCCAGGACAACTATGTACTGCATATGTGCTTTGTATGGCACCATGCCTTCTATCCTGATGGAGCTCTCTGTCATTGTCTCTTTTGCAGATTGGATAAGTGAATATTACCTGGGACATATCTGTTGTACTATGTCTCCTGCAGAGGATGCCTCCCTCTGCTGTCCTTTTCACTGCCTGTTGGTTTAGGGGGCCAATACCCACATAACATTTTGCAGACATTACTTTTGTATATGTTTAAATAAAGACACGTATGCAATTGCTGTACCTATTGTTTATTGGGCATACAAGGGAAATGTGATTTATGAATATATGGTGCATACTGTGACAAACAGGTGATGAGTGGGGTCATGGTAGTTGGAATAATCAGAGTAGATGGCACAGCTGTAGGTAGCACAGGTCCAGTGTCCAAGGGCTATGGAATAAAATGAGTAATGTCATTGAACAGTCAACAGGGTGCCTCAGTGGCAAGGGAGACACATCAAGAGAGTTTCACTTCCTGGCAGTGGATTTGGTCTTGGCATCTGCTCCAGCCAGATGTCTGGATGGACGTCCACATTTGCAGGAGTGTTCTTCAACTACAGAGGAAGGCATGCCAGAGGTCTATGTTTTTCCTGGCGGGGGCTCCATTCCACTAGCTGTATTTGGAAGGCTCAGGTGTTATGTGGCTAGTGGAAGGGGCCTGCTGGTGGGTGGAGGAAGCACGCTGTGTGTGGTTGAGGTCCTTAAGCATTAAGCACCCCTGTAACCAAGGCCATGGTGGCATATTGGGCCTGTCACTGCTGCATGACCTCTTGGTGGTAATCCCTCTGCAGCCTTTGGTTTTCCCCCAACATGGTAATTATCTGGCCCATCCTGTCCTGGGACTGTTGGCATGCTCCCAGGACTTGGGAGATGGTTTACTGGTCAGTTGACTCCCTTGGATGCCCCATCATCTGGCTCACAGGTTCCCTCCCATGCCCCTGCCCCCATGCTCCTGTGCCCCTTGCATGGTGTGCCCACTCCCAGTATCACCAAGACCTTCATTGTCTTGGGTGTGAGGGGTCGACTCAGGTACCTGTACTGTGGGGCACACAATTGATTGACCTATCCTTGGGACACAGGTTTGGGGATTAAGGGTTGGCTGTGATGTAGATGCCACAGGGTGGGGGGGTTTGATGTGGACAGGGTGAGGCAGGGAGTGGTAGACTGACCAGATGTTCCTGATGGGCCAGGTAGGTTGTCAGTGTCCAGACATCCAGAAGTGTTGTCTTCACTTAGGCCTTCATCCTGAGGAGTGCTGGCTGTCTTTGGTATCCTCTCCATGGTGGCACTAGGGTACCTGTGGATGCAGAGAGAGAATGAGTGAGACTTAAATGGTGGATTGCTAATCTCATTCTCCAATGAATACAGTGGCTTGACATGATTCCCAGCAATGGCAATGACAGATGCAGCACTGTAAATATTGTTTATGGATAGTGGATTGTGACATGTGTACCATGCTCCATTGGGGTTGGTGTAAATCAGGCTAGGTAACCTTTGCTTAGTGGGTGGGTTCAGGCCCTATGTGATGGTTCACATGACAGGTGTGCCCTGTTTGCTCTTGACAAACCAGGCTTGCTAGACGTGAGTGGGAATGGCTGTACATTGCAACATGGTGTCCAAGTGGGAGGAGGATATGTGTGTTAGTAAGGTTGCTTGTCCTGCCTGTGCAAGTTGTGCATGGAGTTTGGCTTCTTACTTTCTAGCCCATGAACTGTCCATTTCAGGGTTGTTGATCTGAATAGTTAGCCATTAGGTTTGGGGACAGTGCTGTAGCGGTGTTTGGCTTTGTTTGCAATTGTGTTGTGCCATTACATTTCTGTCATTGCATGTAGCGGTCCTCAGTTGAGGCATCCAGTTGGTGTAGCTAGTGCAATATTCATATATGCAACAGATGTGATGTGAAGTGCACGTTGTAGGTTTTGATGTAGATTGGTTAGTGCATTGTGGGAGTCGTAGTGCTTGTTATTGGCACTGCTATCTGTACACTTGCTAGGGACTGTGTGGGCATTAGGGGTTGGATGGTGGTGGGGCATGCAGGAGAGGGGCATTAAGTGAATAGGTAGAAGGTGTAGTGGGAGATAGAGTGAATTGGGGAGTGTTTGGGTGGTGTGGAAGCATGCTGGACAGGACAAATGTTTGCAAGGGAGTCCAGTCCTCTAGGTATTGCAGTCAGGCCCTCTGGATGCAGGATGTCCAGGACCTTTTCCTCCCAAGATATGAACTCTGGGTAAGGATGTGGGGGCCTTTGCCAGTCTTATGCACGGCAATCTGATGTCATGATGCAATGGAATGCACCTTCCCCTCTTCCTGATGTCCGCCCTTTTGCGTGGATGGTTGCCTACTGAGTTCACCCTGTCGACAATTCACTGCCATAACACCATTTTCTTGCATTTCTGTGCTTCAAACAGTTTTGTCTCTAACCTGCCAATGAGGAGGTGGTGGTTTTCAGGGCTGTGGGGGGGCATGCAGCCCCCTATATTATTTTTCATTAAAGCCTCAGGGGATGGGGGGGCCTGTGGCTGTGGACAGGCCACATGGCCTCCACATTTTATTTGATTTCATCAGATAGTTGGCAGTCCCCAGGGCTTAAGGGACCACACGCCCCTTCATTGTATTTGATTAAAGCCCCAGGGAGGTGACGGTCCCTGGGGCTGTGATAGGGTATGTGGCCCCCTGTATTATACTTGCATTCATTATAAGTAAAGTCCCGGGAAGGTGGCGGTCCCTGGGTCATCAAAATGACCTAGAAGAGTGGCCCCGGGCTCCTCCTCCTTTATTTCAACATGCACTAAGAACCTGGCTCACTCGGCGGCTTCATAAAAAAAAGAGCAGGAGCTTGCGCTTGTTTTTTTTCTTCATTTTTTTGCAGTGAATTTGCAACATCATTGCAAAATCATGGCAAAAATGTTTAAAAATGTATTTTTTGCCCTGGCGGGGTTCACCAAAGCTAAAGGGTCAGGGTGTCCCCTTTTCTTTTTTTCTCTTTGTTCCAAGATGGCTGCCAATCAGAGCTTTGCAGCTCCATGCACAAGCTCTTATTATTCAGGAAGTCCTCAGGGAGGATTCTTAGCCCCAGATATTTAAATTTACTTTCCCTTTAATATCTCAAAAACTGCTGAATGGATGCACAAAAAATAACCAAAAGAACAATCTGCGAAACAAAATCTAGCTTTTACCAAATTTGGTGTAATTCTGCCCAGCAGTTTGGGCTGTAGTTGTGTTAAAAACTCCTATGGGAATAAACATGGGAAACTCATGTTTTTTGAATCCCCTTCTTTTTCTCAGCCCCTGCTTGACGGACCACCCTGAAACTTCCCATGCCCAACAAGAATTGCCAGCATACTTTTTTTAAAATTCCGTGAAGATTTGTCAAATGGTGCAAAAGATATAGGCTAGTTAAAAAATGCTTTTTCTATGATGGAAACATAGTCCTAAATATAACTACCTAGTATTATTATATTATTATATATATATATATATATATATATATATATATATATATATATATATTTATAAATTCATCGTGAAAATATGTTACAGGGACATTATGGTTAGGGCCACATTTTAAACAGGCCAAACTCGTAATCTCAAGTAACTATAGCTCGTGCCCTAAGGTAACTATTACTGACGCCTGCCATGCTGCAAAACTTTTACTGCAAATATTACATTGATAATATTAATGATGTTATCAAAGATATCATGAGTGTCAATTAGTGGGATAATTAGCAGTGCATGGGGAGGGTGCGAGTTATAGTTACCTTAGGGCACAAGTTATAGTTACTTGAGGTAACTCTAATTGTAACTGGTGAATTTCTTCAGTTTTGTACGTTCAAAATAACTATATCGTCCCTGTAACCTTTGTTTTTTTTAAATTAATTTCTGTTTTTTTTAAATTCTATTTCCTAACTATAACGCCACTGTAACCTTTAGTGCTCAATGTAAAGGTCTGTGACCTTCAAAACCATTTTCTTTTTTGTATTTCTTTAGCCCTTTTTGGGCTATCTAGGACTGCAGGGGGAGCTCTCAAAGGCTCCCCTGTGGTACCTACATGTATTTTTTTTATTGTCAAACAAACACTTTACTGGCTATCTGGGACTGCAGGGGGAGCCTCAAGGACTCCCCCGCAGTGCCATAGCTTCAGCAAGCAAGGAGTGCTTTAAGTAACAGCTCTCTGCTTGCTGAAGCATTTCATCTCTGTTTACATGTGTAGGGAACACAGATGAAAGCTCCAGTTTATGGCAGCTGGACCTGCTTTACAGAGCCAGCTGTCAAAAAGTGGAGTGTTTGCTGTGACTTTGCTGCAACTTCAAAGCTGCAGCCAAGCCACAGCAAACAGCTATGTCCTGGGGGTGTCCCCAGGACATAGCAGGACCAGGCCCTGGGGGTAGAAGTCCCCAGGGCCATTATTGGCTTCTTTAGGGGGGCCTCCTGCCCCCTCTAACAACTATAGCCCCTGGGAGGTGGTGGTCCCCAGGCTGCAGGGGCCCCATGTGCCCCACTCCTCTATTAATCCCGAAATGCCCCCAGGTGGGCCCACCTGGGGCAAAAAAAATAGAAAGCACAGGGGACTGTGTTTTATTAAAAGAAATATCTCAGAAAAATCAGTTGACCTATCCATAGATTTTTCTGATTTCTTTTTTTTTAGATGCTTTTACCCCTATCTGGGTCCCACAGGGACCCCAGCACCAGCGCTAAGGGGTCAGGGTAAATCTACCCTGGCCCCTTTTCTTTTTCTGGGGGGGCCTTTTTTCTGGGACTCGGCTGAAGCCGAGTCCCTAGATGGCTAACAACACTTCCTTGTTGAAGTGTTGGCAGACAATCAGATATCATCACAGGGACAGTTGGATCCGTGGAGGATCCGGGTCTCTAGATATCTATATTTTTTGGCCTTAAATACTCCAAAACTACTGAAAGGATTTGCACTAAACCATTAGAAGTGTAATCTGCAGAACAGAATCTAGCTGTGTGCCAAAGTTGGTATAATTCTGTTCAGTGGTTCGGGCTGTAGGTGTGTCTAAATGTCCTATGGGAAAATGAATAGAGAAAGTTGGTTTTGGAACCCCCCTCTTTTGTCAGCCCTGCTTCACAGATCACCCTTAAACTTTCAAAACAGAAGCTGAACTGACCAAAGTATGTTTTGAAGCATTCATGAAGATTTGTCAACAAGCACCAAAATTATAGGCAAAACAAAAAACTCTCTGTCTATGGAAACTAGGTCCTAATTTATGCATATATATATAGATATATCTATAGATATATATATGTCTATATATATATATATGCCAGACAAAATGCTTGTTCCGAGCTTGGGCAGCCCGCGATGGGTGGTGCGAAAACTGGCAGAGCAAGCCAGTGAAAATCCAAACAACAAAATCAAACAGGTGATTACGCACACTCACGACATCCAGGAAATAGAGTATGAAAAGCGAGCTTTAATCCAAAACGCAATGCATTTCGGCTGTCCCTGCAGTCTTGATCACGTGCATTACACAGCCAATCATTAACATTTAATTACGATTATATTCAGTCTCATAGAAACAGGACAACAGAAAAGAAGGAAAGCGTTGTATTAGTCCCATTTACCATAATTACTAATAAAAGTGTGGCTTGTCATGTCAGAGTAGATAAATAAATACAATCTAATCCATTGCTCATACATGAATAAAGGACAAAATACAACTTAATAAATATATGTAAACTATATATATAACCAGCATAAGGCTTGAATACTAAAGTCCATATGCATTACAATAATTAAGCCAATGCAGAGTTATATATTTAAATCAGAGTGCAGAAGGACGCTGAGACAGCTGGGGAGGCACTCGTTTTGGCCTTGCCCTTTTCCCGCCACACACTTTGTTCTTCGGGGCCTTCCAGAACGCCTTGGGGAAGCGCGCCCTTCTTTGCACTCCTTCACTGGAGGTCACCCACCCCTAGGTGACATCCTTCTGCCCCAAGCTCACAACGGAGTGGCTGGAGGGCAGTCAATTTTGTCCTGCCACTCGCAGACTCCAAGTCACTTTCAAGGAGCGCACCCTCCTCGGCACACCAACACCGGAGGATGCTCTCCCACAGGAGAGGGACGGTGTCACCACACAAGTCGACACCCAACACCCTCACCCCTCCTCACCTAGCAGTTCTCCCCGACCTCACGCCCTCTAGTTATTCCTCCTGAGGGATAATAGTCCCTCAAGCACCTGTCCTCCCGGACTAAAACCTACTTGCATGCATTTCTCTACCCCCCGTTCCCCCGGGGTCCACCATTTGTTCCCCCTCTTTGATCCCATGCTGGCTCCCATTTTGAACCTAAAGCGAGCACTGACACTATAGTAGGACTTACAATAAATTTGCCAACTGGCAATCAACACAATAGTAGGACCACCCAATCCTAAACTAGCAGCAACACCAAGGTAGGACTAACATAACCAGGAGCACCACCTGCACCCTTTCGATCACTAAAAACTAACAAAGGACTATCCTACCCCAACAAAACCCTCACCCTGACCCTATAATCAATACCATAGCAAGACCAATGTCTGACCGAGCATCACCTTAAATATAACAAAAAAAATATATATATATATATATACATATATATATATATATATATATATATATATATATATATATATTCTTTTGGAGCTCCTTACATCCTATTCGGGCATCCACTAACCTGGTCTCCCACATTCCTTTCTCCTCTCCCCCCACCTCCTTATTCCGCCTCCATAGCTTGCAGAGAGACACTACAAATGCATCCAACCCCCAACCTGCCCTACCAATAACCCCCACCCCCAACTATAAAAGCCTAAGATGTTGATCCCTGCAGAACCCACTAACTCACCCATTTCCACTTTTCTAAAACCCCACGGTCCCAACTCTTTCTCCATATCCCCCCAACCACCTCTCCCCCACTGCGCTTAAATTTTTTTAAACACAAACTGATCAGGCAACACCCTGAGTTGCTAATCGCTGACACCTACTTCAATGCCCATAAAGGCCCTAAAAGGACAGATCTTATCTTCTTTACTAAACGCCAAGCTAGATGGAACACTTTCCTTCCCAGGTACCTCCTCACCTCCAAATCCACCAACATCCCATATGGCTGCAAACTCACAATCTCCAGCTCGCCCACATTCCAGGGGAATGCCATTATCTCCATCTTCAGAAACGGAACCATCATTATTCAAGCCAATGACATTAACCTCCGAGCTTTCGAATCCATATTCCCCACACTAAAATCAGCCATCTCACAACCTCAATCCCCCAACACATGAGCCCCCCTAAGATCCCCAACCTCACAGAAGTACACTCAACCCCCACCTCCAACACAACCCTCAGCACCCCCACCTTTCCAAAAGACAATCTCTACAACCTGAGCAGCTCACTTATTGCCACAAACCCCTCTCCCCCGACCCAGCCCCCAACTCCCTATACCCAACAACCATCAATCCCAACATCCTGAAACACTCACAAGCCTACACCACCACAATCCACTCGCACAAAACCTGAACCTATCCAAGATTCCCCCAGAACAGCTCCCTCTCCCAACCCCCCTCTTCTGCCTCCCATAAACAGGCAAGACTCAACTAATCGTAGAGACACCCATATTCCGCCCACTCCCTATGTCACTTCTAACGCACCCCCGATACCTATCCAAACTACTCTACTAAGGTCTCCTCCCACATACCACCGGAGCATTTACAGAACCATCAGGCCCAATCGCATCAGACCCCACACAGTAAGAAGCACATCACCTGCACCCATCCTCCAACTTCACTCTCACATCTAAAATTAATGAGTGGCTCACTAACCTAGAATCCCAACTTGAGATCATCATACAGGGCATCAACATGATAGCGAGAAGCCTTAAACCGCTGGTGCACCCCCCTTTGATCCAGGCACACACTCCACCCCCTGATATAACCACCCCCAGAGTCTTAACTGGCCCTCTAGGCCCTACTACCTCAACACCCTAAGGCCAAAAAGAACGAACGCTCCACTGTCACACAATGAAGCAGTAAAACTCGCCCTTTCTTACAACACGCCCTTGCCCATACCTAACCCCCCATCCAATATCCAGGTCATCACAGGTCTAGGCCACAATCTCACACCTTCAACCTCACCCAGACCTCCAGCTCACCTCGTCAACATTCCCCTGATCCCTTACACTCTAGACCCCAAGGTCTACCAGCAAACTAACTGTATGCTCATTAACTGCAGATCGGTAGTCAAACATGCTGTGGATCTAGCTGATGCCATCCTTAATCACAACATTGACATTGCCTTCATCACAGAAACTTGGCTGACTAAACACTCTCAACCGATCATGGATACCCTTGTCCCACCAGGTTTCTCAATTACCAACAAAGATTGAAAAGACTGCCATGGGGGAGGCATTGCCATCATTAACAAAAATAATATAAAAATAGAGATAAAAGACACATTCAGCTACAACTCATGTGAATATCTCAATGCCTCCATCAGGATGAGTGACAATTCCAATGTAACCTTCCACCTACTTTACCACCTCCCGGGCAACACCCTACCTTTCGGGGATCACCTAGCTCAGCTAATAATGCACTGCTCCCTCTCATGCCCCAACTTCATCATCTTGGGTGACCTCAACCTCCAATGGAATGAGGATAATAATGCTCTTATCTAATCCCTAAATGACCTTCTACACAGCAAAAACCTTGCCCAGCACTGCAAGGGTCAAACCCACAACAAAGGAGCTACACTAGATGCGGTTATAGCTCATAAAGACTCACTCATGATCGACAATATTCTTCCTGTCGACTGGCCAGACCATTACATTATTCTATTCCATCTTAACAAAACTCCCCAACACACTAGCCACTCACAAAAGACACTCAAATGGAAAAGAAACATTGAACAAATCCCATTAACAAACCTCGAAGAAAAAATCAGCTCCCTACTACCGCCCTCATCGGCCAACCTCTCAACTACTGAGTTAACCACCCAGTACAACACAACTATTACTAGCATACTTGACCAATTAGCCCCCATGAAACTGAAAAGAGTGAGAAACACACCATCCAGAGCCTGGTTTAACAATGATCTCAATTCAGAAAGAAGAAAACTGAGAGCAGCCGAAAGACTCTGGAGATCCGACCCTTCCACTATCCACCTTGAACAACTAAGAAGGGAACGGAGAAGCTACAAAAAACACATAACCAATGAAAAAAACACCTTCTTCCGCAATGCTCTAGACAGAGCCAAAAACCACCCAAAGGAGCTCTTCAACATCATCAAACAACAAACTACCAAACCCCACCTTAACCCCCACCTGCAACCAAAGACAGTTGTGATAATTTTGCTAACTTCTTCAACGATAAAATCACAGAGATTGAGCTTTCCCTTGAACCAGATACTCCACCAAACAGAGTCTCCCCCGCCTAGCAAAAACAAAAATATCCACTGCCTATCACCCTCTAACAACCCGCCTTTTAGAAATGAAGTCTATCACCCTAACCACAATCAGACGTCAACTCCCACTAGCTGGGTAGCCTTCCACCCACTCCTGGCAACGGATATCTCCAAACTTTTGTCCACCTCCAAAGCATCCTCTCACCTAGCAGACTCCCTTCCACCCTCCTTGGCAAAAAATAACTCCCCCAGTCACTCACCCCTATCTGGACCAAGATCATCAACAGCTCCCTGCAAACCTGCATGATTCCTGACTGCCTCAAACTGGGTCAAATCACACAGATACCAAAGAAACCAGGAGCTCACCCGAACAACCTTCATAACTATAGATCAGTCTCCAACCTACCCTTCCTTGCCAAAACTCTAGAGAGATGTGTTCTCCATCAACTAACTCAACACATAAATAACAACCTTCTGAACCCTCTACAATCAGGTTTCAGAAAAGGCTGTCGCACAGAAACAGCTATTCTCAACATAGTAGGTAACGTTCGCAAGTCTCTTGACGCTGACCGATGCTGCCTTCTGATTCTCCTAGACCTAATAGCGGCCTTCGACACTGTTGACCACAAGCTCCTTCTGGACTCCCTCCAAAAGAGAGTTGGCATAGAAGGTACAGTCCTCCGCTGGTTTTCTTCCTTCCTACAAAACCAAATGCAACAAGTAAAAATACATAACATGACCTCGCCCACCTCAATAATCACCAGAGGAGTCCCCCAAGGATCCATCCTCTCACCCACACTCTTCAACATTTACATGGACCCACTCACTACCATCCTCATCCGAGCCAACATCTCCTTCCATCTCTATGCTGACGACATTCAACTTTACATTGAAATATCCTCTATAGAAGACATTCACTTCCTGAACAACACCCTCAAAGAAGCTCAATGTTGGCTATCCCACAACCACCTGAAACTGAACCAGGATAAGACGGAAATACTCCTCCTTTAAAAAATGAATCAGCTCCCCCAGATGCAAGAATGGCTGAAATCCATCTATGCTCTTAAAAGCAATCTTACCCCTACGAACACGGTCAAGTCACTGGGAATCACTCTGGACCCCAACCTGACTATGCAGGACCATATCAAGAAGACCATATCAAGTGGAATCCTCCACAGCCTAAAACTGCTGAACAAAATCAAATCTTTCATTCCCTCAAACAGGCCACACAAGCACTGGTGCTCTCCAGACTAGACTATGGGATCTCCATCCTTACCAGCACGGCCAAATCCCAACTTGCCCCCATGAGGTCCACCCTTCATGCAGCCGCCAGACTGGTGACTGGAATAAAAAAATATGACCACATCTCCCCTGCCCTGAAGAGTCTAAAATGGCTGACAATTGAAGCCCGCTACAAGTTCAGAACTGCCTGCCTAACCCATAAAGCCCTACACACAGGGAAACCAGAATACCTCACCAATAAACTCCTGAAGGCAGGTCAAACAAGAACACTAAGAAGCTCAAACACCTTCCTCCTCATCCTGCCCAAAACCCAGATGCAAAAAACTCAGACATGCTTCTTCTCAAGCAAGGCCCCTAAAGTCTGGAACGCCATACCAGTCCACATCAGATCCAATCCTTCCCACCAGATTTTCAAGAAGCAACTAAAATAATTCCTCCGCAACCAACCTTTACTTCAAAACGAATCAACCACCGCCGGCACTTTATCTTCTTGACCCTGTGAAACATACATGTATAACTGGCTCTTCGAACTTGTTTGTTTATTACCTATACTGTTATAAAGTGCTCTGATACCCTAGGGTCTTGCCAGCGCTATAGAAAACTATCTAAATAAATAAATAACTAAAGGGAGAAGCCAAGGAGTCAAGGACAACCCACAAATCTCCATCAGGCCGCATCCTACCTGTAACAACACAAAAATACATAATACACAAACTTTTTTGGGAAATAATTATCATCCAATCACAGAAGCACCGTGTATACAATACACTAAAATATCAAGTTAAAATATTGTTTCTCCATTTTCTACAAATTACATTGGCATATAATTGCCAAAATCAGTGATCCATCAACCATCATATAGGTGAATATTTTATTCCTCACCTATATTTAATCCCTTCAGTATTTTAGCTTCCAAATCTAGAATATATCTGGATTACTTTGTCCGTAGAATTAATTCTCTGTCCCCACCCCTGTGATAGGATGGCACATGCTCAATACCAAAGTATAACAGTAGAGAGTTGTCAGAATTATGTTTCTTTTGAAAGTGTCTGGTTATCGGATAGAGTGAATCATTAGATGTAATAGTTCGCATATGTTCAAGAATGCATTTTATTACACTGTTTGGTACTTCCCACATACCACCGATGGCAAGGGCACTCTTACACATAAATAGTAAACGGAGTACTGCATGTAAGAAACTGCTTAATCTGTCTTAAATCTCCTGGTTGAAAAGTAAAACACACATCTCCCTACTACTTATGTAATTAACATATTCAATGTCATAGCTAAATCCAATTAATAAACATGTCAATATTTTATTTCTTCAAAATATATGAACTTAATATCACAAAATTTGAGAAAAAGGCTGATATACAACAATTCTCCTTATATTACAAATACCAAGCATATATAAATAACACTATGAAACAACATATAGAAAAACATATAAACCAACAAACACCAAGAAATAGGACCAAACAACACCAAGACAACAAAAAAAGACAAATTATTACGTTCATACAATCAAACACATGTTTCCTTCACATAAAATATATCATATAGTAACTAATACACACTTCATATACAAAAAAAAATACAAAAAAACAATACATTGGTTCCATCCATATCACTGTTCAAAACTAAACCATAATAAACATCATCATCATTATTCAAAGTATTCTGAAGATCAAATTAGTTTTTTTTCAGAAATGAAAGTCCATAATGCATGTCTACATCATTATACAAAATATTCTGAAGATCATAAATTGTAGTTCATATGAATCAAATTCGGCCTCTTCCTGATATTTGGATCAAACCACCACCATTATTCTAGATAGTGGTTGTTACCATTGCGACGTGCGTTTCGGTGGATTTACAACTATCTAATCCAGCCCAAGTTATTTGCGCCACCTTCATCAGGGCAATATATCAAAATGGACAATGCACCATGTATTTAAATCTGATGATGTCTGGAATGCGGAGAAACTCTATACAAGACTCCCATGTATGAGGGGCTTTAAACTGGGTCGCTTGATAAATCCTCGACTTGCTTAGTGAAAAATCCTGGGCCAGGATTCTTCACTCAGCAAGTCAAGGATTTATCAAGCGAAAGAATCCTGGGCCAGGAAGAATATCTGGATATATTAGTGTGTGAATTGGTTACTGTGCGAATATGTGAGTAGCTATAAGTGTTTGAGTGAGTGTCTAGGTGTGTGAGTGAAAGTATGGGTGAGCAAATGGGTGCATGAGTGGCTGTATGGGTGATAGACTATCTACACAATTACCTGTATAACTGGATGTATGGCTGGGTGAGTGGACACATAAGAATTTGTAAGGATTATTTATATCATTATTGACACAACATGTAAATACTTACCTTTATTAGTCCTAAAAAAAATGTCTTTCAAGTTGTATTGAAAGAAAAAGAAAAGAAAAAATAGTTAAAGTTTTAAACAGCAATTATTTATACTAAAAGTTGCTAACCTGTAATATAAAATATATTATTAGTAACACAACACAAGCAACTTTTGTTGTTTAGTACAGTAATTACACATGTTATGTTCCCTTGTCTACTATTCTCAGCTGCAATACTTCTTTATTATAAAATAATTCTTTACAGCTGCTCATCACTGAACAGTTGGGGGAGAGATCAGACATATGGACTTGAAAAGAAAACACCAAAACACATTATACATTACTTAAAATTAATAGTACTTTGCATGAGTCCTTCACTTTCAAATATTTTTCTTCTAATAAGTAGTTACAATATACATATCATATAATCACTACACTAATTTTCTGTTCTTCGCTAGTAATGATTCACATACAGAGAATCCTGTGTTCCTGTTTTTTTTCTGAAAAGTATCACAAAACAGTTCAAGTACATATCACTTGTTCATATGTTGTTTGAATGGTAATTTTTGTTCAAATAGAGGACTGGTATCATTGCATTCTATCAATCCACTTTCAGTCTTCAAATATGCAGTATAACGTCCAGTATTAATATTTAATCCTTTATGAAAGATTATAGCCAAAGTACAATATGTTCTACCAGAAATTGATGTTTGGCCAGCTTTAAAATGTATAATTTCAGTGTCCTACTATGTTCCATCTCCTTTACAATGTTGAAACAAATCTATAATGTATTTACTACTCCTGTGTATAAGCAATGTAGACAATATATGCGTTTTACATATTGGACAGGTCATATGTTGGTCACTTTTTTTATTAGTATTTTCAAAAGACAAAGGTTTACAATTTAGAAGAGTTAAGTGCAAATATAGTTCACAATGGATTTCAAATTTAGATGAGAAGGAGCAATCTCTACACTCATGATTCTATATTAATTAAATATATCATCAATATTCACGTTCTCTTGTCCTACAATTCCAAAGATCACCACAATAAATTCTTGTGCATCTTGTTGAGCATTTAGAGTAAATACTATAAATCCACTATATTTATCATTGACTACAAGAGGCACTCATACATACGTAACATACAGTATTCTAGAATCAATGTATTGGATTTGTTACAAAGTCGAATAAAGCAGTGCTCATAAGAAAGTACTCATTATTTACATGTATTGTATATTTCTACAAACAGAAAAGGAAAAGAAATGATATAAATCCTGTATATCAATGTCCTTCAATTAAGTACCAATGTCCAAATCCAAAGTAATCAAATAATCAGAATTGATGCTTCAAACTTGTGATATGATTCAAAGTCAAAATTCAAAATCCTTCAATCCAGATTAAGGGGGTCATTCCTACCCTGGCAGTCCGAGACCGCCAGGGTAGGGGACGGAGGAAGCACCGCCAACAGGCTGGCGGTGCTTCTGGGGCTATTCTGACCGCGGCGGTAAAGCCGCGGTCAGAAAAGGGAAGCCGGCGGTTTCCCGCCGGTTTCCCGCTGCCCCTGTGAATCCTCCACGGCGGCGCTGCAAGCAGCGCCACAGTGGGGATTCCGACCCCCTTCCCGCCAGCCTGGTTCTGGTGGTTTTCACAGGGTGTTTTTAGTTTATATTTGTGCCCATATATATGTGAGATAATTTGAATACTATATACATAGATATGTTCAGAATTGATAGAAGAGTGGAGATGGTTTGGTTGGTTAAATAAAATGGTCCATTCGCACTACTCATATTTATGTGAGTAGTTATTTAATATAACACATACAGATGTGTGGTCTTAGAAAGTTGAATTTTATTGGCAAATTTTTGGTATGTTTATTGTCTGGATGTTTATTTAGTCTCTGTATTTCCTCAATAATAGATATTACATATAGGATTGTTTTGGATACGACAATAAGAAACATCTGAGATACTAATTTTGGACCTATATACTATAGGTAAGAATTTGGGTTCGCATGTATACAATATTAGTAATCAGGGGCACCACTAAGGAGTGAGGTTACGCAAGATAAGTGACTCAATATATCTTACCTCCTTATGGTACACATACTCACTTATCTCTATATTTCAGCACTAACTTTACGATTCCATTCTTGATATAGTGGCCTATGATCCAATAACAATAATGCATGATGACACAACATTTGATATCTTCACATAGGGGAACAAAGATGCTCTAAGAATCTGCATGACCCTTTATCCCACCGTTTGTATCACATTGGTGGTGGCTTCCATATTTAAAATTGTGAATCAAGACTATAATAATAGATACTTATACGATAACAGCCCTGATGAAGTCATTGGGAAATTCCCGGACGAAACACGTGTTGGCCGTGAATCTGAAAGTGAAATTAACACTGACTACGAGATACTTTTGAAGAATAAGACTTAGGGGGTCATTCCGACCCTGGCGGTCCAAGACCGCCAGGGCTGGGGACCACGGAAGCACCGCCAACAGGCTGGCGGTGCTTCCAAGCCCATTCTTCCCACCGGATTTCCCCTGCATGGGCTGAATCTCCATGGCGGCGCTGCAAGCAGCGCCGCCATGGAGATTCCTACCCCCTTCCCGCCATCCTGTTTCTGGCGGTTTTTACCGCCAGGAACAGGATGGCGGGAATGGGTGTCGTGGGGCCCCTGGGGGCCTTGCACTGCCCATGCCAGTGCAGTGCCAGTGGCATGGGCAGTGCAGGGGCCCCCTAACAGGGCCCCATAAAGATTTTCACTGTCTGCATTGCAGACAGTGAAAATCGCGACGGGTGCAACTGCACCCGTCGCACCCCTGCAACTCCGCCGGCTCCATTCGGAGCCGACTTCCTTGTTGCAGGGCCTTTCCCGCTGGGCTGGCGGGCGCTCTTTTGGCTGTCGCCCGCCGGCCCAGCGGGAAAGCCAGAATGGCCTCCATGGTCTTCTGACCGCGGAGCGGCCATTTGGCGGTTCCCGCCAGGCGGGCGGCTCCCGCCGCCTGCCAGGGTCAGAGTGACCCTCTTAATCTGGATTGAAGGATTTTGAATTTTGACTTTGAATCATATCACAAGTTTGGAGCATCAATTCTGATTATTTGATTACTTTGGATTTGGACATTGATACTTAATTGAAGGACATTTATATACAGGATTTATATCATTTCTTTTCCTTTTCTGTTTGTAGAAATATACAATGCATATAAATAATGAGTACTTGCTTATGAGCACTGCTTTATTCGACTTTGTAACAAATCCAATACATTGATTCTAGAATATTGGATGTTACGTATGTATGAGTGCCTCTTGTAGTCAATGGTGTTCAAGTGTGCTTTGCACACATTAAGACCCAGGGGTGGGGTCTTTCAAGGGTGCACCGTCAGAGGATAATTATGTTTTTTTGTGATTTTACCTTATTACCCAGAGCGCCTAACATTCTCCCAGTTAAGTACACCCACACATAATCCACTATATTTATCTACTACTTCTCGAATTCCTGAAGCAGATTGGGTTACAATCAATCAATCAATCAATCAAGGATTTATAGAGCGCACTAATCACTCATTAGGGTCTCAAGGCGCTGGGGGGGAGCTACTGGTCGTAGAGCCATGTCTTGAGGCGTTTCCTGAATGTCAAGAGGTCTTGGGTCTGGCGAAGTTGGAGCGGTAGGGAGTTCCAGGGCTTGGCGGCTAGGTGAGAGAAGGATCTTCCTCCGGCGGTGGTGCGGCAGATGCGGGGGATGGAGGCGAGGGCGAGGCTGGCGGAGCGAAGATTGCGGGTGGGGATGTGGAAAGCGAGTCTGTCGTTGAGGTAGGCTGGGCCTGTGTTGTGGAGGGCCTTGTGTGCATAGATGAGGAGTTTGAAGGTGATCCTCTTTGACACTGGTAGCCAGTGAAGGTCTCTGAGGTGGGGGGAAATGTGGTCACGGCGTAGGATGTCCAGAATGAGGCGAGCGGATGCATTCTAGATTCTTTGCAGTTTTGTTAGGAGTTTGGTTGTTATTCCTGCATATAGGGCGTTTCCGTAGTCCAATCGGCTGCTGACCAGGGTGTGGGTGACAGTTTTCCTGGTTTCAACGGGAATCCACTTGAAGATTTTGCGGAGCATGCGGAGAGTGCTGTAGCAGGAAGAGGAGATGGCATTGACCTGCTGAGTCATGCTGAGTGTGGAGTCCAAGATGAAGCCTAGGTTGCGTGCGTGGGTGGTGGGTGAGGGCGCGGTTCCTAGGGAGGTGGGCTACCAGGAATCTTTCCAAGTTGAGGGGTTGATGCCAAAGATGAGGATTTCTGTCTTGTCTGTGTTTAACTTGAGGTGGCTTGATTCCATCTAGCTGGCGATGACGTGAAGTCCGTTGTGGAGGTTGTTCATTGCAGTTGTAGGGTCTTTCAAGAGGGAGAGGATGAGCTGAGTGTCGTCTGCATAGGAAACTATGTTGATGTGGTGGGTTCGTGCAATGTTTGGCGAGGGGGGCCATCTAAACGTTGAAGAGCGTGGGGCTGAGCGAAGATCCTTGGGGAATGCCACAGATGATTCTGGAAGCTTCTGACAGGAACAGTGGGAGGCGGACTCTCTGGGTTGTGCCTGAGAGAAATTACGAGATCCAGTCGAGTGCCTTGTCGCGGATTCCAGCATTGTGTAGGCGTGTGCTGAGAGTGTGATGACATACCGTGTCGAAAGCTGCGGAGAGGTCCAGGAGGATGAGTGCTGCTGTTTCTCCTTTGTCGAGCATGATCCTAATGTCGTCTGTGGCAGCAATGAGAGCAGTCTCAGTGCTGTGGTTTCTACAGAATCTGGATTGAGAGGTGTTGAGTACCTTGCTGTCTTCCAGGAACCGGAATAGTTGGCTGTTTACAATTTTTTCGATGACCTTGGCTGGGAAGGGGAGGCGGGAGATCGGCCGGTAGCTCTTGGGGTCCTCTGGGTCTGCCTTTGGTTTCTTTAGAAGGGCGTTGATTTCTGTGTGCTTCCATCTTTCTGGGAAGGTGGCAGACTCGAAGGAGCTGTTGATGGTTTTGCAGAGGTGGGGCGCGATGATGATGTTTGCCTTATTGAAGATATGGTGTGGGCAGGGGTCCAATGGTGATCCGGAGTGGATGGAGGCCATGGTGGTGGCGGTGTCCTCTATGTTGACGGGGGTCCAGGTGTGGATGAGGTGGGTGTTGCTTGGAGCGTTGGGTTCTTGGGTGTTTGTAGTCAGCTGGTGGGTCTGGGGTTTGAAGCTATTGTGGATTTCTTCTATCTTTTGACGGAAGTGGGTTGCCAGTGAGTTGCAGAACTCCTGTGATGGCAGGGGTTCGTTGGAGCAGGTCCGTGGGGTGGAGAGCTCATTGACGATGCCAAAGAGCTCTTTATTGTTGTGAGCGTTGATGCGATTTTTGAAGTGGGTCCTTTTGGTGGTGCGGATCAGTTGGTGATGTTTGCATAGGGAATTCCTAAAAGCAATGTGGTTGGAGTTGGTAGGGTTAAGGTGCCAGTTTTTTCCATTCTGCGACATAGCCGTTTGGATTCCTGTAGTTCTGGGGTGAACCAGCTGGCCTTGATTCTGTGGGAGGTGTTTGGATTTTTTTTGAGTGGTGCGAGGGTGTTGGCACAAACTTCTATTCAGCGAGGCAGGTTGATGGTGGCTATGTTGAGGTCTGGGGTGCCAGGGGGTGGGGCCCGGGCGAGAGTGGAGATCAGTTGATCCGTTGATATTTTGCTCCAGTTGCGTCGGGGGGGTTGTGTGCGGTGGTGGTGAGTGACTGGTTTTTGGTAGGAGAAGTGGATGCAGCGGTGGTCTGTCCATCTGAGTTCGGTGGTGTGGCTGAAAGAGACGTGGTTGCTGGCTGAGAAGATGGGGTCGAGTGTGTGGCCTGCGGAGTGGGTGGGTGTAGTGACGAGTTGCTTGAGGCCGAAGTGGGCGAGGTTGTCGATTAGGTTGGTGGTGTTGATATTGTTGTTATTTTCTAGGTGGAAGTTTAGGTCACCAAGGAGGATGTACTGTAGTCTGAGGCGAGGGCTTGGGAGCTAATGGCGTCGGCGATGTCATCACAGAACTGCTGTCTGGGTCCAGGGGGTCTGTGACCAGTGTTCCTCTGAGTGTGTTGTTGATGTGGATTTTGAAATGGAGGTGCTCGGCGGAGTTGATGGTGTCGTAGGAGTTGGTGGAGACTCTTATGGTGTTTTTGTGGACTAGGGCGATTCCTCCTCCTGGTCTGTTGATTCTGTCTCTTCTGGTGATCTTGTAGTTTTCTGGTATGGCTATGGCTACGTCTGGTTCCGAGGCTGAATTCATCCAGGTTTCAGTGAGGAATGCGACGTCGGGCAAGTATGTGATCAGGATGTCCTGACTACATACTTTTCACACACAATTCTGTTTGGAAATAACCGCTGAAGCCAATTAAAAAGTGCATTACACAATGTAGTTTGTCTTTTTTCTTGGATTGCATTTACTACATGTGGCACATGAAAGACAACATTGAGGACAACATTAGCATAGCAATTAATACCAGTAGTGTTATCCAACTCGAAACCAGCAATTTCTCCATTCCATCTTTCTTTTCTTTACACCTTCTTTTTCTTAATATTTGGTAGACTGTTTTGTGTTTTTTCCGCTCAGGACATAGTATGTGCTATTCATAAACAAGGCTCTGTCCTAATTGGGGATCATATTTACTTCTTAACCTGGTGTACTCCCTCCAACAATTTACACCTGCACTTAATTATTTCCATCAGAATCAATCAAACAAACCAGCTAATGTTTGAACTAGTGACAATGCCACATATGACATATCCTTCTTTGAAAACAGTACTTCCAATAATAAAAGTATCATCAATACTTAAGCCTTGAGACTTGTGAATTGTTACAGCATACACAAGACAAACTGGAAACTGTTTTCATTGCACATTCAAATCTTTCACAAGCAAAATCAATATAACACATCGTCCAATCTGTTTCAACCCATCAACCTGATCAAACTTTTTTGCTAGAAATTCAACCTCATTATGGTTTGGAAAATAAATTTAACAACTTTACCCATGGCACCATTTACCAATACCTCTTCAACATTTAAACTACGTCTTAAAATTATTCTACAATTCATGCAGACATGTAAAGACTTTTCTAATCCAGCAGTCCTAAAAAACAGTTTCTCTAAATTTTTCACGAAGTAGTAAGGTTACTCCTTGGTGTTCCATTTTGTCAACAGCTGTAATCTCCAAAATGTTTTCATCTTCAAGTTTTAGCAATTCTTCATTAAACATGGCACACTCTTGTAGTGTAGGCATCAAAGAAACAATATGCTTTCCCTCTTTAGAGAAGTTATACATTAGCTCAGCTGGTGTCTTTTTAGAGGGAAAAAGTTTCTTTATAGGTCGACTTTAGAACATCAATTTTGCCTCCTGTGTCAGAACTCATAGTCTGATGTCCTTTAAAATGTTTCCATAGTGTATGTCAGAAACTTGATGCATATTTTTGACAAGTTCCTTGTATTGAAAATATTGCCAAGTGTTGACATTACCAGTACTTTAAAATGTTTCCATAGTGTTATGTCAGAAACTTGATGCATATTTTTGACAAGTTTCTTGTATTGAAAATATTGCCAGTACTTCCTAGTGAGTTTCAAGAGTCACCATGAGAGTGAGTTTTAAAAAACGGCAGTCCTTTTACAAGAGTTAATTGCAGTAGGTCTCAAAAACTATCATATGCTTCCCTCCAATCAAGATGTTATATATATTTTTTTTAATTTCTTGCATTTGCAGGTTGGCAAAGGCAAGCATTAGATTTGAATCCATGCTTACCTCATCAGTAACCAAAAGTTTAATCTTCTTGAAAACTCTTGCTACCTCATGAGAAGCTTCCACAGACAACTTCACGTAGTCCAATTTATTATCATGTTCTGCTGGTAGCATTAGTAGTCTCTGTAATGTTATTCCCTTGATGTTGTGTGCAGCCAATCCAGTAGTACAGCTATTACACACGATAAGATGGAACCTGTGATTTTCTGTAAGTAGCGATAACTTTAATTAAAAAGCTTTTTCCAGTACCAGCTTGTCCACTAATGTATAATAGAATTGGCTGGAATAATGAGCAAATGCATTCCTTTCTGTCATGTTGTAATCCATGTCCTACGTTTTCTTTCACTACAGTGAAAATGTCTTTCTACTCATTGTTTAGCTGTCCAACTAACACATCTAAATCTTCTGCTGTCCATGACAGTTTCCACTTCAGTCATAGCTATTGCAGCTTCATTTTCAATAATATGTTTTCCAAGAGGACCTTGACGTAAAGCAGCCAAGCTTTGGCTGCTTTGAGAACTATCCTTTGCAATCACAGCAGCAATTACTGCTTTTTGCTATATCTCATCATTCAACATTTGTAAGAAGTTTGTAAATATAGGACACTCAATGGTATCTTTTAGAGCATTAAAATATTCTTCATAGCAGTTGTAATCTCCAAGTATTTCCAGTTCACTACGCCAAGGTTTAAACAGTTGAAGTGCTAAATAAAAAAATTATCTTTTCTCAGGAGTTTGACAGGTAAGTTTTTGATAGTTATTTAAATTTAGCTTTTCATGTTTGACTAAACATCCATCACATCCTTGAACGGCCTACTTTCCTTCTTCTATGTTTTCACTAACATTACTTTTATACCTGTAGTTCTGAAGAATTTCATAAAGGCATTTGTCTTCTACCTGAGTACTTCTTTTTGGATAGTATGTATCTAACATATTCAATTTTAGAAGGTGACCCTGTGGCAGGTTATGAATTACCTGGAAGGATTTCAGTACTCTGTTTCTTGTACTAGATAGGCCAAGACTTACCCAGCCAATTACTTTTGATTTTGAGAACAAACTTGCTGAACTAAGTTTACCACAGGCCTCATAAGACCCCATTTCCCTATGAGAACGCATTTTCAAGCTGAATTAATACAGTTTCTTGCTGAGTGTCTTCTATACAAAAATCCGCTCACACATCGCCTTCATTTCACTTTTTCAGATTTTGTAATGAATGATGTAACATATTGAGGCACATCAATGGAATTGTCTGCAACAAATTGAATGTCCATGTTAGCATTCCACATTTAAAATGACTGGATTGTAATCACTGATGTATTTGGACTCTTCTGTTCTTTTTAAGTTATATATATTTTTGGGAGATTTCCTTGTCAATGTATGTTTGACTGAGGACAAGAAGCTGTTTACTCTTCCTTTTGAAATGGAGATCCGAATTGACATCTTGTGAATAATTTCCTTTGGAATTGTTTGAACGACGACCATTCTTTCCACATCTATGGATATGCTCTCTCAGACGTTTTCCACCAGAGTGTTGTGGTATGCTACATGTCACATGTTGTATTATAAAAGACAACACAGACCCATTAGTTTCTTTGATATTAGAGTTCGCTTCTCTTAAGGATTGAATGAGGTCATCCCATGTTTACTCTAAACTTTCTTCCCACACACTGATAGGAGCTCCCTTAGCTTGCTTCATTTGGAAAACATCAATAGCTTCTCCAAAAGCTTCTTTAGAATGCAATGGATGGATGGTAAGGTGCTCATAAATTTGTTCTGCTGAGGATTCATCTGATTTTTCTATTTGTCCACTCCCTGACAGGGGGCCTCTCATGGTGGCGGTCTAGAACGCGGTCTAGAACGCCACCTGTGTGGCAGGCTGACTGACGCATAACAACCCTGGCATTCCACCAGCTCTGTCAGGATCTTGAATCGTGGTGGTCTGGCAATGGCAGAGATCCTAGTCCAGCATGCAGCGCTGCCCTGTGGATTACGACCTCGTTCTCTGCCAGGCTTTTCATGGCGGTAACATCGCCATGAAAAGGCAGGTAGAGAACAGGTGCTGGGGGCCATATGGGGGCGCCTGCCTTGCCCATGCACTTGGCATGGGCAGTGTAGGGCCCCGCCTGCCCAGCAATGTTGCAAAGTTCACTGTCTGCAAATTACAAGAGTGCTGATGAACCCTGCTGGCTACAGCATTGCTGCCGGCTTGATTACGAGCCGGAGACAATGCTTAGTCTGTTTCCCGCTAGGCTGGCAGGTGGAAACCTAAGTTACCTCCCACCAGCCTAACGGAAAACTCTCAATGGGTCTGGTGGGGAGATAGCCAGTGCGGTGGCAACCTCCCCATGGAAGGTTCGGTGGATGGTGAAAATTGTCAGCCAAACTCCTAATCAGGCCTAAACTGGCACCATCAACATTTGGCACATCAAGATCAACATTAACATTATTATAATACAGATTTGTTTGTACCAGGTATAAAGTTGCATGTTTAGCTTTATTAACATCTACTAACTAAATTGCTTGATTCTTAATTGGTGTACCATTTACCAAGATAACAAGTGGCTCTTCTTTGTCTTCCTCTAATCCTATTGTCTCAACATTTGTTTACGCCTAATGGCAAATACACCACTCTTCTTTTAAGGCCTTTCCATAACTCTATTAGATGCAATTTACTTGTTTTTGGTTCCAATCGTATTATCGCTTGAAACGGGTGTACAGACTGTTTAAGAATATATTCATATACATTTAAATCTCGTAGTTCTGATAGAATGCTCACAACTTCCAAACTGTTATACACTGCTCTACCTGGTGTTTTGTGAACCTCTAACCTCTCATAGCAGTGCTTACATATAACTTGCTGTCTCGACAAGTCAAACCGTTCCTCTACATATAAATAGGCAGCAAATTCTTTCCACTGTTCTCTTTTTTATCCTTCAGTTTTAGAAATTAAATCTACATGTCATGTTTGACTTTTATAGTGAGTGCGTCTATAGCAAAAAAAAACATATTCTGGCTTTTCAGAACATACTATATTAAACTTTATATTCTTTTCTTGAAAATTGTCAGTACCAACAGTTGCATTCTCTCAATTCCTGTACCTACAAATTCCTCAATTTCCCTGCAGTCCAAAAAAACTAAACTGCACATCATCACAAACTTTCTCTACCTCTTCTTTGGTGCCATGCAAAAGTATTCTGTTTATTTCCCCTAAACATAATGCTGGACTCTTTACAAAGTAAAGTCTCCTAATTAGACTTTGCATTTTTGAATGGTGAACTTCCAGCATCCTAAAGTGATGAAAGGTGCTTTGGCACACTTTCCATGACAAACATGCTAATTAATGTCCTTGTAAATTAACATTCTTTCTGGCTTTGCATGGATCTAATTTTTGCAAAATTGTTATCTTCTGTTTGGGACTTCTACATGGAACGTCACATACAAAAACTCTTAATAAATCGATAGATTCTTTCGAAATCTTACAAATACTGCTACAATTCCATTTGTGAACAGGGGCCTGTCTAAGCCTTTCCTGAACCGCTTCAGCTATTACCTCTTCCATATCTCTATGAACAATATATTTTTTTCCATGGGAGTCCCTTCATTTATCTCATAACAATGACCATTTGAATCTACTACACAAACTACTTTGCTGCCCTGCAAATAACCTTCTTCATTGAAGAATGGTTCTGTACTGGAGGTGTGCTTCCACTCCCCAGTAAAAATGTTGCAAAATTTACTTTTGTTGATACTCGTTTCCTTTGGCTACCTCTCTTCATCTATAACAGTGTTTTGTCTAGAGTTTTCATTCTTTTAAGTATTAATACAAAAAGCTTTCTCTTCAAGGAAAATGTCTTATCTATCACATCCTCAACACATTTGTTTTGTTTCACTATTTATGTTCTCTTTTTATATTGCTTCATGCTTTTTAGCAAGTTTTGAATTACTCTTGAACAGAACATTTTTGATCTAATTTTTTCGAACTGTTGCTGTTGTCTGCTTATGGTATCCTTTTTCCTTAATCTGTGCTTACTTTTTATTTGGCATGATTTTTCCACATCCTTGTTTGATTTCAAATCTGCCTTTTCATACACCTCCTTATGAATGCTTTGCAATTTTTTGTAAACAAATTTACGAAATCATTTGCTTTTCTTACCAATAGAACCTTTGTCTTTTACTATTTTGTCCACATGTTCATTGTTTTGTTTTCCTCTTGCATGTTGATAATATGATATCCTCTGTTCTTACGCCTTTCAGTTTTTTTTGGCACTGTAGATGTATGTTTTTAATACAAACAGATATCTGGAAAGTAACAAATAAATACATTAACACCTTTACATTTTCTTGGAATACTGCCTACTAAGATGTAATTAGCATGTAATTATTTTAGAAGCAGAGAAATCACTATCTGGTGCGTATGCTACATGTCTTCCTTTTCGTGTTAAAGTCACACTATGACTTTCTGTGCTATTATTGCTGTCACAGTAAAAATCATATCTTCACTATATGCAGTACTATATCATTGACTATCTCACTTTATTCGAAGGTGCATCCATATGCCCATTCTAAAATAGTGCATATATAGGTAAACACTGCTGTGGATACCAATATATTTTTCTATTTCTCACTGTGACCACCATTTCCATCATTATAGCTATTACATTTCAAAATATATTTATTAATTATCTCTCTCATACTATTGGTACGAACTTGAAGATATGTCTGCTTGCGCAACTGTTAAACTGACTATATTACAGTTGGACTCAATATATATATACACTCCTTTTTACGTGCCAATGAAATAGTTGCTGCTGATAGTTATAATACTCACACAATATTTTTTTGTACACTTATCTTTCTATAATTATAAAACCTCAGCATCAGAATAGCACTGTGCTGTCATACCAAGGGAACTTTTATGGCAACCTCCAGAACTTAGCTCTCACTAGTATTCTGGTGCATAACGAATCAGAAGGTGTGTTTAATATTTTTCTTCTATTACCCAAGATCTGAATGGTTAACATCTGTTAACCTCTTGTTTGTCTCCCATAGACAAGCCCAATGTTCTATACAATACTACTAGAGTTATGAATCCTTTGCATCACCCAGCGCACCCCGTGTAAAACCATGAAGGATTTGCGACTCCAGATGAGAGTACAACAGTTTATTAACAAGTTATCACCTGCAATAGATATTTATTGTATTACTCTGCCCTTCAATTCAATCTCCCACCCCTATTGTCTTGCTTTAGCTGCTATAGCAACCCTATTTGCAACACTTTACTGTACCAGCAATTCAAAAGATCACAGCACTGTCTGCAAGGAGCATGCTAGCTTTCAATTTGTCCTCTAGCAGGTGTTTGACTATTTGCAAGTCTAAGCTTATTCAAAATTCTGTAATTTGTTTCTACAAAACATCACCCAATCACAGATGCAGTAACTGCATGGTGTAAATTACAACCTACTTTTATATATTCATATATTTTAAACATCCAATCAATTTCTGCTTTTGTAAATCCTACTGCTTTCCTCCATTTTAACCACCTCACATTTTGAAAACTCCTTCAGTCAACTGCAGCCTTCTCTTCAGTGCTCCTGCATGTACTTTCAAAATGCTGAAGTTGCTTTCATTGGTTCAAAGAATTAGAGATTGGCAAGCACCTCACCTCATGATTGTACACTGTGGTGGTAATGACCTAGGCACACTCGCTGGAGTAGGATTGGAGATCCTAATGAAATTAGTGACACTTTACTGCCACATACCTACTGCTTTCCTCCATTTTAACCACCTCACATTTTGAAAACTCCTTCAGTCAACTGCAGCCTTCTCTTCAGTGCTCCTGCATGTACTTTCAAAATGCTGAAAGTGTGGATTGTAGGTCACAACTATGTTTATTGGGCAAGTGAGTATGCTAGAAACAGTGACATTAACAGAGACCTGGGTTTGCCTACTGTAGATATCACTGGGGTTGGCCAAAGAGGGTTAGAGTGGCATCAGTTGCTTTCATTGGTTCAAAGAATTAGAGATTGCCAAGCACCTAGGCACACTCGCTGGAGTAGGATTGGAGATCCTAATGAAATTAGTGACACTTTACTGCCACATAACATTTGTATTCTCAAAAATATGCCAGACAAAAATAGAACTGGTCAACAAAATGCTGTCCACAGATTGACAACTCTAGGGAACATGTTAACAAAACTGTTTCAGCATTTCTCAAATACCATAACATGGGTTGTATTTACAATAATAATCTACGCTTTGACATCCCAGAAATATATAGAAGAGATAGTGTGCACAAATGAAGAATAACTTCACACTCTGCATCTGCTCTTATGTCCTTTCATCATATACAAACACATAACACAAAGGCTCTTCTTAGAGCCACCTTACTATCTAAACTCTAATTAATTACTTAAAAACCTAGTTCACATTTTTAAAAAACATTTTTTAGAGTCGCAACCCCATTGTGGCTTTGTCCTGGCGCAGCGACGGAGTCGCAACTCCAGATCACTTGAAACCTTTTGTAGGTATAGAAGGAATCCCTTAGGCATATTTTAATACCTCCATGAGGTCAGAATACAGGTACTCTGGCTCCTTCTATATTCATCACCCCATTTTTCACCCCCCAGGACCACAACAAGCTTTAAAAAATGTTGGCCACAACCTTAAGAACACATTATAGGCAACCAATTACACAATGTTCATGTAAACCATTCTCTCACAGAGTAGGTCTGAGAGTGACTTCATAAGTGTATGAGTGTTTTTATGACTGCATGACGTAGGTCCTCATTACAAGGCTGGCAGTCTTTAAAACGCCAGCATCGCTGTGGCGGTCTTACCACCACAGAACCGGCGGTAAAGACCGCCACATTACAAGTTGTGGGGTTTGGCAGAAGCCAAACCGCCACAACACGTATTGACCCACCAGTGCGGTCGCACCGACGTGGCCGGCAGTGAGCACCTCCAGCCCAGTGGCAGGCCTCAGCCTGCCTGCTGGATTATGAAGCTGCAGACCGCCAGGCTTTCTGTGGCAGTCACCCCACCATGTAAACTCTGGTGGTAATGCACCCGGCGACAGGAACCCTCATTCCTGTCGCTGGCACACACATGCACACATGTCCTCACACCTCCATGCACCTGTCCACCTGTCCACACACTTCCAAACAGTCCCCCAACCGTACACATCCATCCAAACAACCCCATCTGCTCTCACACTGACATACACACACCCCCACTCACACATACGCACCCACCCTCTGCAAACACACACCCCATCCCCCTTCACCGCATGTATACACTCACTCCCCCATCCCCGCTGCACCGCATACATACACTAGCCTGCTCTCCCCGTCCACTTACACAAACACATGCACACACACACGCACTCACAAACGCCCCCCACCTCCCCATTCACAAACACTCACTCACCCCCACCCCATCCCCAATCGCTCACACACGCACCCCCATCCATAATCATTCACACCCCCACCCTCTCCACGCACGCATACACACACTTGCACTCATGCACCCCTACTCACTCGCAGACTTGCACACAGACACCCCCACTCACTTGCTCACAAAGAGACACTCATACACCCCCAATCACACATACATGCACGCACCACACACATTCACCCAACACTCCCCATCCCTCACCTTTTGGACGATCACCTTACCTTTTCTGGTGAGCTGGTCGCCTCGTAATACTGCGGGCAAAGTCTTGCTGGTGTGGTGGTGCTAGCAATGCACCTGCCTCTTCAATCCCATCGGCCAGGCCAACGGAGTTGGATTTTCACCCATAAATGGGTGGAAGTCCTCCAACTACTCCTAATATGGCACTCAACCCATAATGAGGGCCTGAGTGTCTGCATCTGAGAGTTTACCATTACTGTATGACTGGGTCTGTGAGTGTGCGCATCAGTGTCCGAATGCATCTGTGAGTGGGTGCATGAGTTTCTGAGTGGGTCTGTGAGTGGGTGCATGAGTGTCTGAGTGGATTTGTGGGTGGGTGCATGAGTGTCTCAGTGGATTTGTGAGATGGAGCATGAGTGAGTGGGTCTGTGGATGGGTGCATGAGTGGGTCTGTGGTTGGGTGCATAAGTGTCTCAGTGGGTCTGTGACGGGGTGTGTAGGGGTCTGATTGGGTCTGTGGGTGGGTGCATGAGTGTCTGAGTGGGTCTGTTGGTTGGTGCATGAATGTCTGACTGGGTCTGTGAGTGGATGTATGAGGCTATCACTGGTTCTATCAGTGAGTGCCAGTGTGTGTATGACTGTACTTATACATCTGTGTCTGTCAGTAATGTGGAAGAGTGTCTGACACAGAATTTGTCTCTCTATATATATATTGATAGATAGATAGGTAGATAGATATAGATATAGATATATGTGTATTATTTATATATTTTGGGGGGGCTCTCTGACGGAGTCACAACTCCATCACGGCTTCACACGGGGCTGCACAGAAGGCCACAATGGAGTCACGACTCCATGATCGAGGCCAAAAAAAGGGGTACTCTTTCAAAACCCAGAAACTGTGCCCTTACACACCCTTTAATGTTCACATGGGGTTAGAGTACCTTTACTCTGACCCATTCTGTTATTATTAGCCCCTATTTCCATCCCCCAGGATTGTGCCCCAGTTCACAAAATGGTGGCTGCGACTTTCTGAACAGGTTACGGCCAGTCAATCACAGTATTCCTCATGGTGTGAGGATTGGTGTAGGGGTCACAAATCCTTTGTGTCCCTATATATACAAATTTGGATTTTCTTGAATTGTACTAGACAGAATTACACCAAATAACAAAAATGTCTCTTTCTGGACCAAGACCTACCCTCCTGCACATGTGGTATAGTTCCATCCCGTGGTTTTTGCTCTATCACGGTTCAGTTTTCCATATGGTAATTAACATTAGAAACTCTCCAAATTTCACCCCCCCTTTATCTCAGCCACTACTTGGCAGATCACCCTGAGACTTTCCAGACAGCAGGTCACATGACTGTTGAATTTTTTTGGAACATTTCGGGAAGATTTGTCAACTTGCACCAAAGATATAGGCTAGCAAAAACAGCTTTTTGTATAGTAACTAGATCCTAACTATAACTACCTACTGGGGGCCACCAGTAGGTAATATATATGTTAACTATAAAAACAAAAAGTACAGTTATGGTTTCTAGCCTTAACTATAACTTACACCCTGCAATGTTCTGCTTATGACCTCACATATTACATCGCTCATGACATGGTCAGTAACATCTCCGATAACATCACTGATGGCATATCAAATGACAACACTGATGACATCACTGATAACATCATCCACCTACACATGCTCACAGCCCACTCACACATAAACCTCTCAAACACCCCCTCCCAAACTCTCACATCAGCCTAACTACTCATCATCTGAAATGAGTTTTTATAGAGTACACATCAGATAAGATTCCAGGAGTGCCTTCTTATTATGGTCTAGGTAGGTGTGTGAGTGTCTGAGTGGGTCTGTGAGTGGTTGAATGAGTATCTGAGTGGGTCCGTTAGTGGGTACATCAGTCTGAGTGGGTCTGGAGTGGGTGCATGACTGTTTGAGTGAATCTGTGAGTGATTGCATAAGTGTATGAGTGGCTCTGTGAATATGTGCATGAGGGTCTGAATGGGTCTGTGAGTGTATGCATTAGTCTCTGACTGGTTCTGTGTGTAGGTGCATTAGTGTGGGTATCTGAGTGTGTGCATGAGTGTCTGAGTGGGCCTGTTAGTGGGCGTGAGAGTGTCTGAGTGTGTGAGAGTGTGTGCATTAGTCCCTGAGTAGGTCTGTGAATGTGTGCATGAGTGTCTGAGTGGGTCTGCAAGTGTGTGCATGAGTATTTGAGTGGTCTATAAGTAGGTGCATGAGTGTCTCAGTGTGTCTGTGAGGGTATGTATGAGTGTCTTAGTGGCTCTGTGAGTGTGTGTCAGAGTCTCTGAATGGATCAGTGAGTGGGTGCATGTCTGAGTTGGTCTGTGAGTGGGTGTGTCAGTGTCTGAGTGGGTTTGTAAGTAACTGTACGGCTGTGTGAGTGGGTCTGTGAGTGCGTGCATGAGTGTCTGAGTGGGTCTGTGAGTGTGTCATGAGGGTCTGAGTGGGTCTGTCAGTGGGTGTGAAGGAGTCTCTCAGTGCATGTGTGAGTGTTTGAGTAGGTCTGCCATTGTGCGCATGAATCTTTCAGTGGGTGTGTGGGTGGGTGTGCAAATATTTTTTTCTGGTATTCGGGAATTCGCCACAAAGCTACATGGGAGCTGCAATGAGTGTCATGACAGGTTCACGAATATCCACGTTGTGAAAAAAAAATCCCCGTTATTAAAACATGTAACCTGTCACTTTGCTTTTTGATTTATGGGGTCAGAGTACCTCTACCACTAATGCCAACTTGCTATTTTTTTCCCACCTCATTTCAACCCTAGAGACCTTTCCCCACTTTAGAAATTGTCAGCCACAACTTCGAGATCAGGTTGCGGCCTGCCAATGAGAGCATTCCTGTGGCTCGAGGGTTTGCGAAGAGGCCGCGAGTGGATGGGCGATAAATGTCTGAGTGGTGAAGCCTAGGTCCAGAGTGCAGTACTGCTCCGCCCCATGCTACTTTAGGACATGTCTTTAAGATTAACAGCTGTGTCTAGATGGGGTGTGTGTATGTCTACTGCATAGTGGTTAATGTGCCCAGCATTGATACCAGTGGGGCCTAGCAGTCAAGTATCAATGTGCATAAATGAAGTGGATTCATGCCTCCAAATATACAAATTAAGTTATCCTTTAATTTCTCAAAAACTACTGAATGGATGTACACCAAAATACAAAAGAGGCTTCTTTCTGCACCAAAAGCTACCTTTCTGCCAAATTTGGTATAATTCTGTCCAGCAGTTTGGGCTGTAGTTGTGATCAAAATCCCGATGGGAATTATAATGGGGAACGCACATTTTTGACACCGCTTTTTCTCGGTCTCCGCTTGACGGTTCACCCCAAAACGACACATGTACAACAAGATTCTCAGGCACACTCTTTATGGAAAATTTTGTGAAGATGTGTCAAACGATGCCAAAGATATAGCCAGGTTCAAAAACACTTTTGTATGGAAACTAGGTCCTTACTATAATTACCTAGCTATTTTTACCCCGCAAACCCTACCAAACACTTCCTCGGGTCAAGGTAGCGAGAAATAATGGCAGCACCACCAAGTCCGAAGTCCAAGCTTTCATTTATTTTCTTCTATTTCTTTTTTCATCATAAAGTACGAGTGGCAAACAGGAATTGTGGTGACATGTTTTGGCCGCAAGCCTTTGACTGGCCATCAATATTTTTCATGTAACTATAACTTGTGCCCTAAGGTAACTATAACTCGCGCCCTTGCCATGCACAATTTTCTTATCAATAATGTTCTTGCAAATGTTGCAGTGATAGTATGATATGTGGGATAGAAGATGTCATCAATGATATAACGTTGAGTAATTAACTGTGCGTGGTGAAGGTGCAAGTTATAGTTATCTTAGGTCGGGAAGTATGGTAACTTGAAAAAACTCTAACTATAACTGCTGAATTTCTATGGTTTTGTACGAGTAAATTCAGAACCTAACTATAAGGTCGCTGTAACCTTTCGTTTGTTTAGTGAATATATATATGATAAAGCAATGTTAATAGGGGGTTGACAACATAAATAGATTCAAAAGTGTGCTTTCACTTTTCCCTGCGGGGCAGAATAAGCCCCCCAGGAGACAACATACATTAAAAAAAAATATATACACTGCATATGCCACATGTCTACAATCTGTAGATTATGCTGTAGATGGGGGATTTATGTGGTATATACAGTATATATTAATGGTTGTCCGAACATGTGTGCATGCAGTGGAGGGACCTGCTCTCAGGGCTATTAGTTGTTTCAGGTGCTTATTTCCCACATTTGGTTGACAAACTGGCACTAATGAGATGAAATGTTTCCTCTGACAGTTTCACATTTTCAAATCATAAAATACCAAAGTCATACTATTATAAAAACATTGCTGTTTTATGCCTCATAATTTGCCTTTTCATGCTGCATAATTTATTCAACTCTGTTGCATAATTTAGTGATCTTGTGCTGCATAATTCCATTGACTCTATTGATAGCACTGTGAGTTTCACAAGGAGCATGCCGGCTCATAAAGCTGCAGGGGCTACTATGTGATTGTGTGCTTCTTGAGGATAACGGTAGATTTGTAGCTTTGAGGAATTACTTTTACACTGGCAAATGCCCATTAGCTCCCCCCAACAGTAACAGTTTACGTAAACCACAATAAAAGTACGCTGTAATGTTGGGTATGTGTCAGGGTGGAGTCATACTGTGTCTTTTTTAGTCTTTTTTACTGTCTTCGAAGAAGCTGCACATTTAGGAAAGGGGATACTGTAAGTTTACTTTGTCTTTACCTACTGTTGCACACATCTCATACTCATACTGCCAGTGACTGTTTTAGACCAACAAACCTGAAAAAGTGATTTTGTAAGTTGGAAGACTTCCATCTGTGATTCATCTTCCAGCTATTCTGAGGTACACAATGAGTGGCAGCCATGCTGTCCCTTCACAAGCACAGTCTGTTAGACCAACCCAAACAGCAGGCATGTGAGGTGGCAAGCAAAGACGGAGTGCTGTCTTGGCGGCGCCCCCCAATTTAGGTCAGTCCCAAATTCTGCCTTTAACTAGAGACACTGGATATAAGTCGATGCAGCCAATTTTTCACCAATTGACTATGTCCATCTCTTTTTGGATGTTGACTTCCTTGAGCAAATTGTGCAGCAAACAAATTTGCCTGCTGAACAATTTCTGAGGGAGCACAAAGGCAGTCTCGGGCCTTGTTCTAGGGCTAGTTTTTAGCCTTACCCTTTAAATGGAATTAGTGAGTAAGTAACAATTTATTGTACAGTTAATAAAGATGTTTACAAACATAAATCTCATAGCAGATGTTCAGGAGAGCAGTTTAAAAGAGAGGCCCTCCTTACGACCCTTGCGTTGAGTGATAAAGTGGTTGTGGTAATCCCATAGACAGCCAATGTACCACACCAACCACCACAGCGGAAACAACAGTCACCATGGTGGTAGCCATCCACAGCCAGCGGGAGACAAAGTACCATCCACCATATTATGATACAGGAAACCGCCACCTTATCTGGGGTGGTACCAACACCATCAAAAGCCTGGCAGAAATAGAGCTCAGAAGTGAAAGGACTCATCATTGGAGACACAGGGAGGAACCACTCCTCCATGGAACCCGAACTGCAAGTCTTCCCGATGATCTTCTTTGTCACGCTCCACCTGGAACACCAATGAAGACGACGATGGTGAGTACAGCCGCCTAGCACACAAGGGAGGAAAACAAGAGTGACACACACACATACAACACACACCTGGCACACACACCATACACACAACCAGCTGCTCACGTAAACCAATGGCACACGACACACAGCATAATAAAACATGGACCATAATGCTGGAGTAACTACAATTTTTTAGCATAGCAAACTCCACCACACAAACCAATTATATACAAATGTCCATGAACGGCCAATGTCCAAAGTCATGAGGGCACACAAGGTCACAGGGCACAGTCCAAGGCCCAACCTATTTCCTGACACAGCCGGAGAGAGCACTGCAGGAGCATCATTTTGCAAGTGGTAAGGCACCTCAGGAGGAGGGGGTACATAAGCCGAATACGGGAACATCCCCACCGGTTCTGGATGGGGCAACATGCCCATTGCATTGTCCAGGGGAGTGCAAGGCCACAGTCTCTGAAGTGGGTGACTTGCCCACTGGTTCTGGAGGGGGCATGTGAGCGCGAGCTCGCGGATAAAGCAATCTAGACCGTGGTAGTCAATAAAAGGTCTTTTATTGAGGATAGAAGATATAGTAGAAAACAGGTGAATATTTGGTTTGGGACTTGAGGGTGGGGATGTTCTTGAGGTTTGGTCTTCACTCTTCGTTTCTGTCTCCCTGGTTCACAGGCTGTTCCCGGGAAGTACATGTGGAGAGAAGAGAAGATAGCAGTAAGTGTGCATGCCAGCGACCTCTGGTTAGTCTCTGTATTCTTTCCCCCTTCCCTGACTCACTGGTCTTCTTATTATTCCAATTGTTATAGATTAGTAGGTGCTGTATCCCTTCTGTCTCTTAGTGTTTCCACTCCTGTCCTTTTCTCTCTGTGTTTTAGTGCTTAACGGAACGGTGTGTGGGTTTGCTGGTCTCCGTATCGGTGACTTTGCTCTATAGTGACTCGTGGTAAGTATTGTATTCGTTTCCACCCCCTTTCTTCTCTTGTACTTGTCTGTTTCCCTGTTCCACCCCGCTTCCCTTTTCCCCGTGCTTGTTATAGTTTTTTGGTTTGTCCTTCCCTCCCACCTTTCCGTGCTTTCCGACCCCCCCCTCTTTCCGCACTCTGTCTCTCACTCACACTCTAGTTCAGGGACGTAGTCCCACGCACCTGAATGGCTACGCTTCTCCTGAAGCGTGGCGGGTTGCAGCCACTCGTCTTCCCGGTTGCCTGGAGCAGGATTTCCTGACGCTCGTCTTCCGTCTTCAGCTCCGGTGCTTGGAAGAGACTGCCGTCTCCAACTCTCTGGCGATATCTGGTACTGGGTTCTCACATTCACCTCTCTGTTGCTAAGTGTTCCTTCCTCCATGAAAGGGTTCACAGCTCCTCTCTGGTCTCCAGGTTTCTCCTCCAAAGCTCTGAACACCGTACCAGTCTGCTGCGGCCCTTTTGAACTTCCAGCGCTCCGCCACTGCCGACCCTTCCACCAATCCCGTGCAGGGAGCCTCAGAGCACCAGGGGCAGAGTCAGCACAAGCAGGAGCGGAGTGCGGACGAGCAGGTTCCAGCCCGTCATAGGGCAACATGCCCATTGCTTTGTCCTGGGGAGTGCAAGGCCACAGTCTCTGAAGTGGGTGACTTGCCCACTGGTTCTGGAAGGTGCAGCCCGCGCAGCAGCCCCTGGAGGGTGGCCTACATGGCATCCACTGGCGGTGACGGCTGCACTGTGGTGGTGGTTGACAGAGCCTCCTGGGCAGCCCCTGCAATATCCGATAGCTGCATTGTGGTGGTAGTTGGCAGAGCCTCCTGGGCAGCACCTGCCATGTCTGATGGCTGCATTCTGGTGGTGGTTGGAGGAGCCTCCTGGGCAGCCCATGCACTCCATAATGGCTGCATTGTGGTGGTGATTGGAGGAGCCTCCTGGGCAAACCCTGCACTCCCTGATGGCTGCACTTCCACTGTTGGTGGTGGGGGCCCGTGACAGTTGGTAGTGGTGGCGGTGTTAGCCTGACAGGTTCCGCAGGCTTAGAGTCCCTCATCTCCTCCTGTCCATGGGTTGTGGAATCCTTACCCTTCCTGGCAGAGGTTGATGAACTCTTCCCCTCTCTGCCTGGTGGTGCAGGCTTCTTCCCCTTCTTCACAGCTGGTGCAGGCCCCTTCCCCTTCTTCACAGTTGGTGCCGGCCTCTTCACACTCTTCCCTGGTGGTGCAGGGCTCTTCACACTCTTCCCTGGTGGTGCAGGCCCCTTACCCTTCTTCCCTGGTGGTGCTGGCTCCTTCCACTCCACTTCTGTGTTGTAGGTCTGGTATCCTTACCACTGTCCCCATGGACTGTTTGGCTGAGGTGCTGGGCTGTGTCCTTGGTACTCTGCCCATACATGCAGGAAGGGGTGGGGAGAAGTAGGGAAGAGGTCAATTTGGGAAAGTAAACGCTTTTTAAGGACGTTGGGGCGGGAGGAGGGAGGAGTAATGGGAGTGGAGGATGAGGGAGTGGTTGTTGGAGGTATATGTCTGCTGGATTTGGGTACAGGTGAATGGGCTGTACACTGATGTGAGGTGGATGGCTGTTGGGGGTGTGAGTGCTTGCATTTGTGTCCTTTAGTTGGGGGAACAGACAGGTTGGGAGAGGACAGAGGGGACGTGTGCATGGCTGTTGTGGAGGTGTCTGTCAGTGAGGTGTGTGTTATGCTTGGTGTGGTGATGCTGATAGTGGATGTAGGTGTACTGCATGCAGGTGTGAGTGTGGACAGGACACAGTGGAGGCAGTGGATGTTGTCGTGTTTGCAACTGTATGGTGTTTGTGTGAGTGCCTGTGGGATGAAGTGTGGTGCTTGTGTTTGCCTGTGCCACTCTTGCGTGTTGCCTTTTGTGCAGGTTCGTCTGTATGTGTGCCTGGGATGGGTTGGGGTTGATGGGAGTGGGACTGGGAAGTGGTAGTTGGAGGGGAAGGCAGTAGAAACAGAGACAATGGCTGCCATCAGAGAGTTGGCCAGAGCCTGATTCAATCTCTGTTGGGCTGCCAATCCACTGTGAATGCCCTCAAGGAATGCATTGCATTGCTGCATCTGGGATGCCAGCCCCTTGATGGCATCCACAATGGTTGACTGCCCTACAGAGATGGATCTCAAGTGGTCAATATTCTCCTCACTCAGGGCAGCAGGGCTCACTGGGGCAGGACCTGAGGTGCCTGGGGCGAAGGAGATGCCCACCCTCCTGGGAGAGCTGGCATGGGCAAATCACTGAGGGACTACTAGGAGGGTGGTGCTGGTACGGGGGGTGGCAGCTGAACCTGCAGCTGGGGTGGTCACAGAGGTGTCCGTGACTACCAAGAAGCTCCCATCAGAGGAGGTATTAGATCCTGTGTTGTCCCCTCCAGTCTCCACTGTGGTGCTCCCCTCACCCTCCGTCCCACTGGTTCCCTCAGCATTGGTGGACTTTGCCTCCAGGGTCATGTGGGATGCAGCTCCCTCTGTCGCCAGTGCCCCTGCTCCTCCGCCAGATGATGCTAATGCACACAAGGACAGGAGGGAGAGAGACAAAAGATACACTGGGTCAATGACTGCATCAACACCACCGTTGGCTTATACAGCACCCACACACACAGGGAAAAGGCCTACACAATATGCATTGCACTACTAGGGATATGGCTAGTCACCAAGGCATGATGAGGAGCACACACTGCCAACTGCAGCACAACTGGGACCCAATATGCACTGCCTGGAAGTGACTACTAACAAGCTAAGTTACCTGTACCTGCCATACAACCATTACCCTTAAGAGGACCTATGTTTCATTGTCTGGCCTTGCCTTAGGGCATCCACTAACACACAACCACCACTCGGATACCACACCACCAGCCAAGATTCATAATGATTCCCACTGTACTCCCCACCTTGTGGCTGCTGTTATTCCCTCAACCTCCCATCCAGCTCAGGGTACGCCACCGCCAGTATGCAGGCCATCATGGTGGTCAGGGTCCAACGGGCACCCCTTTCTTGTTGGGAGGCCATCCCTAGCTGGGCCTATGCGGTCTTATGTGCCCAGCGTCTCATGTCCTCTTACGGTTTCGGACAGTGGGTGCTCTGCCTGCTATAGACCCCCAGGGTACGCACGTCTTTGGCAATGACACATCATATTCCCTTCTTTTTATGGGCTCTGACCTGCAGAGGCAATAAAGACAGGAGAACACCATTAAACTAACAGTCCAGGCTGTCTAACACATGGCCTACCATGCCCATTTCTATCACCATTGGCACCCACATTACACAGCGCATGACATGTACACCACCAACAGGTAATCCCCCCTTACACAATGCACTCCGACACATCTCCATGCATCCATGCCACATGCATCGTGCCCACAGTGTACTCACATGTTGATCTGGAGGCCCATACAGCAGTCCGTACTGGGGTAGGACCCCATCCACCAGTCGCTCCAACTCCTCTGAAGTGAAGGCTGGGGGGCTTTCCCCGTCACACAGGCCATGGTAGGTTCTAGACACAGGTCACAGCAGCACATGCAGTGTAAGTCTTCTCCTGTTGAAGGTCAGGAAACAAATGAGGAATGATTTAGAAACTGGTGGTCACATCCACGAGGGTGTACACCGTCACCACCGGTGTACATCCCCATTGGCCTCTATTCTCCATAGGGCCCAATATTAACCAATGAGGAATTGCACAGTGGTTCACAACCGCCTACTGCCAGGAGGCCCAACGCCGGCAGAATTACCTCACTTCCACCTGTCCCTCCACACAGGAGAGGCGGTCGCCATTTCAGGGGGGGTGAACAGGCCTAGCGATAAATGCTGCGTCACAGGATAAAGAGGCACATACGTCCCAATATGTAATTGCACGATGTGGACTGCTGTTGTGGTTTAGTTGTTCAAATTGTGACAGCCTACTCATTCTTGTGTCCCTTAGATACCTATCACTGCGGACGAATAGGAGATGGAGACATACCCCTGTGTATAGACCCCTGGTAGACTTAGCTACACTGGACTACAGGCACATTATACTTGCATATAGACTGGACAGGGCCACAATCACAGAGCTGGGTGCCCAGTTGGAGCCTAACCAGGGATCTGCTATACATCACCCAACTGGGATCCCCCCTCTTGTGCAAGTGCTATCTGTACTCCATTTTCTGGCAACTGGTTCTTTCCACGTGACAGTGGCTTGGCAGCAGGAACGTCACAGCCAATGTTCTTAATCGTGCTGGCAAGAGTCTTGTCTACCCTGGTAAAACACATGTGCAGCTACATTGCTTTACCCCAGGTGGAAGATTTGGCCACAGTGAAGTTCTATGCAATGGGACATATCCCCAATATTATTGTTGCGACTGACTGGACACATATTGCTTTTGTCCCCCTTGCCAGAATGAACAGGTGTAAAGGAATCATAAAAGTTTCCACTCCATGAATGTGCAGATGGTGTGCCTGGTGGACCAGTACATCTCCCATGTCAATGTTAAATATCCTGGATCGGTGCATGATGCCTTTGTCCTGAGGAATAACAGCATCCCAAATGTGATGGGTCAACTACAGAGGCACAGGGTGTGGCTTATAGGGGAGCCTTGGTCCCAACCAGGTGTATGTTAGTCTACTCTCGTAGGTTAACATGGGGGCTGCCTTTAAATATGATTAAAGTGTAGATTCCCTTTGGGAGCGGATAGACATATGGAGTTTGGGGTCTCTGAGCTCACAATTTAAAAATACATCTTTTAGTAAAGTTGTTTTTAAGATTGTGTGTTTGATAATGCACTTTTAGAAACTTAGCATTTTCTTGCTTAAACCATTCTGTGACTCTGGCTGTTTGTGGATTCCCTCTCTGGGTCAGTTTGACAGTTGGGCTGTTTACACCGCTCTCTAGACAGTGACACAAAGGGAGCTGGGGTGTAGCCTGCATATCCTGATGAGCCATTTGTGCTAGGAGGGAGGGAAGAAGTGGTCACTTACACCTGAAAGGGGTGTGCCTCCCCTCACACAATGATGTCTCCTACCCCCTGATGTGTGTCTGGGGCCTGGCCTGGGCAAGGCAGGATTTCACAAACAAGAGAGGCTTTCCTTTGAAGTAAGCCTACTTCAAAGGGCAAAATGAGTATAAGAAGGGCACCCAAAACCACAGTCTTTAGATCACTTCTGGAAATCAAGAAGAACCTCTGCCTATAGAAGAGCTGAAGAGCTGAGGAAGAAGAGCTGCCCTGCCTGTGACTGAAGCTGCCAATTGTTGCCCATCCAGTTTCTGGAGTTTCTGGGGCCAAGATGGCAGACGAAGCCTGAAAATCCACACACACCCAGCCATGCGGTGACATTTTCAACCATTTTCAACGCAACCTCTGAGAGCGGCTGAAGAAACGATGCGCCGCCGGCTCCGTGGCTGAAATCGATGCAGCATTTGCAATGCAGCTGGGGGATTGACACATGTGGCTGAAGAAACAACACGCTGCATCGCTGACGGTGGCTGGTAATGTCGCAACCCACACAGCGCAGTTTTGCTATCCCTGTGCAGCAGGATTTTTTACACAAACCTTGCTGGCTGTGGAAAAACGACACAACCCCTGCCAGGACCCGAGTGCTGCCCGGATCGACGCATCACTTCTTGTGGGGAAGAAAAATGATGCACGCCAGTCCAACCAGAGAAGGAGAAATGACTTACTGGCTCGTTTGTGGGTGAGAAATCGATGCACCGCTTACCTTTTTCAATGCACACTCACCCGTGCGTATTATTTTAACGCGACCTGGTACTTTTCAACGCTAACAGTGTTTTATCTGTTTACCAAAGGATTTAAGACTCTTTTTGCTTTTTAATTAATTACTTGACTTGTGTATGGTGGATTTTTGTCATTTTGGTCTTGTTTTGTATAGATACATAATTTACATTTTTCTAAGCCTGGGTTGTGTTATTTTGTAGTGTTTTCATTAAGTTACTGTTTGTGTTGGTACAAATATTTTACACCTAGCACTCTGAAGTTAAGCCTGCCTGCTTGTGCCAAGCTACCAAGGGGTTGAGCGGGGGTTGGCGGAGGGTGATTCCCCTTTATCCTGACTAGAGTGAGGGTCCTTGCTTGGACAGGGGTTAACCTGACTGCCAACCAAAGACCCCATTTCTAACAGTGAGCCATATGTGTAACTGGTTGGACCGTTTGTCTAATGGTGTTTTACTGTGTGTATTGCCTTTGCAGATCAGCGTCCATCAAAAGAAGGGTATATGGTGTGCCATTGCCAAGGACGTGCAGACCCTGGGGGTCTATGGCAGACAGAGCACCCACTGTCGCAAACGGTGGGAGGACCTGAGACGCTGGGTACGGAAGATGGCAGAGGCCCAGCTGGGGATGGCCTCCCAATGAGGATGGGGTGCCTGTCAGACACTGACCCCCCTGATGGCCCGCATACTGGCAGTGGTCTATCCAGAGCTGGATGGGCGCTTGAGGGCATCACAGCAGCCACAAAGGGGTGAGTACAGTGGCTATCATTACAACTTATGGCTGGTGGGGTAGTAACCGTGTGGTGGATGTGTGTTAGTGGGTGCCCCTAGGCCAGGCCTGACATAACTGTGTAGGTCCTCTGGTGGCTAGGGTTCTGAAGAGATAATCCTGCCTACCTTGCTTGAAAGCATCCATTACTGGTCAGGGCTGTGTGGGTCGCAGGTGGGGTGCAGTTAGCGGTGTGTGCCCCTCCTCATGCCTTGGTGGCTAGCAATATCAGTGGTGGTGCTATGCATAGTGTATAGGCCTGTTCCCTATGTGTGAGGGTGCTGTGTATGCCAACGGTGGTGTTGGTGCAGCCATTGACCCAGTGTATCCTTTGTCTCTCCCCCCCTTTCTTGTTTTGTCATCCTGTCCTTATGTGCATTAGCATCATCTGGCGGAGGAGCAGAGTTACCGGTGATTGAGGGAGCTGCATTCCACAGGACCCAGGAGGGCACCTATGCTGAGGGCACCAGTAGGACACAGGGCGAGGGGAGCACCACAGCAGAGACTGGATGGGACGATTCAGACTCAGATACCTCCACAGATGGAAGCTTTCTGTTGGAGGTGGACACTTCTGTGACCACCCCAGCTACAGGTACAGCCGCAACCCCCTGTACCAGCACCGCCCTCCTAGCAGCCCCTCAGCAAGTTGCCCGTGCCCGCTCAACCAGGAAGGTGGGCATGTCCAGACTAGGTACCTCAGGCCCTGCCCCAGTGAGCCCTGCTGCCCTGAGTGAGGAGGCTATTGACCTACTGAGATCCATCTCTGTAGGGCAATCAACCATTGTGAATGCCATCCAGGGGCCGGCAGCCCAGATGCAACAATCTAATGCATTCCTGGAGGGCATTCACACTGGATTGGTGGCTCAACAGAGATCAATCCAGGTTCTGGCCTCCTCTCTGATGGCAGCCACTCTCCCTGTTTCTACCGTCCCCCTTCCAACTACCATTTCCCAGTCCCATTCCCCTCAACCCCAACCCATCCCAAGCACACAGCCTGACGAGCATGCACACAGGACAACACCCAAGAGTGTCACAGGCAAACAGAAGCACCACACTTCATCCCACAGGCACTCACACAAACACCATCCAGTTGCAGACACAACAACATCCACTTCCCCTCCCACCCAGCTACACCCACACTTACACCTGCATGCACTACATCATCATCGACTACGTGCATCATCACCACAAGCAGAATGCACACCTCACTGGCAGACACCTCCACAACAGCCATGCACACGTCCCCTGTGTCCTCTCCAACTGTGTCTGTCACTCCCTTCTAAAGTACACAAACTTAAGCACTCAGACACGCAACAGCCATCCACCTCACAGCATACATCCCATGCACCCAAATCCAGCAGACACCTTCAACAACCACTCCCTCATCCTCCACTCCCATTACTTCTCTCTCTTCCCACCCCAATGTCCATAAGAAGCTTTTCCTTTCCACCATTGACCTCTTCTCTACCCCTCACTCCATCCCGCACCTATGGCCAGGATATCAAGAACCCAGCCAAACACCTCAGTCACACAGTCCATGGGCACAGTTCCTTCTGCACATACTGATGGTGAAAAGGATTCAAAGCCAAATATACTGAAGGGGAAGGAGCCTGCACCAGCCCGCCAAAAGGAGAAGGAGCCTGCACCTGCCATCGGAAAGGGGAAGGAGCCTGCAACAGCAGGCAAGAAGCACAAAGAGCCTGCAACAGCAGACAAGAAGGGGAAGGAGCCTGCACCTGCCACCCGAAAGGGGAGGGAGTTTGCACCAGCAGGCAAGAAGGGGAAAGAGCCTGCACCAGCAGGCAAGAAGGGGAAGGATCCTGCACAAGCAGCTGTCACGGAGCCCCCACCACTAACTGTGGTTGTGCAGCCATCTCAGGGTGCAGGGGCTGTGCAGGAGCCTCCCACCAGCACCACCACAGTGCAGCCATCAGAGAGTGCAGGGGCTGTGCAGGAGCCTCCCACCACCAGCACCACCTCAGTGCAGCCATCACCGCCGACGGAGGCAATGTGATCCTGCCTCCATCGGGTGCTGTGCGCCCCTGTCCACTCCAGAACCAGTGGGGAAGACACCCACGCAACAGACTTTGGCCTATTACTCCCCAGGACACAGCACAGGGCATGTTGCCCCCTCCAGAACCAGTAGGAAAGACACCCATTCAAGAGACTACGGCATTTCATTCACTCCCCAGGACCAAGCACAGGGCATGTGTGCCCCATCCAGAACCAGTGGGGAAGACTCCCACTCGAAAGACTGTGGCCTTGCACTCCCTAGGACAAAGCACAGGGCATGTTGCCCCCTCCAGAACCAGTGGGGAAGACACCCACTCGAGAGACTGTGGTCTTGCACTTCCCAGGACACCCACTCAAGAGACTGTAGCCTATGACTCTCCAGGACTAAGCACAGGGCATGTTGCCCCCTCCAGAATGTGTAGGGAATACACCCACTCGAGAGACTGTGGCCTTGCACTCCCCAGGGCAAAACACAGGGCATGTTGCCCCCTCCAGAACCAGTGGTCTTGTTTCTGCTTCCGGCTGAGGCACCACCTCTGCCCCTGAGGTGCCTGCCTATTTGCCAACTGATGACCCTGCAGTGTTCTCTCCGTATTGATTCAGGTGACAAGTTGGGCAGAATCCCTTTTTCTGTACATTTGTACATCTCTGTAGCATTGGCTAATTTATTATTTAGACTGTGTTGATCTTATTACAATCACTTTGGTACGTCCCTGTTGTCCTTGCATTAGTCAGCTGATTTAGGGGGATTAACTTGTTTTCTTGGGCGGCCGGTTGTATGTATGGTGTGTGTGTGTAGGGGGGGTGAGTATGGTGCCTGTGTGTCTCACTGTTGTTTTCCTCCTCCCCTCCCTTGTCTGCTAGGCGGCTGTACTCACGGTTGTCGTCTTCGCTGGCGTTGGTGTTTGTGGTGGAGCAGAACGTAGAATATCACCAGAAATACTTGCTGTTTTGGTTCCATGGCGACGTGGTTCTTCCCTGTATCTCCAATAGTGAGTCCTTTCTTTTCTGTGCAGTGTTTCCGCCAGGCTTTTGATGTAATTGGTACAGCCCCGGAAAAGGTGGCGGATTGTCTGGTTATAATATGGCAGGCAGAACTTTGACTTCTGCCTGGCTGTAGGTGGCTACCGGCGTGGTGCCTGTTGTTTTCGCCCTTGCAGTCGGTGTGGTACATTGGCTGTCTTTTGGAGATCTTTCGGCCATGTTCATAATTTGGCGGTAATTACCGCCAGTCTGTTGGCAGTATTTCCTCCACTTTATCACCGACCGCCATGGTCATAATGAGGGCCTATATCTTTCCAGTCGGGGATTGATAGAAGTAACAGGATGATGCAACCACTGTTTAAATCTTTGTGCTGACCCCTTGTTTGGTACTCAGATATCAGAATCAGCTTGTTAACCTCTGCTGAATCAGAGGGATGATTTTGAGTACCCCCAGATGTTTGAGTTTCCAAGAAGGAAATTATGTTGTGAGTTAGCATTCTGGCAGCTTATGGAGTGAGGGCCACTTGCGGGAGAGTTGAGCACAGCTCCTTGATGATTACAAATTTTGGTGGGGTGCTAAGTGTTAGCTTATTCACTAATAGATATGGAGTCAGCCGTGCATTTAAGTTTCAAGAGCTCCAGTAGTCTCAATGTCCTTATCCTCAAAATGGGGTTAGTGCAGAAAACAACTTTGCAGTCCTGCTGGTCTACTCTTATGGTTTGGGCAACCCCCATCTTTGCACCACACATGAGCAGGTATCATTTTTTGCTAATGCTGCATATGCTTAATTTCAATGACAATTCTGCTGCATTACCCAGACCATAACAGGTTATTCAAAATTTGGCCTGTCATGGAACATTTGTCTACCAGGTGTCCTGAGATTTATACTCCTGGAAAGAATATATGATGAGTCATTGATCCTTCACAAAGGACATCTGCTGTTCAGTACATTGCGAACAAAAGAGCTTGTCATGGCATCAATCTGTACATGCTGAGTGAGAGCTCTATTGGCTATGTGTACAGTTTTAGGGTGTACACATTCGAAGGTCTCCACTCTAAACCCTGTAAGTTTGCCCTCCCGCACTAAGAGTCACAGGAAATATTGTATGGGAACTTGTCCAGCCACTCATTCACAAAGATTATAACCTTTAATTGGACAATTTCTATGCAGAGGTAAAGATATTCAGTGAGTTGTACAAGGTTGGTACTGTGGCATACAGAACAGTTTGTTGTCACTGCAAAAGGATTCCTGCAGGAGCTTGTTGTAAGAACCTCCAAAAATCCCGGAGCAGTGCATTGTTTTCCAATGAGCTGCTCACAGTTAAGTCAACTGATAGGCGTGATGTGTACATGCTCACTGAAATTCATGATGAGAGCACTTCCTGTCATGATTCGGGCTCAGATGGCCGAAGTTTACAAGTCCATCTGTATACTTGATTACAACAAGTACATGGGTGGAGAGGATAACAGTGACCCATTCTTTAGCCACACAATGCGAGTCATAAAACTCGCACTTGATACAAGAAACTGTTTTCCCATCTGATCCAGATGGCAACATACAATGATATGTTGCTTATCATCAGATAAACACAGTAAAACTCATGTCTTTCCTTGACTTTCAGTCGTCCGTCATTAAAAGTCTTACTGCTACAGAAGCAGAAGTCTCCACTTCATATGTTCTGGAGGAAAGGGTAAGGCTGCAGGATCAATATTTTACTGATCGTATTTCTGAAACAGCTAAAAATACTCAACCATATCCTTGCTGTACAGTCTGCTATCAGCAGGGAAAGAGTTGTGTTCACGGTCCTCAGTACACATCTCAGACAGCTCTGTATTTTCCTACTTGCTTTGTGTTGTTCCATACAAAAGTAAAAAATTGGCAAATTGGCTGAGGTGGAGCTGCCAATAGGTAAACCAAAATGCAAAAAGAACAGATGTTGGATTGAATGCTGAACAAATCAAACTTTTACCGTCAGTCAAAGAACTGGGTAAAATTCATTGTATTTTTGCTCGCCATGCAATTCCAGTTTAGACCCAGCCATATGCAAATTAGTATTGACCCTGCTCCCCATGGGAACAGTCCAGCCCGAACCACAGGGCCAGATCACCCCTGGGGCAGAAAGAAGCATCCTGGCACCAGTTTTGGGTATCAACCCTCATCAACCAGGCTAGCTTGGATCAGATTGCATAGCGAGCCAGGGACCCACATCTGCGCATACCCTTCCCACTTACAATGACAAATGCTAAAAGAACAGAGTATAGACAGAATGCTGAAAAAATCTAACACTCAACCCTCTCACAGATTTGGGTTAAATTCATCATTTTTTGCTCACTATGCCATTCCAGTTTCGACCCAGCCATATGTAAATCAGTCTTGACCCTGTTCCCCATGGGAACAGTCCAGCTGGAACTGCCAGGCTAGGCCCTCCGTGGGCAAACAATCATCCTGGTTAACCTTTCAATGGCTGTTCATGGATACCTACCTTCCATGGAACACTACTTTACTAGGCAAACAGCTGTAGAATTTTAGTTTCTCTACCTGAAGAAATTATGGACTTCTTTGTGGTCTGCTTAACAGCTTTATTATCCATCTGAAGATGGTAGGTGTTCTGTTCACTGACTGACAAGTTTATTGCAATCCCCACGTTGCACATAATGGTGTTACGTGGTCACAGAATACCCTGTGTAGCAAACTTTTCAAGGCTTGATTAGATTTCGAAGTGCTTTTAAGGAAACTTACGTATACAACACAAGGATAACCCTGATTGGCCACAAGAACCATAGTAAATGCAATAAGTCAAACAAATGTCCAGTGGGACTAATTCACCAACATTTCTACTTGCTTTGAAAGTGTGCAAACTCAATTAGTAACTTGTTTCATAACCAATGTTATTTAAAAAAGGATACGGGACACAATATCTTGGATGGTGAATGTTTCCTCATCTTGCCTGTAAGTGCAATAAACATTTCCTTGTATATCCAAATGAGTGCAGATGACTCAATGCTTAGAGAGTGAGCAATAATATTTACAACAACATAGAACAAGACACTGAACAGATCCCAGGGTTGCATGTGATTTTATATCAAACATAAGTGGAGATCCTGCCTGTTCATATTTGGTATATACTCGCGAACCATAACATGTCTTCCTGAGCCTCATATGGCTGTCTTGGGAGCTATTAGCAAAGGTTCACTATGCATGCATTTGGTAATGTTCAGGTCATAAAAATGTAGTCACACTGTTTTTACATTTGTGAAAGTTGTGGATACATCAATAGTCAACATGTCTGGACATAAATGGGAATTCTGTCCTGTGGTGTATAAATGTGATGGGCCTTTGCTGGTGGTGCTATATTGATGTGAGTGTACTGATCTGTTGGATTGGGCCCATGGCTGGCAGTATGAAGGTCTTGTGTGTTGGGCATGAATAGCATGTAAATGGACCATAAACCGGTTGGTGCCTTGACGTGACTTTATGGCTCAGCTTCAGATGTCTGGGTTTCAATATTCAATAGTTACTACTACTGAAATACACTGTTCCTAGGTCACAAGGGAAGACAGGACGAGTACTCTGGAGTCCTATTTAATAGGAGCAAGAGTCCTCACACACCCAAATGGGTGTCATGCTTCATCATCGGACAAGCTCCTCGTCAGACCGGCGCTGCAATGTCTGACGGGCACCACCCTTCCGGGGGGCTCTTTGCCGGAGATCTTTTCTCGATGATGCCACTCTATCCCGCAAATGAGTAGGGAGAAAGAAAATGGGGAGAGTTCAAAGAAAGAAAAATAAAATTGGCTCAGGACCCTAAATGAGTACTTAACTTTATTCTATCTATGTGGGGTGAAGGCCAAGGTTAAAATATAGATCAGGAGAGTGAGATAGAGATAATGCTCTGTCACTCTCTAACTGTATATCTAATAGCGGTGGGTCAGACAATTATGGGACCCACCTCAAAATCGGGTTGACATGTTTCGCGTCTTCGTGGTCCATGTGGATCCAATGACGCTTCTTCAGGACCTAGTATAAAAGACTTCTCCAACTACAAGCTAAATTGGCTATCATATATCAGAGCTGACAGTCAAACAAAAAGTTATCGTCAGTCACTTACTTAAGTCTATTGTGACCCTTAGTGTAATTCCTATTCGTCACCCTAGAAAAGATTAAAGCGTGAATTGTATCTCAAAAATATTCTTGATTCAATTGCAGCAGAATGTACGATAAATTGTGTGGCACACGGTGATAGTGCTGATGGTGACACACTCATGCCAAATAAACAGAGATATGCTTACCCTCCCACATTGAGTTAGGGCTTTATGGGTTCACGCGGGCCATTGGTCAGGTTCAGTTAACACACTGCTAGCGGTAAGGAAAAAATAGATAAATGAGTGAGTCAGGGAGCATATGTAAATTAGCACAGAAGTGTCAGGAATTCTACCCTTACAAACAAGGTAACAGACTCCACTTTTATAAATTAAGTGATTTCGGCTTTTTTCTATTGTAATACTAAGTTAAGTCATAATACACTCACTTTTGTTGACCTGTTTGCTGCGTGGATCATTTTCTAACTAGAGATATCATAAGCAGGTACATAGTAAAGGTTTTTTTGCCATAGAAATCCCACATATCCTGCATTGACTACCTGATGGGCCAGATACTAGGCTTTTAAAAATTTTTAAAACGCCTGATAAGCATCGATGGACTGCCCCCACCATCCATAAAAGTGGAGTCTGTTACCTTGTTTGTAAGGGTAGAATTCCTGACACTTCTGTGCTAATTTACATATGCTCCCTGACTCACTCATTTATCTATTTTTTCCTTACCGCTAGCAGTGTGTTAACTGAACCTGACCAATGGCCCGCGTGAACCCATAAAGCCCTAACTCAATGTGGGAGGGTAAGCATATCTCTGTTTATTTGGCATGAGTGTGTCACCATCAGCACTATCACCGTGTGCCACACAATTTATCGTACATTCTGCTGCAATTGAATCAAGAATATTTTTGAGATACAATTCACGCTTTAATCTTTTCTAGGGTGACGAATAGGAATTACACTAAGGGTCACAATAGACTTAAGTAAGTGACTGACAATAACTTTTTGTTTGACTGTCAGCTCTGATATATGATAGCCAATTTAGCTTGTAGTTGGAGAAGTCTTTTATACTAGGTCCTGAAGAAGCGTCATTGGATCCACATGGACCACGAAGACGCGAAACATGTCGACCCGATTTTGAGGTGGGTCCCATAATTGTCTGACCCACCGCTATTAGATATACAGTTAGAGAGTGACAGAGCATTATCTCTATCTCACTCTCCTGATCTATATTTTAACCTTGGTCTTCACCCCACATAGATAGAATAAAGTTAAGTACTCATTTAGGGTCCTGAGCCAATTTTATTTTTCTTTCTTTGAACTCTCCCCATTTTCTTTCTCCCTACTCATTTGCGGGATAGAGTGGCATCATCGAGAAAAGATCTCCGGCAAAGAGCCCCCCGGAAGGGTGGTGCCCGTCAGACATTGCAGCGCCGGTCTGACGAGGAGCTTGTCCGATGATGAAGCATGACACCCATTTGGGTGTGTGAGGACTCTTGCTCCTATTAAATAGGACTCCAGAGTACTCGTCCTGTCTTCCCTTGTGACCTAGGAACAGTGTATTTCAGTAGTAGTAACTGTCATTGGAGGGTATACACTGGACCTTTAATCCTCCATATCCCCTTTATTTTTGATGTGTTCAATATTCAATATTCAGTTACTTTGATAAGTATTTGTGCTTTGAAGCTAGCATTTCTAGAGGTGCTAAAACCAACAAGTGTGTGTGGTGGATTAACTTCAAAAAAATAGTACCAGTTTTATACCTGGAACAGTGAGGATACTCCATCACAATGGCAACAGAGTATCCTTATTGTGAAGATAATGGTCTGCCCCCGTCCTTCACATAAAGAGGAGCATTGGTGTAACCATGGGGAACACTACTCCATCTGTGTCATGGTTGCATCTCTCCAATGTCCTGACTGAGTAAGGGCCCTCTGCGCCTGATCTCTATGTGCCACTTGTGGCAATAAAAACACAGCCCCACTTGTGTGCCTGGGCCTAGTGCTCGCTACAGGAACGGCTTAAACCAAGGTCAATGGGTTCCCTCACCAGAGGAGCAGTTTCTGTCACAGGCACCAGGCCTAGCCACACAAGTGAGGTACCACTTTTATCAGGAGACTTGGGGGAATGCCATGTGGATGGAAGTTTGTGGCTTCCCCCACATTCCAGAAAGTTTCATACAAGAAATGTAAGGAAATTTGTTTTTTAGTCAAAGTTTGGGGTGTGCAAGAGATTTTGGGTAAAGACCTGGATAGCCTTAAGTGTTTAGTATTCAAAAATGCACAGATTTGCTAGGTTTCCCCAAGTGCTGACTGAGCTAGTGTCCAAAATCTAGAGCTAAACACATTGGAAAAGAAGGCTCTATTTCCAGTGGAAAATGTGATGCGTTCATGCTGTGTTTTAGCATCAAGCCTACCCACACAAGTGAAGTACCATTTTTATTGAAAGCCGTGTGGTAGCATAAAATAGTGCAACATTTGCTATTGCCAATTGGAATTTACTGCCTTTGAGCCTTTGAAATGTAAGCCAGTGCATAAGAAAAAATACATTTTGAAAAATACCCTTAAAATAATCTTCTGGTATGGGTACCCACCAGTTCAGTGATGTACAAATAGCCTCTGCTCCTCAACTCCATATCTTGTACTCATTTCAGAAATACACAGGCTTCCTTTATACACTTTGTTCACTCTACCTTTTTCACTATGTGAGTAGTCTATGCTCAGTACTCAATTAAAAAACATTGTACTGTGCAGCTCAGCTGTTGGCCAAAACCAATAGGGTCTAACGGATGTAATGGTATATTGCTTTTGTATATCGGCCATTGTGGTAAAAAGTTACTGATGAAAATGTTGTCACAAATGGCCATTTTGCCCTACTCATTTTTAATATTTCCTAAGTTCAACAGTCATTTTCCTTGGGAAAGCCTTGAGGGATCTACACATATGACCCCTGCTGAATTGGGAATTTTGTCTACTTTCGGAAATCTATAGCTTTTCTGGATCACTAATGGGTTTCACGTTGGTTTCCACCACAAACTGGAAGTAGGTTCAGAGCACAAAAAATCTGAAGAAGAATGGGCTACTTCTTTGAAAAATGGCAACACTGTGGTTCAAAATTAGGGTTTTTGATTCAGCTCTGCATGTTCCTGAAAGGTGGGAAGATGATGACCTTAGTGCAGCAAACGTCATCATTGATGCCATTTTTAGTAGAAAAAAACAGACACTTTTAGTTGGAGCACTTTCCCTATTTTTCTCAAACTCACAATTTTGCTATATTTTGCTTATGTTCTCTGTCCTCTACAGGGGAATCCACAAACCCTGAGCATCCTTAGAATCCCCATGATGTTGGAAAAAAGGACGGTGTGGATACCTTATGTGGAATAAAAGTTAAGGATCCCTAAGCTCCACATAATGAAAAAAAGGGCTCAGCACTAAGGAGGGGGTGGGCTAACGCCCAGCAGCTAAAGGGGTTAAGGAAGGAACTGTATAACTAGTTAGGGAATAGGCTATTGTTTGTGCTCAATAACTGATAAGGAGGTTCTCACAACAATAGATATAAACGACAGGAAGAATGATTCATGAAAAGAAAACTGTGAAAAACAAGAAAAATGTACTGCAACAGCCAAGGGCACATGTTTGAAAGATTGTACTCTGATAAGAAGGAGCATGCTGAAATCCTATTGATAAACATGAAGATGAAAAAACATTAATGTTGCAGCATAGAATTAATGTATTTATATTAGTGCATGTTTTTATACCCTAGAGGCCACAGACCCAATTCCAGACCCCAGATGCTACATCTAAGATCCTTATGCTTTTTCTGAGAGGTTAGACCCTGATTTCCTGATTCTCAATAAGGAGACTCTTTAACACGTTTCATAGACATCTCTTCATGAGAGGTCTTAGCATATTTTTGTCTGCTGTTATTTAGCTGAGATTATTGTCTAGCATTATGCAAAAGCTTCACAACTCTGCTTTACTTTCTTTTATCAGAACTCTTCTTGGGGATCTGAACTGACATCTTTTATTCCTTCTCACATTTTATTCTTGGTTTATTTAGAACAGGGAGCTTCTTTATGGAACACTCTTGTATGGATATTGTATTTATTGCTGTATTCATAACTTTTCTGACTTACCTTATTATCAAATATCAATTGATTGGTTATATTAATAATTGATTATACACTTTGAGTAACGCATTCCTGATAAAAATGGTGAACTAAAAGACTAAAATAAATCCCATTAACTCACATCAATTCTCTTTATTGACTAAGTAAAAGAAATGTTATTTGAATACAGTGACTGATGACTCCTCTGTTGACAAATTTCCATCGACCTGAAGGTGGGATATGAATTGAGAGATCAAGTAGAGATTTCACCGGGCTATAATAGGTGGACTCTTTTGTACTTGCTGTAGAGTTCTCCATGGGACTGCTTATGTTTTCTTACTCGCTCTCCCTGTTTTTCAGTCATCCTAATGCTCCCTTTAAACTTTCCTCCATCGCCAATGCTTTCCACTGGTTCCCAGTCCCTTTTACACACCCAGCAGCCTTGATGTAGTATTTGTTTATTTCATCATGTCTTTCTTCCTTTCTTGAACACAGCAGCTGCTAATTGCTGCCGGGCTCCCCACTTCCTTTTTCACACTTTGTGCGCTCTTGCTTTCACTTTATAGAATTTTAACATTAAACATTTAGGGCTTAATTTACAAGAACTGATGCATTGCTGCATTGCATGAGCGATGCTTGCAAATCACTTGCACTGCATCAAGAGAGCTTGCAGCGCCATGGATACGTCATATTTACAATGCGATGCACCATTGCGTAGGGTCCTAAGGATGCATCAGAAATACTGGCATATCGGAGGGACGGATACCGTAATGCATCTGCCCAACAAGTAACGCATTGATGAAGTTGGGCTTAGAACCAGCACAACTTCAGCAATGCGTCACAAACCCATAGGCAATGTATCAGTTCTAACTGACGCAAGTAGCCTAATGCAATAGAGTATGAAATGGTGGAAAAGTCACCTATTACTATATTACATTGGTCCTGGGTGCAAGACAGACAAGGAAGGAGCATGGCTATGTGTCACATTACAGTGGGCATATTCTACTTATATGTTTATATTTACTGAAGTATGTGTGACAGACTGAGTGACAGTGTAATGTGAATGGCCACAAGTATATGATGTAAATTAAAGTGGGAAATCATGTTTTACCTACCTTATGTGTGTACGCTTGGCTGGGCCTGGGGACCCATTCCCATATGGAGATGTGACAATCCTGGCCTGTTCTCTTGCATGGAGTACACAGCATCAGATTGCATTGCTGCAGTGGATGGTATATCTCAGGTGCCATGGACAGACCCTGGTCAAGGGGTCCTACAACATCATTGTTACATGTGTAGACCTACTGCACATTGAGGGAAGATGATTTACTTATTTACTGAACTAGGCCAAGTGACTTGAGCTGGTCAGATTCTTTTTAGAAACCACAGCGTAATTTCCTACGCCATAGGAATTTTGACACATTCCATTCTTAGCCTGACACTTCTCAAAGATGCATCACACATTGAATAACTTGTAAATATCACTGAATCAGTCCTAAGTGGGTACGAGGGAACACCTACCCTGCATATATTTTAAACTGCATGACACAGCTGGTTCCAGCGATGGTATGTTTTGACACAGGCCTACAAAAACTGATACATTGGGCCTAATGAGTTGTTTTGTAAATATGGCTCAATGTAGAGCAAAGAATTTGCTACCGATGCATCAATAAAAATAATGCAATGGTGGTGCAAGCTCCTTGTAAATATGCCCCTTAGTTTACCTTTCTAATATAGCCATTCTTCAGTTTAGAACTGTACATAAAAAATGGCAGACATGTGTCACAATGTATGTGTGCCTATGCATAGAAATACACAGGTCAGTGCCTATCTCAAATGAGTTTTTTCAAATAAAAACCCCATGTTTGGATTGCTGGCTATGTGAGTGCATGAATCTTGATGCCCTCGTTTGCATGTCATTGCACAAAGTAGCATTGGAAAAGCCTGTTGGAACCGAGATCTATTAGTTTTTCCAGTGCTTGTTATGTTTATATTTAGACCGTGGTCTGCGTTGGCATTTATTTATGTATGAATTGAATGGAATCTTCTTGTATTTCTGCATGAGGTAATAATTGGTAGTCCAGGTCAGACGTTGGAAGTTTAGTAAAGTGTGTCCATTATCTATTGCTTTTCTCCAATGCATGCCAGAATTGGAAACATTTACTCCAGGAACCCATACATTGGGGATAAAGATGTAGCGGGGGATAGGAGTGGGGGCACCGGAGCAGAGCTTCAAAAGCAGTCAAGTTACAGATTTAGTTAAAAAAAAGTCTGCTGAAAAGAATTTGGCAACGCATACTTATGACAATAAAATGGCTCGACCTTATTTAATTGACCTAAAATGTCTTATAGTTTCAGACACCTGCTGCAGATATCTTTTTGGGCCCAGCAAGTTTGAGAGGATTATAATAGCAGCAAGATAAATCTTGTAGTTAATGCAGTTCTGGGAGAGTTCTGTTCAGTCTCATTTTTGACTCATAAAGTAGCATGGAGAGTTAATGTGCTTGCTGTAAAGGACATTGTTGGCATGCAGATAATAGATTTGTATTTTATGTAAATAGGTAAGCGGATTACTGCTTTCAACACAGATAATTGTGTTACTTTCTGGTCATTAGTTACATTAGTTAAATATTGTAAAGATGGGTTTCTTTAGAAAGTATTGTATTCTTGTTAGTACCACAGCCACAATGACGGTGTTACACTTTAGATACTAACTTTATGTTTATCCTGACCATTCACTCTTAACATATAAAGTCTACAAGTATTAACAATATGTGATTCTTATAACTGTCATAGTCTTATGCAACAATTCCTGTACATTGATCCACATTGATCCACACATGAATGATTTATTGTGCCTCTGTATGTGATGTAAAGCGTTCTGACACAATGTGAAAGAATAACATTTAAAAAATATAGGATGTGTCATTTAAATAATTATTCTTATAATTACTCATACACATTGATAGATCTTGCATTATTACAGTGCATGCACTTTTCTAACATAGGATGTTGAACAAAGCCAAAAACATGCATCCAAATCACAGTTTCGCTAACGTACCTGCAAAGTGATTACCTATATGCCCTTGTTTCCTTCCATTGCATTGACATCTAGGTAATAGGCTCCAAATAGCTCTCAGCCAGGGCAGTACTTGAACAAAGCCCTTTAAATCAGGCCTTTGTTTTGGGTATGGCCGGAAGTGGAAAAAAGAAACCACTATTGCTGCCTGAAGGTTGCTGCTCTGAACAGAATGCAAACAGTGTTCAGGCACTGCTGAATCATCTCCCAGTGTTGGAAAATGACACAAGAACAAATTCAGCATATTACCCTGAGTTGGCCAGATCCAGCCCAGAAGTAGCTGGATGCCCCCTAATTTCCAACTCTAGCTTGTCCTCAGTCCCTACAAATGGAGGGACAAAGCATTATTAAAGTTGGTGCATTTCCCACTATCCAGGGCACAGGGTTGCTGATTGAATATTTGTCTATGACGATTCCTTGACTCTCCAGGTAGATGTGAGTGAGCAGAAAAGCCAAGCTCAGGGAAGATGGTGCAGGGTGAATTGAATTACAGTTCAACATTATTATCACAATTGCAATCATGACAGGTATGTCCAGTCAAAGCTAAGACATAACTCAATATTGATATCTCAAAATATATAAACAAATGTGTATAAAAAATAAGGGCCAGATGTAGGTAGGAAAAAAATTGTGAGTCGGAAATTGCGAGTCTTTGCGACTCACAATTTCCGACTCGCAAACAGGTATCCAGCAAGAAGAAGCAACTGCGTTTTGCGACTCGCAAATGAAGTCGCACCGCAGATTGGGAGTCCACTGTTTGCGAGGTCGCTTTTTGCGACCTTGCTAAAAACGAACATGCAAATTGCGAGTGGGTGTCGCAAATTGCGACTGTGCCGCAAATTGCATGCAGGTACAGCAGAACACTCTGGAAAACACTTCCTGGCACTTGATGATGACATCACAGCCAGGAAGTTTACTAATACACCTGGGAGGAGGGAGGACCACACCCATTTCCAACTGCTGAACAGCCAACAGGAGGAACAGCAGCAACAATGGAGGAATCAGCCAGAAAGAGGAAAATTAAATTTTCTGAAAAGGAACTGGAGGTGCTGACGGATGAATGCTGCCAGCACCATGATCAACTCTTTGGAAGAGCAGCCCTCAATGTGCCTGAGCTGGAGAAAAGGAGGATTTGGATGGAAATCCAGGAGAAGGTGAATTCAATGGGGGTGAGCCACAGGAGCATTGATGAACTTAAAAAAAAATGGTATGAGCTTCGCTCCAGGACCATGGAGAGGGTGGCAGAGTGCCTCTGGGAGATGAGGGGCACTGTAGGAGGCCCATCTACCGTCCCACCACCCACACCCATGGAGGAAAGAGTGCAAGAGACCCTGGATCCAGAGGCAGTGTCTGGAATAGGAGAGCTGGACACGTCAGCGCCAGGACCATCAACCAGTGAGTACCATTAAACATGCATGTACACCCATATCTGCCATACCCCCACCCACCTAGTACACAGCAGCATGCACAACCAAAATAGCTCCATTTCAGAGTAGCAACCACCAGAATGGTGCATTATGGGCAATGTAGTCCAGTAGGCAGCTGATAGGCAACAGTTTATTAGGAAGCATACAACAGATGGTAGATACTGACAGTGTGTTCCCTATGTCCCACAGGTCTCCCACGAGACACCAGCCACACCGTCCAGGGGTCAGAGGTCAGCCACCAGGCAGCACAGGACACAGGAGCAGCCACTACAGGGACCTGCACCACCCGACCACAGTCCCCTCCAGATGCACCAGTGGCCATAGTGGAGATAGACCCAGCACCCAGTCCCAGCGACAGTGCCAGCCAACAGGACACAGATGCACCACCGCGTCGCAGGCAAAGTGTCCTTGTCCCTGCAGTGTCACAGGGAGATGTAGGGGACTCATCCATGTCCACCGCCGAGGCTGCACTCATCGAAGGTCAGCGCCTGCAGACAAGGCAAATGAGACTGATTTCAGGGGCCGTGCGGCGAATGGAGAGGAATCAGACAACAGGGCTGGCACAGGTCCACACAGAGCTACAACACCTGAACAGTAATGTAGGTGACCTTGCGCTCTCCATCAGGCAACTAGTGGCTGAACTTGTCACGGAGAGAGAGGGTGCAAGGCGCCATGACCGCCAACTGATCCACCGACTAGACCTCATGGCTGCCTCCATTGTCCGCCTGTCTGTAAATACCACAGGGCTGTCACGCCGCACAGTCAGCATACAGGTCGACATGGGCCACTTTGCCCGCGATGTGGCTCGCGGCCTGGGATGCATTAGCCATGCTGTGGACATGATGGAGGCACGACAGATGGCTAGGGGCACGGCAGACACGCCGCAAGACAGTGAGGAGGTCTCTACTATAAGTAATGCATCTGCCACAGACACCAGGGTCTTGCGTAGTGGAAGTGCACGGCAGGGATCTGCAGACGCTCCAGGCACCAGCCATGCTTGGCGTCCCAGGCGTAGGATGTGAGCTACGCACTGACAAACAATGGAGGCACATGAGGTTAATGTGTCCTCATAGCAGGTGGACTTTTACAGCCCCTGATCAATAGTTAATTTCAATAGTTTTTTGGTTCACTTCATTAAAGTTCTTGTTTGTTCCACTTCACACCTGAGCTCTTTTTGAGTGACATTCGTGTGTGTGGTGACAGTTAGCACATACCTTCCAAAGTATTGGTTTGCAATGTGGTCCTGTCTCTGTCTGCCTTGATTTGCAATGCTTCTATCCCCATGATGGCGATGTGGTAGCTCTTGCTCGTCATCCTCCGAATCTGGGTCTTCTGGGGTGAGATGTAGCCCACGTCTGGTGGCAATGTTGTGCAGTATAGCGCATGCACCAACGATCTTGAATGCTGTTATTGGGGCATACTGGAGGGCACCTCCACTTCCGTGGAGGCATCGGAATCTTGCCTTCAACAGTCCAAAGGTCCTCTCTATAACATCTCCTATGTGCACTGTTGTATCGCCTCTCTGTCTCATTGCTGGGTGTTAAGTACGGGGTAAGTATCCATGGTCGTAGTGCATATGCACTGTCACCTGTTTGGCAAAAATAAACAATGTTAGCTGGGCATGAATGGGTTCCACATTGACCTGTGTGTATGTCTGCAAGGTGTATTCAGCTATACCTAGGAGATATCCGTCTCCAAACTCCCCTCGTTCTAGGCATTGGTGTATCCCACTGTGCCTGAAAATGTAGGAGTCATATGTGCTCCCTGGAAATTTGGCTACCATGTCAGTTATAACATAATGGGTGTCACATACCACCTGGATGTTCAGTGAGTGGGTACACTTCCGGTTGCGGAACAGATATTCCAGATTTGCAGGAGGGCATATTTGTATATGTGTCCCATCTACACACCCTATTACATGCGGGAAGTTGGCAATCCTGTAGAATTCCAACTTGGTGCTGTTAATTTCTGCCTCATTCCTGGGTAGGTATAGGTATATGTATCTGGACATGTGAGTGAGTATGGCATCTAGGAATGCTCTGAAGAACCGTTGAGTGCACTTTGAGATACCCCACCTGCCACTGCAATGACCCCCTGATAGCTACCCGAGGCCAAGAGGTGCAGTGAGCATAGCACTTGCACATGTGTGGGGATGGCGCTGCCGCGCACAGTCAGGCGTTGAAGCTGCTGATTGAGTAGATCTATTAATTCTAATATTGCTGCACTGCTGAGTCTGTATTTATCATATATCTCCTCCTCAGTTTGTTGGAAAAGTGTCTGTCTGGTTCTGTATATCTTCTCCTGTCTCTGGCTCCTCCTCCTCATCTGCTGTGCGGCGTGGGCTCTCCTCCTCCTTGCTATCACATATATCTCCGCCATCTTGAGTAACCCAGGTGCCTTCTGGGTCTCCTTTTATACTTTGGTTCTGGTTACCACCTGCTATGAGTTAGTGGTAAATTGGAAGTGCAAAATGGGCTTTTTGCGACTAGTCGCAATTTGCGAGTGGCTATTTCATAAGTTTGCGACTCGCAAATTGCGACTTCCTATTTGCGGGTCACACAATGGCTTGCGTCGCAATTTGCGATTCGGAAATGTGGTTTTTGCAGCCCATCTCCGATTTTGCGGGGTCGCAAATTGCGATTTGGGCCATTTGCGACTCGCAAAATGTTGCTACATCTGGCCCTAAGTGTCTGCAGAAGTGTTTTTCAATATTGTGAAAATTAATACAATAACATGCATGATTAACATGTAGAAAGTAGAACAAAATAAGTGTTTTTAAATGCAATGAAATGTAGTAGGCAGTCATATTTACATGTACTAGGCTTGAATTGCTGAAGCAGCATTTACTGACAATCTGACCTGGTTCAAGAGTGTGAAATGTTATGTTTTCTGATTTTTCATAATTTACAATAGTGGAATAAAGTGTTTTCGTTTAACTCTGCAAGTATTTCTACTTACACGAAGAACACTATAGTACAGTGAATAAGCAATTTGTCTATTAGTAAGGTAGTTTAGAAGCCTTTGCAAATATAGCGACAAAGACACATTGCTCAGTTTTGAAACCATAGGGATTTACCCTGATGAATTGGTAAGCTTTAGCTCATAAACCAATATTTAAACTGAGATCCACGCTCCAGCTAAATTGGTAGCAAAAGGATGGTTTACGTTATGAGAAAGAGAAGCTGTAATTAATTGCCCTGATTTAGAGAGATGCCCATGTCCCATAGCCCAAAGCCTGAAGTTTGAAGATTGACAAAGTGTGGTTTTAAAGGTGGTTGAAGAAATGTAATTGTGAGAATTAATAGTCATGCATCACAATTGTTTTCGTTACTGAGGCTTGATCCTAAATGTGTTTACGATGCTTATGTGCTTATTGTAAAGAAGTTGAAGAGGTTATTCAACTAAGAATTAGTGCAAGACCGCAGGAATAGATTCAAGATAAATAAGAGTTGTTTATGGTTTTCTTGTCTGCTAAGATTTTGTGGTGCAGGTCATGAGGTACTATCAACTGCACAATTGAGAGAGGGACTTTAACGATTTGTTGTGAATGTACTACTATTGATCAATGTCACGGGAACCTATTGTGCCAAGGGGAATTCCCACTGGTTTAGATTTCATTTGTGTGTGTGAAAAAATCATTTTGAATGAGAAAAGTCGTAGGATGTACAAACCTAAATATTCCAGTTGTTGAATTGCCTTTTTGCTTTCTTTAGAGGAACAGACAAAGAATGTTTATTGTGTGCTCATTTCAAGTTAGAATTGTATGCAGGAGAAATTTGTAAAGGATGGTGATCCACTGCAAGGAGTGAGTACCTGCATCATATTGTGCTGCACTGAGATTGGTTGGTTGGTGTGAAACCCCACACAGTGTTTGGCTAGTGTGTTTATAACCATGCTGAGATTGGAGGATGGGCTTTCTAAGAAACTGACATGTACGAAATAGAATCAAAACATTAAAGATTTGAATTATGTTGTTTGCCATTTGTTAAAATAATCTGAAATCATGAAATATTTCAAGGCTTTTAAAAATATTGTGAGAGGTGATGTGACAATTCCAGTATGGGAAGGTGAAGAGACACCTCCCAAGGGTACATCAGCACATTATGTGGCGACAAATGTATGGTTAAATACAAGTTTGTGGCTTCGTCAGTGATGCAAGATCACTGCAAAGGAGGGTCCTTTGATCTTCTCAAAATATGGTACATTTGAATTAAAAATCATTGGGATTTTGAGAGGAAAGCCTTATTAAATGAGGCACCTCATAGACCCACACAGTACGAAGCATTAAATGCTGGGAAGAAAGCTGCACATGCAAAGGAAGGAGATGACTATTAGAACAAAGGCTGTTATGACACAGCTTATTGTACATGTTGTACCTGCATGAATTGAGAATGTTCCTACAGTGATGCCTCTAGGTATTACTGCTTCTATTGTGACTGTACAAGCATCTGTTACTAGAGTTATAACAGCACAGCCATTAGAGATTCACACAGTAAGTCCTCCAATAAATATTGTCCCAAATATTGTAGTTCAAGGAGCTGTTGGAGGAGCACCTGTGACCAGAATTCACAAATTGTTCCTTGGACACTACCACAAACTGTTCAGTCATTTAGGGAAGGGAGAAGGATTGTCTTTACAACACCACTAGCACAAGGTGAGACCAAGTTATTTGAATATGGGATTTTTCCTCCATAGTTTGAAGAAGTCGCAGAAAGCAAAAGGACAGGAAACACAGTGAATCAGGAGATAGAAAAAGAAAAACAAGTAAATGTCCCAAGATTAAAACTTAGAGTAAGAGAATATAATTAGAGGATGTTTAGATCTTGACCATGTGAATGAACACAAAGAAAAAGAGCCGATTTATTTGAGCCAAGAGATTACTAGGCATGCATCGGCTACACATGATAAATTGAGGCCAAATATTTGAAGTCAGTCTTTTAAAAAGTGCCCAAATGTAGAAATGTTTCAGAGCACAATTGGAGAATGAAGGTATTAAGACAATGCATTCTTCAGGCATGTGATTACACATTACTGAATTAGTAAGATGAAGGTAAAAATGGAGTGATTTTGACAAACCGGAGAGCAAATGGGTAAATGAGACATGAAAAGAAAAAGAAACAATCAAAGGCACCTGAAGTAAATAGTAAGCCACTGTTAGGTCCTCCAGATGAAGGAGAAGCTTAGGCTTATCCATTGAGAGAGAGGCCAAGCGGAGGATATGTCCATGTACCATGGAGTAGAAGAATAATTTTTCAAAATTGAGAGAGAGTCCCATGAAGTGGTACACACAAGATGACAGATTTGTGAAGATTTCAAGAGTTCTGTGGATTTATTTGAATATGTTCTTTAATATTGTGGTTCAAAATTATTTGTGGGCTGAGTGTAAAATTGCTGTACAGTGGCCTTGTACAGAGCCACCAAGAGATTCACACACTAAAGCACCATCTCCTATAGTATTGAATAAATATGACAAGGTGATTTGTTTTATGACAGGCAACGTTCCACCAAAAGATCTTGATTATTTGAAAAGGGACCAAAAGAGTCAGTGCATGAATATTATGAGCAACCTAGTGGCCAGCCACATCTTGATCAGATTGATATGGGATGCTTTGTGTCAGTTTGTTCTTCGGTTTAGACCAGAGATCAGTATGCATATACAACAGAGTATGCTTTGCTAACAGACAAAAACAATGGATGAGATCCTCAGATAAATTAAATATTGTAGTGATGAACAGGAAATGAAGTAGAAAAAGCTCAAGGAAAAGTTTATGTTGGTGCAAATGAAGTTAACACAAACCGTTTTTCAGTATCACTCATTTGTAGGTCATTCTGGTGGAATGTAATGTGCTGGTTTTCAAGCTGGAGTCCAAGGTGTTCAGGGAAGTATGATGGTTCTGTAGGGTAGAGGTGAGGAGTTCTGGTTGATCTAAATTCTCATTTAGATGTTGCAATGTTGAGGAAAAAGATTTCTTGTCATTTTATTAACAAAATCAGGCATTAGAAGAGGGAGTGTAGGTTGAATCTAGATAGAATAAGTGGTAACAATCAAATGCAAGAAGGAAATTAAATGCAGATGCAGAATGCACCTGTTCAGCAAATGCATGTGTCAATGCAGACACAGGTACCAATGATGCAGGTCACACAGACCTTGATAGCTCCACAAAATATAGGTAGCCCCAGATGTAACATGAATCAGATGCCCAAAGTAAACTCAAACCCATTTCAGAATCAGAATCAGAACCCACTTCAACAGTTCTATATGTTGGACAGTGAGAACTTTGGCTCTGACAATTAGCAGTGACAGTGTCTGATGGGCTAGGAAGATTGCGGTCTTGCCACAGTCTTGGAGGTAAACCAGAGTAGACCAATTGTAGAAGGTGAGGTAAAAGGCCATCAAGTGTAATTTCTTATTAACACAGGTGCTACCTGTTCCACTGTTAGAACAGCTGAAGTCCAAAACCTTTCCCTCTCAGGAAAGAGATCCACATTGTAGGAGATGCATATTATAATGGGCGTTAAATTGCACATTTTACTGTACATGGGATTGTGTCAATTTTAAAAAGCATGAGGAGGACGTTGAGTTCAAATTGGCTCTACAAGAAGCTATATGATTGTAACCAGCAAGGACAGTTGAAGAGTTACATCTGATTTGAGAGAGTCTATGTACCCAGATGTATGGGATGTTACTGGGAAAGACATTGAAATAATCAAAGGTGTAGAACCAGTCCACATTATAGTGACGGCAAATGCAATCTGTCTGAGAACACCTTCATACAATTTGATCAAAGTGGCAGGAATAACATCAATAATTAAAGACATGTTAAAGAAAGGAATCTTGAGAGAAAATGTTGGGAACCCTTGTAATTCACCTATTATAGGCTTACAGCAACCCCAAAATAGTTCAGGATCCACAAAAGATTAATGACATTGTTGTTCCATGTTGTCCTGTGGTACCGAATCTAGCCACTATTATTTTTCAAATTCTGTGCACTGCACAACAGTTCACAGTTTTGGATCTCTGCCAAGCCTTTTTCTCAAACCCATTGCATGAAGACAGTCAGTTCTTTTGTCTCTTTTGTGCTTTGAGAGAGTTTTGGAATGGTACCAGGTTCCGCAACGGTATACTGAGTCCTTCTATTTTTAATCAGATCCTGAAGAAAAATCTAGAGTTTCTGCAGATGCCTTGTGATTCAGTTCTTGTGCAATACATCTATGACCTACTTGTGGCATTGAGAAATAGAGAAGCTTGCAAACATGATACCATTGCTTTGCTGAATCACCTAGCTGACACTGGACATAAAGGCCCTCATTATGACATTGGCAGTAAGTCCTGCTTACTGCCATGATCACTGCCGTCAACATACCACCACAGCGGTTTACCGCTACCCATATAATGACACACACATAGAAATCCGTCACTATACAGCCACACACACAAGTCCGCCAGCCCAAAGGTCAGTGATAAACTGGTGGTACCAAAACCCAGGACGTTAAACCAACGTTATGACCCACGAATCACCGTGGCGGACATTCAACTGCGGTAAACCATTGACGGTACATACCGCCGCTCTCAAAATAGACACACACATACAAAACAACATCACAGTGGACAATTCAAACTACACACACCTGACACACATCCACACACCACTCCCATACACCCACACCAATATAAAACACACCCACACTACCCACAACCCTTAACGACTACAAAAAATGGACAACAGAGAGATAGAGATACCAAGAGCACTCACAGAACCAGAGCCACAGAACACCATCACCCATACACCATCCACGCACCTTACAGCACACACCCCAACATATCACCCCACACACCCTCACACACACCACACACACTACACCCATGGCACCACAAAGACACCCAAGATTCTCAGAGGAGGAGCTAAGGGTCATGGTGGAGGAAATCATCCGGGTAGAGCCACAGCTACTCGGATCACAGTTGCAGCAGACATCCATTGCTAGGAAGATTGAGCTATGGCGGAGAATCGTGGACAGGGTCAACGCCATGGTATAGCACCCCAGAACAAGGGATGACATCAGGAAGAGGTGTGACGACCTACGGGGGAAGGTGCATTCCACAGCAGCAAGACACCAGATAGCAGTACAGAGGACTGGCAGTGGACCCCCACCTCCTCCCCCCCCACAACTAACAACATGGGAGGAAAAAGTATTGGCAATCATGCATCCTGAGGTCCTTGCAGGAGTAGCAGGAGGACTGGACTCTGGTAAGTCAACTCTTTACTACTTTCACCCCCCTACCTGCATGCCATCACATACCCCCACCCCTACCCTCACCCCATCAATCCACCACCTCACATACACCCCACCATCACAACCCACCCAATACCAATACCAAGCCCTGCACGAACACCAATGCATGGACCCCCATCACAGACCTGCATGGAAACACATCACTCAAGCAATGGACATTAGAGAGAATCACCTAGCCCACAAAATCACTACTCACACAAGGCAAAGCTGACAAGGCAATCACAACCATAGAGGGCAACACACCCATGCACAAGATGTCACACGCAGAAACAATAACACCGCATTAACACTCCTCATCCACACCCACAAAGTTCTCCACAACACTGGCCCTGCCTACCTCAATGAACCACTCACCTTCCACACTCCCACCCGCCAACTCCGCTTCGCTAACTTCGCCCTCGCCACCGTCCCTCGCATCCACTGAGCTACAGCCGGCGGCAGATCCTTTTCCCACCTCACCTGGAACTCCCTCCTCATCCACCTACAACAGACCAGGACTTCCTGACCTTCAGGAAATGCCTCAAGACCTGGTTGTTCGAGCAGCAGCAATCTTTCTCCCCCACCACCGTCAGTGCCCTGAGACCCTAGCGGGTGAGTAGCGTGCTTTACAAATGTTTGATTGATTGATTGATTGATTGCATTTACATCCCCACAGGTCCCCCACCCAACGTCACTGGAGAGGAGATGCCAGAAACTTCCAGTCCACCCCCAGAAGAGGCCCACAGTGATGACAGCAGCTCTGGCTGCCTGGATCTGGATGAACAACCTGGCCCATCAGGGATCTCCGGACAGTCGGTTGTCCAGGCACAGTCCCATACCACCACAGAGCCTCCTCCCTCAGGAAACACCAGCACAGTACCCACCCAGCGGGCCCATACCTCTGTCCCCAGGACAAGTCAATCAGCAGTGTGTCCACCACTACAGGGACCCCAGGCCAACCCACAAACACAGGATGATCAGGGTCCTGGGGTCAGTGGCAGTGGACACACGGTTCAGGGGACAGAGGCACAGGACAACAGGGAAGCTGGGAGGACTGCTGTGCGACAGGGAGAGGAAGGCCCTGGGAACCGACTCTCCAGGAGGCACTCACCAACATCCTGGGAGCATACCACCATTCCCAGGAGACAATGGGCCAGACACTGGACAAGTTGAGGGAGACCCAGCGGCTGCAGGAGGAACAGTAACTGGGAATCAGGGAGGACCTGAAGAATATCCACACCACCCTGATCACCATTGCAGGGGAGCTGGCAGACATGGCCAACACCATGAGGGAGGCAGTGGCACACCACTGGGCCCCTGATACTAGCCACACTGATGAACAGCCCTCCACCTCTGCTGCCGCTAGTGGACAGGAGGACCTGCAACAGGACCAACAGGCCATCAGCACCTATGCCCCAAAGGGTACAGTAAGTGACAATAGAATTTGGAGAATCTGCCTGCCATGTACAATGTCAAACACAAAACTGTCAATGTAAATTGAAGTTACAGTGTCTTACCTGTGTGTCACTGGAAATACTGTTGTATTATTGCTGTTGTGTTGTCCTCATCTTCTGCCTCCTCGTCTTCACTGTCACCGGGTCCACTGCTGCCATACGCCCATCTCCAGCCTCATCCTCCTGCAGAAAAGGCACCTGCGGTCTCAAGGCAAGGTCATGCAACATGCAGCAGGCCAGGATTATCTGGGAGACCTTCTTGAGTAGCACAGGGAACCACCTGTTAGATGGAGGTAACAAAACCTGGCCTTCAAGAGGCCGAATGTCCTTTCTATCATTATTCTTGTCCGCCCATGTGCCTCATTGTAACGTTCCTCTACCCTTGTCCTGGGATTCCTCACAGGGTCAGCAGCCATGAGAGGTTGGGGTACCCAGAGTCACCTGCAAACATCAAAGGACAACTGTTAGCCTCACACTAACCCTTCGGGCCCACACCATACCCATACACCAACATCCACTGGGTGGGAACCAGGGGTCACCTATTAGTCACACCCGGTGCCTCTGGAGATGAGCCATCACATATTGGATGCTGCTATTCCTCAGGATACAGGCATCATGCACAGACCCAGGATACCTTGCATTGATGTGGGAGTTGTACTGGTCCGCCAGGCACACTATTTGCACATTCAGGGGCATATTTATACTCTGTTTGCACCGAATTAGTGTCATTTTTTTTTACTCTAATTCGGTGCAAAACTAACTCCATATTTATACTTTGGTGCTAGACCCATCTAGCACCAAATTTATGGAGTTAAAGTCATTTTTTGATAGTGGAGACCTACTTTGCCTTAATGAGATGCAAGGTAGGCGTTCCCGTGCAAAAAATGACTCTATGGCCTTAACGCCATATTTAGGGGCATATTTATACTCTGCGGCATATTTATACTCTGTTTGCACCGAATTAGTGTCATTTTTTTTTTACTCTAATTCGGTGCAAAACTAACTCCATATTTATACTTTGGTGCTAGACTCATCTAGCACCAAGGCCCTGATTTAAACTTTTTTTGCACCGCATTAACGTCATTTTATGACGCAAAAGTGGCGCAAACGTACAAAATATTGGCCCTTATTTATACTTTTTGCTGCAAAGCTGCACTAACTCAGTTTTGCACCAAAAAGTTTAGCACCGGCTTGCACCATTTCTGTGCACCAGCCGGGCACCATATTTATGGAATGGTGCAAGCCGGTGCAAAGGGTAGGCTAGAGTTTAAAAAAATGACTTTAGTCGGGTGGGGCTGGCAGTATAGAAGAAGAGGGTTTAGCACCAAAAAATGGCTTTAGGCAGGTTAGTGTAAAAAAAAAATGACTCAACCAGATTAGCGTCATTTTATGGTGCTAAACCTACCATGCCACATGACTCCTGCCTTAGAAAATGCAGGAGTCATGCCCACCACCCCTGTGGCCAGCACAGAGGACAGGGGTCCCCTGGGCATGGCCATTGCACCATGTGCCATGTATGGGGGCCCATTTCAGGGACCCCTATGGCACTTTCAAAAATAAAATGCACTTACCTGTACTTACCTGGGATGGGGTCCCCCATCCTCGCAGTCCCTCTAGTGTGGGTGGGGGTGCCCCTAGGGCCTAGGGAGGGCACCTCTGGGCTTATTCCATGGTGTTCCACCATGGAAATAGGGCCACAGGTCCCCTAACACCTGCCCTGACCCTGGTCTTAAAAAGTGGGGCAAAGCAAGCTTTGCCCCATTTTTTGACCACTCCTCCCTCCCTTGCACCATTTTTACATGGGAGTATAAATATGGTGTTAAGGCCATAGAGTCATTTTTTTGCACGGGAACGCCTACCTTGCATCTCATTAAGGCACAGTAGTTTTCCACTTCCAAAAAATGACTTTAACTCCATAAATTTGGTGCTAGATGGGTCTAGCACCAAAGTATAAATATGGAGTTAGTTTTGCACTGAATTAGAGTTAAAAAAAATTACGCTAATTCAGTGCAAACAGAGTATAAATATGCCCCTTAGCGTCAAAAAATGATGCTAATCTAGTCAGAATCATTTATTTTGACTCAAAACTGCCTAACGTCATTTTATTTTAAGCTAGCCTACCCTTTGCACCGGCTTGCACCATTCCATAAATATGGTGCCCAGCTGGTGCTAAAAAATGGTGCAAGCCGGTGCAAAACTTTTTGGGGCAAAACTGCCTTAGTGCAGTTTTGCACCAAAAAGTATAAATAAGGCCCTCATTGAGTGAAAGCTCTTTCGATTTCTGTACACCTGTTCATTTCTTCGGGTGGGGGACAAATGCAATATGTGTTCCATCAATTGCCCCAATGATGTTGGGGATATGTCCCATTGCATAGAAATCAGCTTTCACTGTGGCCAAATCCTCAACCTGTGGAAAACAATGTAGCTGCACATGTGTTTAATCAGGGGAGACAACACTATGGTCAGCACTATTGAGAACATTGGGTATGACATTCCTGCTGCCAAGCCCACTGTCACTTGGAAGGAGCCAGTTGCCAAGAAATGGAGCATAGATAGGACTTGCACAAGAGGGGGAATGCCAGTGGGGTGATGGATAGCAGATATCAGGTCAGGTTCCAATTGGGCATGCAGCTCTGTGACTGTGGCCCTGTCCAGTCTATAGGTGAGGATAATGTGCCTGTCCTCCATTGTTGCCAAGTCCACCAGGGGTCTGGACATGGGGTGATGTCTCCAACTCCTATTCATCCACAGCGGTTGCAATCTAGGGATCTAGGGGGCAAAACGGTGAGCAGCTGGTCAGCATTCCACATTTCCAAACACTACACTGCATTGCATGTTGTGACTGTAACAGTATATTGGTGGATAGGCCCAAATGGTGCCTATGTGTGCAATGACGCAGTTAGGTGCCATGGCCTGCCCCCCCTGAAATGGTGTCTGCCTGTCCTGTGTGGATGGACATGTGGAATTGAGGTAATGCTGCTGACGTTGTGCGCCGTTATGGGAGGCGGTCGAGTACCGCCGTGCAACTCCTCATTGGTTGTCATTGGTCCCTATGGGTTACAATGGCCAATGGTGATGTACGCTGGTGGTGACGGTACGCACCGCCGTGGACCTGACCGCCATTTTCTATCTGTTCACTCACCTGCTACCTGACCTTCAACATGAGAGGACCTACACTGCAAGTGCTGCTGTGACCTGTGTCTGGAATCTACCATGGCATTTGTCACTAGGGAAAGAGCCCCTGTCTTCAACGCTGTGGAGTTGGAGAGACTGGTGGATGGGGTCTTACCCCAGTACTGAATGCTGTATGGGCCCACAGATCAACAAGTGAGTACAATGTGAGCACCATGCATGGGGCATGAATGCATGGAGTGCTGTGTGTGAGGGCCTTGTGTAGTGGGGGATGGTTGGTGGAAGGGTTCTGGGCAGCGTGATACATGTATGGTGGGCAATGTCTGTGTGTAAGGTGATGGGAGGGCTATTGTGGCCGATGAGTGTAACAGGCCGGATGGTCTGACTAATACTTTTTCTATGTGTATTTTTCTGCAGGTCAGCGCCCATCAGAAAAAGTGTATATGGTGTGCCATTGCCAAGAACGTGCGGACCCTGGGGGTCTATGGCAGGCGGATCACCCACTGTCGCAAACGGTGGGAGGACCTGAGACGCTGGGCAAGGAAGACGGCAGAGGCCCAGCTGGGGATGGCCTTCCAACGAGGAAGGGGTGCCCGTCAAACCCTAACCCCCCTGATGGCCTGCATACTGGCGGTGGCCTATCCAGAGCTGGATGGGCGCTTGAGGGCGTCACAGCAGCCACAAGGGGATGAGTACAGTTTCCCAATATACTACTTGCGTGTGGTGGGGTGGTTTCCGGGTGGGGGATGTGGGCCTGTGGGTGCCCCTAGGCCAGGCAGGACATTGCAGGGTTGGTCCCATGTTGGGCAGGGGCTGATGAGCACCACCTCCTACCAAGCTAGTAGGCATCCACTACTGGGCAGGAGTCTGTGGGTGTCAGGTATCTTACTATTGGCATTAGGTATTCCTGTCCATCGCCTGATGATTTGCATTGCTACTGGTTGTGCATTGCCTAGTCGGTAGAACTGTTCCCTATGTGTGTGTGTGTGATGTATGCCAATGGTAGTGTTGCTGGCGCCATTGACCAAGTGTATCATTTGTCTCTTACCCCCACTTTTTGTTTTGTCACCCTGTCCTTATGTGCATTAGCATCATCTGGAGGAGGAGCAGATGCACCGACGACGGAGGGAGCTGCATCCCAGAGGGCCCAGGGCACAGGAGGCTGAATCCACTGATGGTGAGGGCACCAGTGGGATGGAGGGCAAGGGAAGCACCACAGCGGAAACAGAAGGGGACAGTTCTGACAGTGATATCTCCTCTGATGGAAGCTCCCTGGTGGAGGCGGACGCCTCTGTGCACAACTAGATGTACAGCCGCCACCCTCGTACCAGCACCACCCTCCCAGCAGCGTGTTTCCAGTGCCTGCTCACCCAGGAGGGTGGGCATTTCCTTTGCCCCAGGCACCTCAGGCCCTGCCTATTTAGCCCTGCTGCCCTGACTGAGGAGGCTATTGACCTCCTGAGATCCATCTCTGTTGGGTAGTCAACCACTGTGAATGCCATCAAGGGGCTGGCAGGCAATTTGCAACAAACACATGAATTCCTGGAGGGTATTCACTTTGGCATGGCGGCCCAACAGAGGTCAATCCAGGTTCTGACCTCTTCCCTGATGACAGCCATTGTCCCTGTTTTTAGCCTCTCCCCTCCAACTTCCTCTACCCAGTCCCATTCCCCTCAATCCCAACCTATCCCAAGCACAAAGGCAGACCAGCTTGCACATAAGACAACACACAGGAGTGGCTCAGGCAAACACAAGCACCACACATCATCCCACAGGCACTCACACAAACACCATCCACATGTAGACATACCAGACATACCAAAATCCACAGCCTTCACTGTGGCCCCCTCCTCCTCATCCTCCACCTCCCTCCCAGTAGCGTCTCCACTCACACCTGCATGCACTTCATACATACCCCTCACTGGTACTCACCACCCCCACATCCATGCACACATTCCCTGTGTCCTCTCCTACTGTGTCTGTGCCCCCTCCTTCCAAAGTACACAAACCCAAGCACTCAGACACCCAACAGCCATCCACCTCACAACAGCATCCAGTCCATGCACCTGGAGGTGTTTCAAATGACAAAAAGATTAGAAAGCTTTCAACAGTAGTGGACAAACTAGCAACCAGTACTTCTGGAGCTTTATTAGTTGTTTACAAAGAATTACTGGCTGTTAGATGAATGTTTTTGCAAAATCACTTGGCATTAGACATTGTCCTCGCAGAGAAAGGTGCGATCTGCAAGATGCTGAAAGCTCAGCATTGCTGCACCTCCTTGATGGCAGTAAGAACATTTTAGAAAACACAAAGCAAACTTATGCACTGAAACCTGAATTAGAATCAACAGAAACCACAAGGGGCATATATACAAGCCATTAGCACCAACCAAGCATCGCTTTTTGTGATGCACCTATGGTGCTGTGCCCTGCGCCATTTTTGTGGCTTAACACCACCTTGCAAATATGGGCCCCACCGACGCAGTTTTATGCGGCAAAGGGCGTGTAATGGTTTTCGACACTGCCCCAGATTTACAAGAAAATGTAAATCTGACGCAGCGCCAACAACTAACGCCACCCTAGGGTTGGCATTAGCATGGCGCAAGGAGAAGAAATACTTTTATTTCTCCTCGTTTTTGCTTTTTCTGTGTGTGCTGCATCCTGCAGCACACATAGAAAGAACAAAGGCCATTAATGATTGTCTATATGCAGAAAGGTGTCCCTTCCTACGCATAAACGAACATTAAATAATGACGATTTGCTGCTTCTATGTGTGAAGTGTGAGGTGGTTCCAGATGTTTTTGGACAGTAACTAGCGTGCAATCTCTGCCTCACTTTGAATACTGCATTCATTTACCACTTTTCCTTGTCTATGCCATGCACTGCTCATGGAAAGACTACTGAGTTTCTTGAACCTCTCTTAATGGGAAGTTCTGCTTTAATTACTTGTTACATTCAAGCTGATGTTTGATGCTGAAGCTTTATGGTTTTGAATTTCTAATTAGAGCTCTTTAGGGGTTCTAACTATCACCTCTTTAGCCATCTTCATTCCTAGAATAGGGATTCTTTCCTTTCGCTTTCGCTTTATGCATTAATTATGACCTATTTATTTATTTTTTTGATCATTGATAAAAACAAATGATTTCATCAATATGCTGATGACAGCTAACAATATAACCAGCAAAAACAGAAGCAGCACAGTAACAAATCAAACAACACCAATAGAATAAACTTGTGAAGAAAACAGGTGGGTCCCGGAGTTGAGATTAGTGAGTTGCAGTGTGGGCACATAAGCCTATCTCTCAGTTCCCGTCTCAGGGCCTGATTTTATAATTTGGTAATCAGGCCATCCTCCGACAGGGTGATGGAGCAATTTACTCTGTTGCCATAGCAGACGTTCCAACCCTCAAATTATGAAATGTCAGTGAGGCTGACATTTCAGGCATTTACAGGAACTGCCATCAAGGCGGTTCCTGTGAATGCATTGGAACTTTGCTGTATGACTCCATCAAACATAACAGACCCGTACAGCAAAGTTTTCAAAGTTTTTTTGTTTTAAAAAGCAAACCCCCAAAGTGAGTTTTTGTTTACGAAAATAAAAAAACAATGCCCCCACCATGAAAGTCATCACCCATGGTGAGGTAGGCATTTTTGCTTTTTTTACTGCCCCAGACTTTTTCTAGCGGTGAAGGGCATTAAAAATGCTTATATGTCTGCCCATCCAAATTGGCCAGGTGAACATATCACAAATTCTTAGACGGCCATTACTCTGTTGTGCCATTGGAGAAACTTGCCCGCAGATGAGACAGAGTAGTCTCCGCTGTGGCCAAGCTCTGGTCGGGCAGTTTCTAAATTCAGACGTCAGATCCATTATGTTGGTGGGAAGCATATTCTGTAACTCGCAACAAAGTATGCTTAACACCAATATATAAATTGGGCGCTAAGTATTGTCAGACCTATACATTCTGGCTGGCTCATGACCCACAGGGCCTAGAGACACAGAGTAACAAGTACAACACTATGAGGTGACAAACCATGTTAACGGAGAGTGGTATACCATAGTCTGACCCAAAACGCAACAGCTTATGAGCTCAACAGGATAAAGGGCACACACTGGAGCCTATTCCTGACCTAACTAGTATGCAGATAAGCTGGGTGCTAAACCTCTGCACACAATTGAAGGACAAGGAGTAATAAAAATAGGAAATTGTAGTGCATGGAAGCTCATCAGACAGAGGCATCACTCAGCTGTCCCGCCTTCAAAGTTGTTTTGGGTGCAGTCCTCCACTGTTCTCTAGTGATGTACAGAGTTTCTGGACTCATTGGTCTGGATGGGGGTTTCTGGATTGACAAGATCATTACAATCAAACCCAGGACCAGGCCAGGCTGGCATTCCTTAGGCTGAGCCTGTGGAAAATGTGACATATTCTAGTATTACCATAGCAGCAGGATCCCCAAAGGCCTGGCCTGTAAAATGTGTTTCATGTACTAGAGGTAAGACTAGGTAGTATTTTAAGGTTTGAAAGCCCATTGCAAATTTGAGTCAGTACAACCTTTGAATGTTTGAAAATACAACCAAAGAGATTGGAATAAAAGTTGCTTCTTCTGATTCATTTATGGCACTGCCATCCCAGACTCTCTTCCTGGAATGTATTGTGATAGCCATTTCCTACATAGTTGTGGCACAGACAGTCTTCAGGGATGTCCTCAAGTGAAAAATCATATGCACTGCCTCCAGATATTTCCAGAGAGTATAGAACAGAAGAAAAAGTGGAAGTTGGGGATGACAAAATCCTCGTTGATCAGTATGGGTAGCATTCATCATTCACCCGATGAGTGTCACTTTCACAAATATAAAGACATTAGAAATATTATGAGGGTACCTCATGTGGACTGCTGGTGATCACAAACTATCTGCTAAGCACATAGGGGGCGATCATTTTTTCAAAAAATCAGCACATAAAGTTAGAGAAAATCGTTTTTTTGTTTTTTTTTTAAATGAAGGTGTCTCATCCTGGCACTCGCCACATGACTTAATTTACACCTGTGGGCCAGTAGGCATCACGTTTGGGTGAGGGACTGCATCCCAAAACCTATTAACACTGTCTCAAACAAGAGTGTGTGCATATACCAAATGTTGCAAACGGCTAACATTTAAGACTTCCAAGTCAAAGAAACGTCTTTAAATACTCAAGGGACATCAAAGTTATTCCTGGGACTAGAACGCTTGCTCTTTGAGAGATCCCGCAAGTTTAGGAACTTGGTGCAACTCTATATTCAGGACTATCATTTGTCACAGATTGAAAGACTCCAAACTGTACTGTTTCTCCCTCCAAATTGTTTCTGTTGTTACATTAAAAAATCATTTATCTGTAATGTTTTGAGGGTTTGTTTAAATGAGGAAACTAAACTTAGTGAAACAAACACAAGTGTAATGAAATGAACAAATGTCTTCAGGAGTTCTCTTCTCTTGGAAAATGTCTGTATACTTAGAGATATATTTGTGTATTTCCCAGAGACATTTATTTATAGGCTAGACACTATTCGCCAGTTCCCTGAGTTATTTAATCATAATCTGGATGGACTCGTCAGTGTAAAACCTTGAGATGTGGTTTGGAAGACTCTTGAACCACTATCACAAACACAAACACCAGGAGAAATTAAAGAAAAACAGTGGCATTATCACTTCATTTTAGAAAGCCCTAAAATTCAGTGGTGAGGGCAACCTCCCAATCAATGGATTAATGTTACTTCTGATTTTGTAAACCTCTATGTGGAGTATCAATCCATCATACACTTTAATAATGACTACGTCCTCTCTAGATTGATGTTCTTTACTGCCAAGGACCTTTTGCACTCACAATAGCATAAACAACTTCTCTGCAAGGTCACCCCAGATTCTTCACCTTTTTCCAGACACTATTTTTTCTGGTGTTAGATCTCTTTATCTTGTGCCACTGCTAAAGAGTGTGCATGATCTTGGCCCTAAAATGGCAGTAGTAACATTTATTTTCATCCTGTTTGGCCTAATTAACTTCCCCATATGTCCACTCAGTGCCAGAATTTCCTAGTGAGGGATAGTTACCTTTACAAATACTCTCAACATAACTGTAAAGTATGCCAAAATTGCAACTTTGGCATGGAAGGTTAAATGTCAATCCTCAGCTGCATTATGTATTTACAGCACCCAGATATATGGGAAAAGTATATGTCTGGCAGTAGGCTCCACTTTAAATGCACTGCAATGACACATGGAAAGGAAAAGTGCCTGTACCATACAGGAAAAGCCTATTTAAGTGCTGTCTCCCTCTTCTAGCTGTAGTTAGGACAAAGCTTTCATGGGAAGAGCATTTTTTGTTTTTTTAATAACTTTGGTGCTACTTGAAGAATCTGCACAAAACTTTCTAAAACAAAGATCATTCACCTCAGCTCTCTCCTGGAAAGTTTTATGCTGATCCATCACACAGGAGCCAAGATAAAAGGGGATCCCAAAGTGTTGATTTCCCATCATAGAAAATTTGCTCTCCAATTCAGAAAAAATGGCTAAACATAATTATACAGAATTTGGCAAAAAGTTAGAACTTTTATCAGAATGAGTGCTTTTAGTGATTTGATGTAAATCTGTTTAGACATTTTTAGAAGTTGAGCTTCTGGTTGGCAGAGGTATGCACCCTGTTCAAGCAGGAACCACAACACCAGACAGGGTAAGTCCGATACGCACCATAAATTTACCTGTGCTCACCCTCACTCAGGCTTAACTTAAGACACACTGTGTAAAGTATTTGTGCAACACCTCAAACAGTAACACAGTGAAAACACTACAAAAAGACTGCACATCAAGTTAGAAAAATAGATTATATTTTTATAAAAGAATCAAAATCATGACAACAAAAATCCAACTAGTAGAAGTTGAAATATGAACTTTTAAAGACTAAACATGAAGAAAGCACTTAGAAGCAATGAGTGACTATTGGGAATCTGGTTGCGTTGGATAGGAACAAAGTCAAGAATTCAGACTGCCCACGATGGAGCGCAGGACAGCTACAAAACTGATGTAGTGCCCACTGAGAATAAGTACATTAATCCTTAATGAAGCACGAGATGCATCGATGATCCAGGCAATTGCGGCAATTTTCCTTAAAGTGAAGAGCTAGTTCTGATTGCAGTGGCTCTCAATGCTAGGCACCAGGTTAGTCCACACTGGAGAGGGAGATGCAGCGATCTTCTCCAGGCAGTGCCAGCAATGCGTTGGTTCAGAAGGAGTATTCGGAGGAGATGCAGCGCATACAAATAGAAAGCACCTGTTATTTTCCATGGAACAGTAAAGATACGCTGATTCTGATAAAGATGCATGGGTTCTGGTAGTTGCAGCACTTTATACTCCTTTCCAAGGGCCCTGGACTAGGTTGTCACTACTTGGCAGAGCAAGACCTGCAGCAATTTAAGTCCAGGTACAGTTGGTAGGTTGAAGTAAAGTCTTTGATGTCACTGAGACTTCAGAATAGGAGGCAAACCAGCAAGCCCTTGGAGTCATTCTGGGTTCAGGTGAGATAGGTCTAGTTCTTCCTCAGTAGGCAGCAAGGCAGCACAGCAGAAAGGCATTTCTTTCAGAGCAGCAGTCCAGAGCAGCAGTCCTTGTACCAGCACAGCAGTCCTTCTTCCTGTCATAGTTCTCCACAGGTCCAGCAGTGTAGGGTCAAAGGTCCAGTACTTATACCCAGTTGTGCCTTTGAAGAGGGAGTGACTTCAAAGAAGGATGTTCAATGAACACAGAGGTCCTTTCTTGCTGCCCTGGGTCCAGACTCACTACAGCGGGTCATGTAACCCTTTGTGTTTAAGCAGGACACTGCCTATTCAAATGCAAGTGTCAGCTCCTTCCTTCCATCCTACCTAGGGTGGCCATCAGGATGTTTATTGCCCATCAGTCACACCTAAGCTCCCTCGGTGTGTGACTGTCTTCAGGGAATGCACAAAGTCCAACAGTCACTCAGCCCAGGTGTGTACTGGAGACAGACTGTAGGCACACAGGGCTAAGAGCAGGAAAATGCCAACTTTTTAAAAGTGACATTTCCAAATATGTTACTATAAATCCGACTTTACCGGTAATAAGGATTTATTATTACAATTCCATAGTTGCTGATCATAACATATCTACTCCTTCTCAATTAGTAATTGCAGGTTATTAAATATAATAAAGAATCCCCAATGTTAACCCATGAGAGGTGGAGGCCTCACAGTAGTGAAAAATGAATTTAGGAGTTCTTCACTACCAGGACAACTTAAAAGTATATGTCCTGACTTTTAATTAAGCAGATGGTTAAAAACAATGTTTTATGCTTTATAAGCTCCCATCTGCACGGTTTGAAAGAAATCACCTGTATGGTCAGTTTTTAGAAATAGGGCAGAATTGCCCAATAAAAACAGATTATTTTAAACATGCAGCAATTCTTTACAACAAAACTGAAGGAAAAAGGACATCCCCACAAGCTTCTTCAAAATTCTCAAGGGAACCCCTTCTTGAAAATAAAATTGAAAAATATTCTTGTCGAAAGGTTTGTGTTTCCACATTTTGTCCACAAACAGATCAATACAAAAAAATATTTCTTCAAAACTTGCACTTAATCTCAAAATTGTACACTACATTTGAACGACCACTGTTGGCATTAAAAAAGAGTGCAACTATAGGCAAACACTTTGTTCAGGCATATACTTCTCCACCGGTGATGAAAAGTAACCTGTGACAACATTGGAAGCTGTCTCCCATAGAAGGTCACCACAAATGCAGTACATGTGTAGCTTGCAATCAAACCATAAAAGGATCAGAATTCCAGTTTGAGAACAATAAACAGAAACATACAGGCCCTCATAGTGACCCTGGCAGTTGGCGGTTATTTGGGGAAAGGTACTGCCAACAGGCTGGCGGTACCTTTTCCCAAATTATGACATTGGCGGTTTGGTAGCAATTTTATCTCAGTGTGGTGATCCCACACAGAAATGTGGGAACAATTTGATTTTCTTTTGCTAAATTTGAGCTTTGCTGAGAATTCTTGGTAAGAAAACAGTGGGAGGTCCATGCAAATCACACCTCCCTAGACTCCCTCGGGTGTCTAGTTTTCAGGAATGTTTGGGTTTGATAGGTTTCCCTATGTGGCTGCTGAGCCCAGGACCAAAAACACATGTGCCCCCCACAAAACAGATAGTTTTATAGTTGATGATTTTGATGTGTCCAGATAGTGCACTGGGACATTTCCTTTTGCGGACACTAGGCCTACCCACACAAGTGAGGTACCATTTCTATCAGGAGACTTCGGAGAACGCTGGGTGGAAGGAAATATGTGGCTCCTCCCAGATTCCAGAACTTTCTGTCAGCAAAATGGGTGGAAAAAGTGTTTTTATGGCCAAAGGTTGAGGTTCGCAAAGGATTCTGGGTAACAGACCCTTATGAGAGCCCCACAAGTCACCCCATCTTAGATTGCCATAGTTGTATAGTTTTCAAAAATGTATAGGTTTGGTAGGTTTTGCTAGGTGCCGGCTGAGCTACAGGCCACAATCCACAGCTAGGCACTTTGCAAAAAACAGCTCTGTTTTCTTTGGGTAAAATGTGATGTGTCCATGTTGTGTTTTGGGGGATTTCCTGTCACGGGCACTAGGCCTACCCACACAAGTGAGGTACCATTTTTACCGGTAGACTTAAGGCAACGCTAGGTGGAAGGAAATTTGTGGCTCCTCTCAGATTCCAGAACTTTCTGTCACTGAAATGTGAGGAAAAAGCATTTTTGACCAACTGTTGTGGTTTGCAACTGATTCTGGGTATCAGAACCTTGTGAAAGTCCCACAGGTCACCCCAACTTGGATTCCCCTAGGTGTCTAGTTTAGACAAATGTATAAGTTTAGTAGGTTTCCCTAGGTGCGGGCTGAGCTAGAGGCCAAAATCCACAGCTAGGCACTGCAAAAAACAGCTCTGTTTTCTTTGGGAAAATGTGATGTGTCCATGTTGTGTTTTGGGGCATTTCCTGTCGCGGGCACTAGGCCTACGCTCACAAGTGAGGTACCATTTTTATTGTGAGTCTTGTGGGAACCCTGGGTGGAAGGAAATTTGTGGCTCCTCTCAGATTCCAGAATTTTCTGTCACCAATATGTTGTGAAAAAGTGTTTTTGGGCCAGATTTTGAGGTTTGCAAAGGACTCTGGGTAACAGAATATGGTGAGAGCCCCACAAATACCTCTATGTTCGATTCCCCTAGGTGTCTAGTTTTAAAAAATGCACAGGTTTTCCTAAGTGCAGGCTAAGCTAGAGATCAAAATCCACAGCTAGGCACTTTCCAAAAAACTCATCAGTTTTCAATGTAAAAATGTGATGTGTCAATGTTGTGTTTCCTGTCACGGGTATTAGGCCTACCCACGCAAGTGAGGTACCATTTATATCTGGAGACGTGGGGGAACACAGAATAGCAAAACAAGTGTTGCTGCCAATCGTCTTTCTCTACATGTTTTCCTTCCAAATGTGAAACAGCGTTTAAAAAAGACATCTATTTGAGAAATGCCCTCTAATTCACATGCCACTATGGGCACCCCGGATTTCAGAGATGTGCAATTAACCTCTGCTTCTCAACACCTTATCTTGTGCCCATTTTGGAAATACAAAGGTTTTCTTGATATCTTTTTTCGCTCTTTATATTTCAGCAAATGAATTGCTGTATACCCGGTATACAATGAAAACCCATTGCAAGGTGCAGCTCATTTGTTGGCTCTGGGTACCTAGGGTTCCTGATGAACCTACAAGCCCTATATATCCCGCAACCTGAAGCATCCAGCAGACGTAACGGTATATTGCTTTAAAAAAATCTGTCATTGCAGGAAAAAGTTACAGAGTGAAACGTGGAGAAAAATGGCTGTGTCGTTCCTCCTCAATATCAATATTTTTTTATTTCAGCTGTTATTTTCTGTAGGAGAACCTTGTAGGATCTACAAAAATGAACCTTTGATGAATTCATAATTTTGTCTACCTTTCAGCAATGTTTTGCTTTCTGGGATTCAGCACTGGTTTCACATCCATTTCTGTCACTAACTGGAAGGAGACTAAAAGCACAAAATATAGTAAAAATGGGGTATGTCTTAGTAAAATGCCAAAATTGTGTTGAAAAATGTTGTTTTCTGATTTAAGTCTGCCTGTTCCTGAAAACTGGGAAGATGGTGATTTTAGTATCACAAACGCTTTGTTGATGCCATTTTCAGAGAAAAAACCACAAGCCTTCTTCTGGACTCCTTTTTCTCATTAAAAAAAAAAAAAGAAATTATTGCTGCATTTTTGCTAATTTCTTGGTCTCCGTCAGGGGAATCCACAAACTCTAGGTACATCTAGAATCCCTAGTATTTTGGAAAAAAAGGACACAGATGTGGCATGGGTAGCTCATGTAGACAAAACGTTATGAGGGCCTAAGCACAAACTGCTCCAAATAGCCATAAAAAGCCTGGCACCTGAGGGGGACAAGGCTTTGCAGCAAAGGGGTTAATACACCCTATTTCACATTATATTTTATTGACATAACTGTATTAATAATGTTTACTCTCTCACAGAGCAAGCACTACATAAACACCATGATTAGTGATCTAAAACACGGTGACACACAGCAGATGCAGCTCTATTTGATTTTCAGCACTCTTAATATCACACAGAATTGGTGTACATCTGAGGCTTCATATAGTGACAGAATGATGCACCTGCTAGGCTCCAACTGTGACCCCTTTGTACAGGTTGTGTTGTGCTTAAATCCCAGAAAATCTTAGTTGACAGCAGAAACTTGATCGTTGGCACTTATTGGTTCAATTTCAAATTTACTACTGGGTGTCAAAAGGTAAGATACAGCATGGGATAGGCACAAAAGATGCCCTGGATGCTGACTGTTGGAGAATATAAAAAGGAGCATGTGGTGGGGAGAGGGACAGGGTAGTCTGAACTAAAAAGCTATGAGTTTCCTTGGTAGAGTTCCAGTTCATATCCACCAATGGTATGTAAAGCTAAAGTAGAGTAATATGTCTTTCTTACTTGGGTCTAGTCTACATATACCTGAAGTGGCACATAAGCTAACATCATTTAACATTACGTGTAGAGAACTGACGCAAACAAGAAATGTGTCAAACTGCATGCATGCATCAGGATGTTGAGGTTGGGGTGTGCACAAACCACTGAAGGCCTTACTTGAAGATTTATTAAGACATTGATATGTAGGTAACTGAACTCCGAAGGTATCTGCTTGGGATAGACAATAGAGAACTGTTTTAAACTACAGACCATTGTTTAATTTGTATTTAAAAAAGGACCACCAGGGCTTAAATAGTATGTTTCTGCAAGCTGAGGTTGCCCTCTGCCAGCAAAAATACTATCCTATTTTATTACCCTTTCTCAGATATAGCTTTTGTCTAAATGCCTTTGCAATGCAGTATTTCCCTAATGATGAAACATTGTTAAAATATCAGTGTGTGTGTGATATAATATGCCATACATTTCAGTGATGGATTCACCGTGAATTGTACCATGTTTGGTTTAAGTAGCTTGCTCTATAATGATTCTCCATTGCATTCTGGTATTTGTAATCTAATATTTATAATAAACAGACTACAGGCACTGGAATTCAGTGTAAATATGACAGCAGGGGTTAATGGGAAAGTTCTTAATAGTTTTAGAAAGGAAGGTTCCTAAATGTGGCCACCTCTGTTCCAAACCAGCCAGAGGGTCACCTACCCACCACTGAATGATTGTGAAGGAGGTGTGCTGGGGGATGCTGGCGTTGGCCTTTCTGGATCAAACCAGCCAATGGGAATCAAAATGTAAGGCAAGCTAAAGGCTCTTTTTGGGTGTAGGTGAGGGGGAGGCATGGAGATGCCCCATCTGATTAGAGGTTTGTTGTGTTTGCTAAGGTATTAATACCATTGTTAGCATAAAGTGTACATGTCACTCATATTTAAAGGTTTTAGGAACTGAACTATTTATGCATAGATATGAAAGGGGTGCTTGAAAGTGTGCAAAACATGAAAGCCTGATTGCTTCACCCTAATGTTAAGCTAGCTTTATTAAACATATATAAAATGCCTTACATTTGTAAAAGTAGTTACAAGAGTTACATGTTTTATAATTGTTTCATAAAACATATAGTTTAGAAGAATGCACTGTCCACTAGAAATAGCCAGCATCTACAGGAAGCACCAGAGACCCCTGGCCAATGAAGGAGAGCACCGGGCTTGTTTGGCAAAAAGCCAGTGGGTACTTATCCATGCTTTTATGAGTTAGCTGACTGACTGATTCAGTGAGGGTTGTACAGATGTAGCAGGATACAATGGGCCTTATTTATACTTTTTGGTGCAAAACTGCACTAAGGCAGTTTTGCCCCAAAACGTTTTGCACCGGTTTGCACTATTTTTTAGCACCAGCTGGGCACCATATTTATGGAATGGTGCAAGCCGGTGCAAAGGGTAGGCTAGCTTAAAAAAAAATGACGTTAGGCAGTTTTGAGTCAAAATAAATTATTCTGACCAGATTAGCATCATTTTTTGACGCTAAGGGGCATATTTATACTCTGTTTGCACTGAATTAGCGTCATTTTGTTTTTACTCTAATTCAGTGCAAAACTAACTCCATATTTATACTTTGGTGCTAGACCCGTCTAGCACCAAATTTATGGAGTTAAAGTCATTTTTTGGAAGTGGAAACCTACCTTGCCTTAATGAGATGCAAGGTAGGCGTTCCCGTGCAAAAAAATGACTCAAAATTAATTTAGCCTGCCACTTCAAAAATGAACCTGTGCTTGATTTGGAAAACTAAAATCTCTTCCTCTTTGAAGCTTGAATCAATATCTGAGATTTTTGGGAAACTTTTGCAACCATTTCTACGAGTCTGAAGTCACAAAAATGTATTTTAGGAAGACTTGCATGACCTGCTGCAGTACTTTAAAATAACATCTGAGATATGTTGTGATATAGATGCACCCTTTTGGGCGTTTTTTGAATATAATTATCTGTAGTAGAACCCTTTGATCCCCTCTTGGGTCAGTCATGCTTGCTGCTACACTCACATTTGCAAATTCATGATTTGCTCTTGTGCCTCATCACTCTTAAAGTTCACCAGCTGTCACTGAAAGTATGAAAAATCACAATTGCCTACTGCATGCTCCACAACGTCACCCTGCGATGGCACATAATCACAGAGGATAGAAAACTTGGAGAGCCACCAAGTGAGGAGGTTGAAATGCCCAACGAAGATGACATTGGTGAAGTAGAAGCAATTAACCTACGTCAAGATGTTATTGACCACTTCTTCACTTGAGCGGAAGTTTACCTTTACATATTGAAACCTCCACTGTCAGAGCAACTTGTGAAATGGGGAACATGTCAGTCTTCAATAGTAATTTGGTAGGAATGAACAGTTTGGGAAAATCCAAAGCAAAGATGTCAGTAGATCAAAGTTTCCCTACATTGACTACTGACTTTATTGTCATAGTTTAACTTTGCTTGTGCTAAGTAGACATGTCCTGCTAACGTGTCATATGTGTCACATTTAATATGTCATTAATTGTCCCTTGTTATCCTGTTTCAGGGTCCTCCACCATGTCATCTTCATTTGGACATTTCAAAGTTGTGACACTTGCAGTGATATATTGCTGTGGAAAGCACAAAGTGAACATGTGTTGATTCTGGGACAAATACCCACTTGGTGTGGACAGATCTTGCACAGAGATAACTTGTACTGTGACTGAATGGAAGTTCAGGTGATTGTATCAGACATGTTTTTTGTGTGTGATCAAGGCAATATGTACCACTTAATTTGCTCAAACCACATTCGCATGTCAAGCCATAGTATACGGTTCTTCCTTCACATTGGCTAAATCTTAACTTTTTGTTCAGTGGAGGTAGCTGTTGAAGTGTCTCCTCATAGCTGATAGAACATTTGTTTAGCACATCACTGAATGTGTTTGTGGTACTACACCTGATACTGCCACAGTGTCCTGTAATGGTAATGTAGCCACAAATTGTTTTACAGTAAGGATTTAGACTATTGGTGTTATTGATGTAGGATTCCTATTGTTGGGGCAGGATGTATGGCTCCAACTGAAGCCATGCTTCAATGATAGTTTGCCTATTTAATCAAATCCCTTGTAATATTCTACATCTTGATGTCAAGGTTGTGGGTTGTCCACCTTTAAATGGCACAGACTATTGGGGTTATGCATGATTTGTGAAACTCAGCTGTGATTTTGTGTAAGTCTTGTTACCTACATATGCATGTTACCAATGCATTGGGATTTTGATTTGTTTTGTTTGAATGAAATGGGTAACACATTCCCTTTTTGTCATTTCTAATTTTCCTTTGCAAATAAAAGTTCATAGGATTTGACAAAATAATGGTGAAAGACAGACATGAGAAATAGAATGCCATAAGAAATGCAACAACAATCTTGTAGTTTGTGTCCTTCTCATTTATTTGCATGACACAAAGGAACAAAAAAGTGTTTCAAATAATGGGAAATTGAACTAAAAACAGTCTATCATGGTGGCTGAAAGTATAGTAGTAGAGGTAAAAACAGTTTGGAGTTCAATGTAAAAAATACAACTGTCCTCAAATAAGGTAAATGTTGCCCTGAAATAGTCCACAGAGCGAATGGTAGACACACACCAGAGGAAATTAGAATGTACATCTCTTGGAGGTGGTGGTAAAGGTCATGCCATCTTCTCCTGGTGGTCCGGATGACCGTCCTCTCCAGGGAGGAGGAGGGGGCAGAGGTGCATGGAATGGGTTTGGCAAAGCAGGCTCCTAGTGTGGCAGGGTCTCCCTGTCTCTGCCAGCCAGGCCTCCCTGTATCTGGCTGGCAATAGTGTACTTGGTCCAGATGTAGAAGGACCTCAGACAGGGGCAGCCAGGACAGGGGCACACGTTTGGTGTGCAGTTACTCGATACACAGGAAGTTGTGGTATCCTGATGCTGAGATGTGGTTGTAGCTGGGGTTGGAAATGTAGGTGTGGGCCGCGTGAGACTCACTGTAACTGTCTGGCCAGACATACCAGATGGGTCAGGCTGCTTCTGATTATCTGGACTTGCAGGAGTGGAGTCATCACTGAAGGCTTGATCCTGGTCTGGAGTGGAGGTTTCTGGAGTGGAATATGGTGGTACACTGGCCTGGGGGATATGGACCTGAGGAGAAAGCAAACAATATGAAATTAAAATCTAGTTTGTATCTCATATGTGTCTTTAGCTACAAATGGGGCAACATAAAAAAGTACAATTAGACTGATAGAATGATTAGACCTTTGTGTGGTTTGCATTGTTTTACACATGCAGGCTGATTTATACAGATGCAAACTCCAGTGATGATGTAGAGATGTCCTGAAATTCAAAATGGTATTTCTGAAGTGTACATTACATGTACCAGACATTCAACCCAACACAGTTGTGATTATATTAGAGTACTAGACCACTCCAAGGCCTAGCAATCTAAAAGATTAGATAAACTGTAGTTCAGCTGAATAGAAAAACTTGCAGTGGTCATCATGTGGACAATGCAAAGTACATTGTGTGGATGCTTCTATTAAGCATGCCACATCACGTGGTAGGGAACTTTGGATTCAACAGGTTATGAATTATGTGAGCATTTACATCAATTCCATCCGTAGCATGACAGGGCAACTGTCAAATGCACAGGTTTTTGAGATATGTACACATATGGAAGTAAAGGAAGGTAGAACAAAATATCATTACACTATTGTTTTGCAGGTACAAAAACATGGCATAATAGAGTTGTAGTCATATGTTGACACTATAGACACTAGTTGTTGAAAGTGAGTTACACATATCTATTTCAATAACTATAGTGGAGATGAACACACATTTACAACACATACACACATATGGGTATGATGTGACCAGTGAAAATTCAACTTACAACTTACCTTAATGTGCAAATGGATGGAGTTTCAGACTTGTTCATGGGAGGATAACAATATACATTGATAGAAAGCAATGGAATAAGCAAAAGCAAGGGATGGTCCAGGGGGAACAGTACACAGTGCAGTCTGACTAAACCTAGTGCACATTGTTAAAAAGAGAGATACAACCATGATGCTAGTAATTGGGATGAAACAAGATATTTTGTGGAGTCAGGTTTAGATATATCTGTTTTGATAAGGGTATTGAAACATTCTAAATAGCTAACTTAAAGGCAGAACTCTGTTCGTGATTGTTGGGACATTGCTAAGTGCAACTTACCAATCTCCATTCCACCAAGGATTCCTATCAAGCCTTCATGATGCAGGAACTGCAAGACCTTCTCTTCCCAGGGAAAGAGTTGTAATGGGGGGCTGGAAGAACCATCACGAGTTCTCTGGGTCTCCAAGTTATGCTTCGAGGCCAGGAAATGCACTCTCCCCATGCGTCAATCACCTCTTCCTAATCTTCTTCTGTGTGTGCAGGTTGTTTGCTACAGCATTCACTCTGGTAACTATTCTGGCTTACATTTGCCTTTTCTGAGAAATGTTTGTATTTTGTATTTGTGCTCCAAAAAATTGTGGCTCAACTCTAATGATTTAATCCACCATGACAGACAACTCTTCCTCTGTGAAATGTGAACGTCTCCTCCCTGTCAGTGTGATTACTTGTTAAAAAATTGTGCCTAAAAAGATGGAGGATAATTAAAAAATAATATTAATAACAAAAACACATACGGAGAGAACCGTGAAAAAAACTGTCTCTTGTGTGGCAAGTTCTGCTGAGAAAATGGCTTTCTGCAATGTTATGGCAAAGGAATATGGTCTGACCTAGAGTGTGTTTTATAATGTGCTTTGTAGGTGTTCACAGTTGTCCAGTATACAATAGGTCTGGGCTGCTAGCATTTAATAGACACAGCCATTGTACTATGCTGAACTGGTTCCACAGTGGACTCCCACCGTAATGGGACCACCAGCAGTACTGTGTTATCTAAAAAGGCTCAGCAGGATCATGCTGTCAAGACTGTGACGCTGGGCTACTCGTCAGCATTGGAATCAGCTGCGTCGAGTATGGGATGCATCCGCCATGACAGAGTACACTATGTGGTGGTAGTCTTCAGCTCAGCCACAGTACATTCAAATATGGTGGGTAGAGCACCATCGACTTGGCGGTCTTTTCGGGTCTGCTGCTGATGCAGTATGGTGTTAACACCATCAAGTTCTAAATCAGGTCCTAAGTCTGTGGCCCGCAGAGCAAACATTCATGAACAATGAAAGGTAATCAACTTTCGAATTCATCAAAGCTTCTTCCTCATGTATAGCTGCACCAAGACAAACTTTTGTTAGTTCACATCCACTTCTAGTTAATAACAATGACACCCAATAAGACAAAATTATGACTCTAACCATGAGCTTTTGTTTGTTTTTTCAATTTTTGTTCAACAGCTATCCAGAATCTTTAGTCCAATCAAACTGGAGAAACTGAAGGAATTTCAACCAAGACATAAAAGAGAGGTAATTTCTTGCGTTAAATAAGGAGAGAAAACAAGTCAACTAGAATACTGAGGAAACCACATTCCTGTTTTCTGTTTTTATTTTTTAGTGAACCAGCTTTGGTCCTGAAGAAACCCCTACCCACAGGACCTAAACGCATCGACCTTAATGCAATAGGGAGTTACGGAATTTGATAACTAGATACAGTCAACCTATAAAGTAAAGAGTGTTGCCTGGAATTTAAATAACTCAAGAGTGGTATGAAAGCAATTGAAAGGCAACTCAAATACATTAGAGTGTTAAAGTTTATTCTTAGCTTAATTCAATTTTGCAATAATGCAGTATAATTTTGATGCAATTTGAGTGTACTGTTCCTTTAATATATACCTAATGCAAATATGCATGTGCACACACAGTTGTCACTTTTTGATTTGATCAGTTTGGACTAGACAGTCCATACAACTTTTGGTTTTATTATACAATGTTTTTGATACAAGAATGGTAATCTAATGTAAACATTTTTTTCAAATCATTTTGGTTCTAAATAAACAAGGTCAAGGTAATTATGTATCTTGTCCCAGGTTAAACTAAGAAGTCATAAATCATTATCAGCAAAGGTTTCTTGTTTTCATTATAATTATTGTGGTATAACCTTGCTGAGATAACAGATCCAACCCCCACTGTTAAAAGAACATTCTAAAAGTGGCATTTTCAAAAGTGTAAAAACAAATCCATCTTTACTACTAAGGAGGATTTATTTTTTACAATTTCATAGGCACTAAACACAAGATATCTATGCCTTCTCAGAATTAAAACCTATTAAATGTAACAAGGAATCCCCGGTCTTATCCTATGAGATGGATAGGTCTCACAGTACCAGGCAGATGTTACCCTGCCCTATGGGCTACCTAGAACCTACATTAGGGGGTGACATACATGTAATAAAAGGGGAGTTTAAGACTTGGATCTGAGGCATGTTTAAAGTCTACTAGAGTGGTGGCACAAGCAATGCTGCCATCCGGCTAAGCTTTTACTTTACAGGCCCTGGGCACATGTAGTGCACTTTACTAGGTGCTTCCCATACTTATGACATGCCATTCGTATGTTAGGGCCAGAATGGGTGCTGGCCATGCTGTGGTTGGAGCCTGTAAGTCTGGGATGGCATTGTTCATGAAAAATAGTATTTCCTACTGGCATCACTCAGCATTTTCAAGTCAATATTATTAAGTATGTAATTTGTTCATTCAAACCTGTTTACTACCCAGGTGGCTAATCACTGCTGACTACTTGTTATCAGCACCTCAGCATTCCTTGGTCTGGGCCCAGAGGCCAAAGCATAGCATTTCATAAGCATGGTCCTTTACAGCAAGTGAAGGATACATATTAGACCTCTAAAGTAGGGTTGACAGCTAAACTGGTTTCAAACCACTTCTCTTTCAGCAGCTAAAAAGTACACTTTCTAAAACTTACTTTTCCTAAAAAGTTGTCAAAATCTTCTTTCATCATTGAATTAGATATTTAAAACAAAGTGAAAATAGCTAGTGACCATCTCTTTAGTATTTTGGCAAGCAACGTTATAAGATAAAGATTGTATTTATAGCTAGGCCTGTTTGTGGAAATTGCAGCTTTACCTACACAGTAAAAACAGATTGTTCACTCTGAGGGCATACTATTCTTAATATGTTGTATGCCACTGTTTTATATTCCAGGCACAGAGCCCTGTGAGCTTAAAAGACATCTTTGGTTTGATGTGTCCTGTATGTAAAAAAAAACACTTTTCTCAGCCACGTGTCACTGTAGTGCTTTTAAACTGCTACCTAACCAGAGGACAGTGGATATACTGAAACCATAAATTTTTGTCATATGTTGGTTGTGTGAATTTACGCTGCAATCCACATTCAACACTTAACATTCACACAACTCTGGAACTTTCTGCAAAAACCTGCAAAAGCCTTACTGGAGATTTAAATAAACAAGTTAAGAGAAACCAGTTTTACAGTACAATTTTAGCAGCAGGATATGCCCACACTGTGGCACTAGATCGCAGTATCACAGAGCACAGAGTCCTTATACAGAGTAATAACAATCTGGGGTGACCACACAGAAAAGGTGAATTTATTACTTGGAACACCAAGGAAAAAACATAGGGCCTGATTTAGATATTGCTGGACGGGTTACTCCGTTACAAGGGTGGCAGATATCCAGTCCGCCAAATTGTAGATTCCATTATTTCCTATGGGATTTAGATTTTGGTAGACGGGATGTCCATTGCCAATATCTTAATCAGCCCCAGAAAGATGATAACCCAGTAAATAAAAACATCTATACATTTAACACACTTGGCAGTAAATTGAAGATCCTCCGTGCTAAATGATTTATTAAAACAACTTTTCTGATAACAACGTTAGTTGTCAGACATAGATGGTTGCAGATTGCCCTTTATAACATATGTGCATGAAGTCTGGGAGGATAGTAATGGTCTGTGAGGGTTAAGTAGTGGCATGAGTACAGAGGCAACCCAGAGTATGGTGTGCATCAATCCTACATTTTCTGAGGGGCTATGGTGCAGTGGGTCTCAGTGGTGTGTTCTATTTGTGTTTAGTACTGCTTTTGTTCTGGGTCTGTGTTTGTTAAGGATATGTACAGCGAGGGTGATATCTATTATTTTTGCACCAAGCGCTGGGATATAGATGTATTGCAGTACTTTATGCATTTAATTGTATTGCAGGAGTGGAGGTATTCTGTTTGTGATTCATGCTGTGGGAGGAGTGCATGGTGTCATCTGTACTGCCTTTGGCACTATCCTTTTGTGGTAGATTGTGGTGCTGCCAACTTCAGTATGTCTGTTGTGTTGGGGCATTAGGTGTTCAAGCAAGTGTTTTCTGTTTCTCAGTTTTCATTGTGCTGCAGGTGTTGAGTGTCTGTTGTGTGTATTTATGCATTTAGAATATGTAGAGCAAATATGATCTCATTTGCCTGGAATGTGAGAACAAAAATAAGTCGAATATAACCACAAACTTGAGCTTATCAGGCCAAATGATGTGTAAAGTATATGCTTCAATTGTGATGGTATATTGTTTTATAAGAATCAGGTGTAGGTGTGCTTAGGTTGCTTGGATGCATTTATGATGGTAATGTGTTGTAGAACATGGCCTGTTCTGTGTATTTTTGATCTGTTGAGGTTATGATATACAAGAGCATCTTCTTACTGTCTGCATGATATGGATTTTGACAGTGTGTTGGCAGCATGGAAGTGTTATGCTGATGCAATGAGGCAACATTCTTGGAGCTCATGAAAATAACTTTCCAATGTGATATAATATAATTAGTAAGTACCAGGTTACCAAGACAAAACTTGTTGTCTTTGCCCATTTTACTACATAAGCTGTATATAGCCTGGTATGACAACACAATTTTTGCCATAATAATATGAACCTTACTAGGTGAGGGCTTTGGCTATGCCCACATATTGGGAGCCAGGAGTACATGTTATGATTGGGCAGAAATGGTGTGCTTCCACACAAAAAGTGTTTGCCCTCCAGGCACCTGTGATCATTTTGCTTATCTATTCAGCTGTCTAAGCTTGAACTTTTAGGGGCACACACATGACATTGGAAGGCTATTAAAGTGTCTTAAATAACTAGATAATTTTTACAGTTTTTTTCTGGCAGCAGCAAATATGGGAGAAAGGCAGTTGTTAACTTACATGGATTGTTCAAGGCAGGCTTGACAATACAACTGTCACCTTGTTGGAAAGTGGATTATTGGTAAGGGCAGGTAAGTACCTACACTTACCAATAGGTCACTAACCCCCACTAAGTTCAGTTAGGTCTCAATAAATTAACCCCAGCTCAACCCTCGGTAGCTTGGCAATGAGCGACAAGGTTTAGCTTAGGAGACAAAGTGTAAAGCATTCAAGTATCACAAAGCAGAAATTAAATAAAAAACACAGGAAACAGATTAAACATCCAAAACAAATTTATAAAAAAAGGAAATACTTTTAGCGTTAAAATTACACCAAAATGAATAAAACCTGGTAAAGGGAACCGGAGCTATACATTTGTAAAGAATTGGGTTTTTGTTAGTGCCTAGAAACGAATAGCGCCAATTTTTGGTAATCTGGTCGCACCTCGACCGGGGCAAAGTCAAAGTTTAAGGCCAACCGCGATGGAGCCCTGCTCGGCTACAGCAAGCAGGAGGCCTTGTCTAAAAGTTTACCTTCGGACTTAGGCACATATTTCTACAGTTTGAGCCGGATTTGCGTCAGACTTAACTCCATATTTATATTTTGACGCTAGACCCGTCTAATGTCAAAAATATTGAATCTGCATCATTTTAAGAATACGTGAAACCACCTTGTGTCAATGAGATGCAAGGTAGGAGTTCCCATCCAAAAAATGACTCAAACACCTTAGCACCATATTATCCAACAGGGCAAAAATAACGCACGGGTGGGAGGCAGACCCGAAAAATGACCAAAGCCTGATTTGCATCAAATTTTAACTCCTGAGTCAGGTCAGCAATTAAAATGAGGCAAACACACCACTACTTAAGGAAAACACACACAAGCAACATCATAGCCCAACAGGACAACATGGAGGTGCTACTGATGCAGCTTGCTAGACGACACAGAGCACAAGACCAACAGCAGCAGCCACCACCACCCCAACGTGGCCCCCAAAGGCAACACAGAAGGCATGAGAGGGTCTTCAGGAACAGGACAACCCTCCATGGCCTCAGGGAACAGGACATCATCTGGAGTTATAGACTCAATTGGGAAGCCATACAGCAGCTGCTGTGCCAAATTGAGCCAAAAATAACGCCCAGCCTGCAGACACCACACACTATACCACCAGTGACCTAGCTGCTAGCTGTCTTGCATATGTTGGCAAGTGGCTCCTTCTAAAACAACGGGTGTCCTGGTCTCTGGGGTATCACAACTCTCATTCTCTGCCTTCCTGCCCAAGGTCCTAGGTGCCATAATCTCCCTCACACTCCACCACATCAGCTTCCCCAACAACCAGAAGCAGCAGGAGATCAAACAGGGGTTTTATCAAATCCATGGCTTCCCGCATGTGCTTGGTGCAGTTAACTGCACCCATGTCCAGATCGTACCACCTGCAGAAGCAGAGCATCTATTCCGGAACAGAAAGCACACCCACTCCATCAATTTGCAGACCATAGTTGACCACCAGGGATTGTTTACCAATATCTTGGCCAGGTATCCAGGAAGTGCACATAATTCCTTCATATTCCGCCACAGCATGATCAGTCAGCACTTCCAGGATGGACAACATGGCAATGGCCTTCTTGTCGGTAAGTCCATAAACCTAGCAATATACACACAGCAGTGCAACCCTGTAGGACACACAATACACACACCACTACATTGACATGTGGGCAGAAAGGCACTGAGGCATGACACAGGTAGTTATGTTGTACACCCTGACACAATGGGATAAACACCTGTGGACAAATGACGGCTGCCACAAACATTAGCTGCCACTCCAGAGCTACAAGGGACCAATGTCAAAGCCCACAGTGACAATGACATGGCCTGCACTGGAAGTACAACTTGGAAGATGACCCATTTACAATTACATTAGGCCACATAGTCAATCCGACACCCTCCCAAGCAGTATGTAGTGTGGAAGCGGTGTGCAATGTGTGTTGCTGCAGGTCTAACACCATAAGACACATATCATGATGATGCTGACTCACATGTAGGTGGCACGGAAATACTTAGGCAGTCCCAACATCATACATCACTCCTGGCGTGCCGTTGCCAGGTAGCAATAAGGACGTGGACTGTGCTATTGATGTGACACTAATGCAAACTGCAAACTGCTGCGATCACACAAAAGGGCCGATTGTCCATCAAAATAACAGATTTACAGGGAGATGGCCCTTCCTGCCTAGATACATCCACCTTCACACAGCAGTTAGCCAGGTTACCTGGATCAAGTTTAGTAGTTTAGGTGCACGGTTGCACATGAGCCACTAGCAGAGGGAACAACAAAGGTTTGCCTAGAACCAAGTCACACATAGGACAATTGTGCATTGTCAATACTGAACACCTCAGTGCTGCCAACTTATGGAGATGTGTTGTGCATTGTCACCAAGCCAAATCAAAGTGCCTCACTGTTCATCTACAATGACATATCTCTAATTGGATGGGATGTCCAGGCCATGTAGTGCAACCATGTTACCACCACATCCGAATCTATTGTATGTGTGGAAGTATTGTGTCCCCTCCAGTGAAAGCACATTAAAACATGTGGGACACTACACAACACATGGTACATGCATACTGACCAGCATTTTGGAAACAAAATCATAGATCCCAGGTCAATGAGCCAAACACAAGTTGTCAAGTCAAACAACCCACTGCAGAAAAAAAACTCACAGAAGCCCAGGATCTCACAGAATACCATCAACACATATGAGTCACAGACGATACAAGATATCAACTGCCATGCTACATGACATTCCTGTTGCAAGCACTAACAAAATACTCACTCCTATTATCTTTTTCAGCAGATCAGGGTTAGGGGATCCGGTCATGGATCATGACCCCCCATTCCCCAACCCAAGCACAGCAGCAGAGTGTGCCTATAATGAGGCATATCGGAGGGCACGCACCAATGTAGAAAGGACCTTTGGCATCCTGAAGTCCAGATTCAGGTGCCTGGACATCACAGGAGGCAGCCTCCTATATGCCGCACACATTGCTTGCAAAACCATACTTACATGTGCTACCCTGCACAGCATTTGTGTGAGGAGGAACATCCCCCTATATGAGCCCCAGCAAGAACTGCCTGAGGAGGAGGATGGTGCCAGGGAAAATGAGGAGGAACATCAAAACACAGCTGCAGGAATGCGCAGCAGACAGCAGATTGTTCAAAATTTCACTCTACACACCTTGTTAGGATATGTAATTAAACACCTTACTTGATCACACAATCCTGCTCTGGTTTCTTCTTTCTCCATCACATGTTCTTTAGGAATGTGAGTATTACCTCATGGAGCATGTTACAAAGACATATCTGACTGCTTCTGATGCAACATCACATGTGATGCATATGATTGTACAGCAAACATCACACACATATAAAAATACTCATCTTTTGAATTTCGCATTTGAAGGACCAAATCAATAGACCACAGCATATGACACACATTCACATTGCCAGCATGGTCTACTGTAGCACATGATACACAACTATGACATCTCCAATCATAAGGTAAATAAGCGCACCATACATGAGGCAGTGGATGTGAAATATCAGTGGAAACAGGAATGTACGAACAGACCCCTGACATTAGTAAGTGTGACATTTGCAATCTCTGCAAGAAGTTTGTGCAACAAGAGGGGCATCATTTCTGAAAATGGATAGCATGAGTGTCCTAGGTATGACAAGCAATGTTCACAACACATGCCCTGCACAGTCCATCCCTGGCAATAAGTCCTGCCACTTCCATGTGTTAAGTCTCTGCCCTCCCATCTCTAGGAGACACTGTAAATGGGCTGTCTGTACCCTGGGAATCATCTTTAATACTCACCAAGAGTCCCTTACAGACTCCTGTTTGCTCCCCTTTTCCATATGGCATGCTATAGAAGAACTACATTAGCCTGCATGGATTTCAGGTCCCAAAATGCACTGCCTGGTAATCGGTCAGAACTGTAATCTTCTGTCCATTGCTTCCTATGGCAAAAGTCCTGTTGTCCCTTTTTACTGGATTCTCTCCTCCAGGACTTGTGAGAGACTGAAGCTGCACACACCTGTGACCTCTCTTGTGCAGCCCAGCTATGTGACTCTCACCTGTCCTTGCTCCTGCCTGGAACTGCTTAGACCCTGCAATTCCCCGAAGCTCCTCATTGTGCATTGGAGTATGATCCATTTGTGTCCCAGACCCCTTGTTGGATTGTGTTACAGTCCTGATTATGCCTGAACCTGCTCTCTGTTTACCCAGTCCTGTTCCTGCTTGTCCCAGTCAGAGTCTGCTCCCTGTTTCTCAGCCTTTTTCATGTTTGTTTCTGCCAGAGCCTGCGTTCTGTTACCCAGACCTGTTTCAGCCTTCTCGTCAACCTGAGCCTATTCCCTGTGCCTAGCTTTGCCTCGAAGTGTGGCACAATGGTTATGTTGGCAGACCCTGATGCAGAGACCTGGCCTGGGACCAGAGTTCAGTTCCCACCTCAGTGGGTCTTGGGCTCAATTCCCTTGGACCTGATAATTCTTGCCTCTGTCCCTAATCTAATTAATGTGTCTCACTCTGTAACTCTGGGCAATAGCTTGCTTAATCTCCACAACATCCCTCACAGCGCTTGGATGCCTGGGTTCACCCTCGGGCTGTCCAGGAGTGGGTGCCTCACAGGGAAAAGCCAGGAGGGGTTCTACAGTGGTACGCGTACAGCGCCTTGAGACCCTAACGGGTGAGTTGTGTGCTATACAAGTGCAATGTTTACAGTTTTTTTATAGTAGGTTCCCTCACTTTCTGTTTCCTCTTGGGTTATCGTGTCTGGCACGTGTTCCATCATTCCTCACCTGTCTAGAAGTGTTTTCCTTTGTATTTGGTCTACACCTGGTTTCCAGGAGGCAATTCCAGCCCCCATACTTTGTCTAGTGTTGCATATAGTCATTAGTGCCTAACAGTGACAGTGTGCTATGGCTGTATTTCAGGAATTGCCACTGTGTCTCCATCCAGACCAACATGGGCTAATCTTGTGTATGTACGTACAATCCTTGTTTGTGCCCTAAGGGTTCAGACACAGATTCACTTCTGCGGCCTCCTTTTTATGGTGTTTGCATGGTGACTAACTGTAAGATTCATCTGCACGGACTCACTGATGTTCCCTGTTGCTGTGGGAAGTTCTGAGCCCTACCCTGCGTGCAATCTTAATGATAAGCCCTGCATGTTTGTCCATTAATGACCTGTTCCATATTTGTTCACACTAAGGTTGCTCTGCCTTCACTTCCTGTTTTTTCTGCCTTACCATAGCTGGCCTTTCCCCTTGTATGCCTTTACTTGCTCTTCTGCTTTGGTGCACTACTTCCTTGCAAGATACTCTGTGAACTCAAGGGGTGCCTCTAACAGACTCCTGACTAGACCCGCACACAACCATAACACCATGGAGCCCAATACTTACACAGGGAACACATGCCCACACACCTGAATTGGACACTTCTGTGGAATGTACATCCGCAAATATGCAAACACATGCAGCCAGGACAGCAGGTCCACCACAGCACCATGAGTAACATAGGTAATTCTTCAGAGTCAAACTGATGTGTACATAACATTTTTATGGGTGGACGTAAGGCACAGTGTCTCAAACACTGTACGTGTACACATGGCCGACATATGGGTAGTTCACACACAATTCACCATGAAGTCGTAGCCAACAATTAATGACATATGAGGGGTAACATATCCGACCTAGCACTCATCAGCCATCCTCAATCATCCCTGAGTTTTGTTTGTTGTGTGAAATGTAATGTCCCCAAAGTCAAACAACTACACACATCAAATGAGTCAACACATATTACAAACACATATCATGACTGTTGTACATCACTGATTGCCATCTGATTTAGATACCCATTTGTATCACATTCATAAATGAGCTTTACGTCCAATGTATTGCATGCTGTTCCTTCAGAAGCACACATATTGTTGTTACAGATCATTCACACACAAAACACACAGTTGCATGCTCTACCACATGTGGACAACCACTATAACACACACAGCAGGCCATACCATCCTACCTCCATCTTGATACAGGGTGCATGCATGTTAAATATTTGAAAATCACGCAAACACAGTTTGAGTAAAACATTTTGATGCAAATGCGTCAAAACATCATGCAAACGCTAACTAAACATGCATGGGCCCTTAGCGTTAATTCCACCAGTGCACCACACTCATGCAGATATCCATTGAAATAGATATGTACTGGTAATGCATGGTATTTTGCTTCACATGTAGGTTATGCGTCAAAAATATTCACGCAAACATTGTATGTGTCAAACAAATACATGCAAGACGAAAAATGAGCTGCAAGGGGGGAAAGGAAGTGATGTAATAGGAAATCCTGTTTACAGGCATGGTACAGTGGGTGTACTTTCACTTTCACTTCACAGTCTGTGCTTTTTCTTGACTGTGTGGCTTTGTCTTGGTATCTGGATTGAGTTTCTTGTATCTTGTGGTGTCTCTCTTGTGTCTTTTGTGTATTCCATTTGTATATTGTACCTGCTTATGTGATTTTGTGTAGTTTCGAGTCTTTTGGATTGTATTTGTACTGTCGAGTGTCTGTTTGGGTTTACATTAGTTGGGTTAGTTGGGGTTCCTAGTTTGACCTTGAAGTTTCCTTTTTTACTTTTATTTTACTTCCTTTTTATACTTTTTCTGTTTTGCATTGCTGTGCAAGGACATGTCCGGAAGGGCGAGGCAGACCCCCGTGGGGAGGAGGAGCTTGGGGGCTTTGTGTGGCTGGTGTGCCACTTTCTGCCATTGATGCTGGAGATGGGTGGGCGTGTGATACAGGGGAATCACACAGACGCTAAGCGGCTGCGGTGGGGCAAGGTGCTTTACCACATCAACTGATAATTCCATACGAGCAGGAATGATCACCAGCTGAAGCATCGCAGGGCAGACCTGGTGGCCAGGGAACAGGATCTGCTGGACCACCTGGGTGTGGTGATTGGTGGCCCGGTTGGTGAGTATCAAATTGACAAATGTGTACAGTAGAATGCTCCTGAGTGACAGTAGCAGATGTCTTGACGTGCTGCATGCAATGTTTGTGGCCTTGTTGAAGGCAAGCAGAACAAACTGTTAGTGTACCAGTACTGAGATGTATTCCACATGTCTATAAATGTTACCATTGCAGTCCTGAGATTTGTTGAGTCATGTCCAACTATTACTTAGGGCTACATGTACAAAGCTATTTTTAATTGTCACAAACTGCCTAGTTTTCAGACTGTGGGTGTTTACGTTAGGATTTTTTTTTATTCCAATGCACATCTCCAGTTTTGCCATTCTGCTATCACATTGCCCAATCAGAAAACAGGGTTTGCTAATGGCATTTAGGAAGAATGCCTAATTGTTTGGTGACTGCAAATGCTGGCACTGAACAATTGCAGTTACCAGCCTTTGAAATTGGTGCTAACCCATTTGCAATAGGGGAGGGGTCCCCATGGGATCCCTTCCCCTTTATGAATGCATGCCCAAAAATTGTTTCAGAGCAGTAAGTGGTCCCACGGACCACTGACTGCTTCAAAAAATTATTAAAGTCATAATATTGGTTTTTGAAATGCTTTCTGTTTACCCTTGATGAAATACGGCTGCATGTAAAAAAATATATACATCTCTATTTGAAAGCAGTCACAGACAAGGTAGTCTGCTGAGCCCAGCAGGCCAGCATCCCTGTGAGTGCCACCATTCCCAAGGGGTTTGCAAAATGAGATGTACCTCATTAAAAGTCAAGCGGTAGGTGATTTGCTACCCCAATTGTGATTTGCAAACAGTGTAATTGACAGTGTTGTACCTCAGATCATCCTACTTGCAAATTGCGAGTTGCTAAGTCTCGCAATGTGTGACTCACAAAACCTGATCTTGGTACATGTGGCCCTTACTAACACATTTAGGTGCAATGACAACACCTGTGCCCATGCACTCTGTCAATGATGATCAGGTAAAACACTATGAGCATATCACATTTCACTGTATTGGGACAGCAAAGTGGGCAATCCATGTTTAGTGCTACATTGTCATCATTACACACACATGTTCCCTGCCATTATGTTGGCAACAGGGGGATATATGGCTTAGGGGAGACTGCCAATGGGGCATTTGTTACCCACATACAACTGTGGCACATCTGTTAAGGACCACTGAATACATGATAATTGCAGACTGAAAATTGAGCCACATGTCAGTCACACAGTAACTCAGTGTCCCTTGATGTACAAGCCACAATACCTGAGTCACTTGTATTGCAATGCACCAGGAAATTGTCACCCAAATACAAATCATGACATGGAGTACCATCTGAAATGGATTAGGCACACATGTTTGTAGTCAGGTTTAGCACCGCATGATTGTTAAGCCCAGTGCATGTGTGCAGATGTGTGTCTATCACTCACTGGAGTGTCAGTGTCAATGTGAGTTTGCAGTGGTATGTCTGTTGCAGTGTCGACATGCAGGATCAGCCGCTCACTCATATAAAATGTTACACACTGTGATATGTTGTCCTCACGTTTGTACAGTGATCTGACATTGAGCATATATTGCTTTTCCCTGTCTTACAGGTGGACCGGCCCCCTATACCATTGCAGAAGTGGCTCGATTTCAGGACCCAGATGTATCCAGTAAGTGTGATAATGTCTGTCCAGTGTAGTGATTGCAGCTGTTGTGTGAGTGACTCTTGTGTGTTGCACTTATTGCAAGATATGGTGAGCTGGCATGTGATCTGATGTATTACTTGACTGGATGTAGACATAGTGTTCCGTGCAAGGGTTAGACATTTAGAGGCAGAGAGTCATATCTTGAGAGTCTTGTGCTGCGCAATAGGCAGCAGCATGTGAACAAAGTGATTAGTAGCCACATGTAGGCCCATATGTGACTTGGAAGAGCTCCAGTGTCAGAATATAGACACTGAGGCATGCCCTCATCCTCACAAGACAGTGATGCATCAGTTTTCCTCACAAAATTGCACATCTCTGTATTGTAATGTACATGTAGGACTGTATGGGCACCTGTCCCCCAGCATCTAGCCCCATAAGTTGTACTCCATTTACTTGACACTTATGTGGTACATCAATGCATGTATCAATTTATTTGGTCCACCTCTTGTTGTGCTTTTCTGTGGTGTTAAATACTTGATGGGTAGGCAGAGTTGCCATTTCATTTGTCATGGACATTATATCATCTGGAGTGTGATTTGGACTGCATGTGCAAATTGAGGCAAAGTGTTCAATTATCATCTGTACATACATCACACAATGATGACACTGATGGTTGCCTGTCTAATACTTATAGCTGCCAACATGGATGTAGCAGAGATCAGAGCTTTCCAGAAGTGGCAGTAAGATACAGACACATATTGGATGTCGAGTCTGGGTACCAAATAATGGCAAGACGCTATCAGAGTGAGCGAGCCACAAGAAAATGGCGGGCTTTCAGCCAAGGGGGACCAGCATTGGCCACAAAGGTTGGCGCCACCACCACAACTACAGCCAGTACCACAACCTTTCACTATCACATCAGCCCCAGCTGCTGCACCTTCAACCTCGGCACCACCACACCTGCGGCACCTTCAACGTCAGCACCACCGACCACCACATCTGCTGGACAAACAACCTCTGCAACACAGACCACCACTTCTGCTGCATTGGACATGGCCACAATTTCCAAGCTCCAGAGGGACATGAGGAAAGTGCTGAGAAAGCTTGACACTATACAGAGGGACGTGGACAAAAATACCTGGAGGCTCAAAGCTATTAAGAAGACACTGAGGATGGCAAACCTGTGAACTCCTGCCTCCCCTCACCTCTAATTGAGTCCCCTCTCTCCTCATTCCTCATCCTATTTTGTAGTGGGTTTAGGGGGTTTAGTGATAGGTTAGAGTAGGGTAGTAGTTTGTAATAGTTTAGATAGGATAAGTAGGTTGGGGGGTTCATATTATTACATGTTAGTTTGTGGGTGGGTGGTTTTTTTTGTGTATTTAAAAAAAATACAGAAAATATATATTTGTTTAGTATTAGTTAGTATATGTTTAGGTTAGTATATGTTGTCCTACATGTGTCTCGTCATATAAGGGGGTGGGGGGGCAAATGTTTAGAGTGTGTTGTTAATTGTGGTAAGTAAGCTTAGCATTGGGTAGTTAGGGCTAGTTGTGAGTAATGTATAGTTAGGATAGATTAGGTTAGTATAGGTGTTTTACATAATTTTAAGTTCTGTTTTGTACATAGTTATTAAAGAATTATGTACTCCCTTAATGCATGTGTCACATGATTGGGGCTCAGGGTCTTTGCATGAGTGTTCAGTGCCAATTGTCTGTTAGCCTGTGTATTGCGTACTGCATTCACATCCCTCTCTTGACATGTTAATTCCCACTTCCAACTGAGCTGTCACATTGGCAGCTACAACAAATCTAAATTTCAATGCATCTGCCATCCATTGTACCCACCACTCAAAGTGACTATGGTTCCCATGTATTGGACAGGTAGGTGTAGTTTTAAAGTTGTCATTGTTTGGGTCCTGTGTCGGAATGTTGGCCACTGTGGGATGTCTGCCTGCAGTCCGAAGTTCATGTCAACACTGCTAAACTGAATAGTGTCAATTTCAGATGAGATCAAGTATACAAATTTCATGCCTATGTGTTTTACTTGTACTCCCAGCTGAGTTATTGGCCAAACACTCTTCCACAGCCATTCCTGCTGTATGTTGTGGGTGAGGTATGTATGTTTAAAGCAAATGTCACATACACAATGACTTGCTTGTAGGGGATGTGGCCAGCATTGACTTTCATCTTGTAGATACCTTGGCCCTGAATTATACTATTATTGCACCTGGACTATGTAAATATTATTATTATTATTGCACTGCATTTGCCTCATTTTTTTACGCAAAAGCAATGCAAACTTACAATATACAATTATATTTTGTAATTTTGAGCTGCTTTTGCTTAAAAAATGAGGCATATGCAGCACAGAAAAAGTAAGAATCAGGGACCTTGAGTGTAGATATCAGCCCACATTATTTCTGTACTCTTGTATTGACACTCTGTGACCATAGACATGTTGCATGCATCACAAATCTCCAGCAAAGTAGATGTGTCACATTATACAGAGACAAAGTGGGTGTGTAGGTGCTGTGTATTTTAAAGTGCTGTAGTGCAATATTTACATAGTCCAGGTCTGTGAACCCATTGGTGTAAAGCATCCTATTGTGACACAACACAAGTGCAAGGTTGAGGGACATGTCATTTGACATGCTGAGATGAAGTGTCGTTCATTGCAGAGGAACATGAATTACCAATTGAGTAGTGAGAGACAATTGCTTTTCAAAGTGGTAAGGTTAACAGTGTGTCGCTGAAGAGTGCATGTCACCAACTGTAGAAACACTGGCATGTTTTCGAACACAGGACAAAGGAAAATCTGTGCCCATGTGGCATGGGCTGGTGTTACCAGGTACTCCTAGGGGTGAAGATGATCTGTTCCACATCTTCATCCTCTGATGTGTGTGTCATCTCCTCTACCCTTGATGGTGGTGCTGGTGGGTTTGAGGGAGCAACACACACTTCAGTGGATGGAGAAGTGGACACCAAATTCCCAGCAGCTGCCATCTATGGAATTACATATTGCATCACTGCAGCAAAGAGGAGCTGCTGATTATTGAGTATGGCAGCAACATCCCTGTGGTACGCAGCCATGTCTGCCCTGAGGGAGGACAGTTCACAGTACATGGAGTTCAGCTTGTTGTCATGCATGCAGCTGCTAGATTGGGAGGGCAGGTGTTGTGGCAACTCCCTCACAGCAGTGGTGAGGTCCCTCACACACTGTTGGACTCCTTGCAGCAGGGATTGTGTGACTTGTATGGCTGCTGACTGTTCTGCGGACTTCATCATGCACATGCGCATCCCCTCAAGGCAGGCTGCCATAGTTTGCATCCCCACCCTCACCTCCTTGGCCAGCTCCCTCTGTACTCCCACTACTGTCCTCTCAAAGGTGTCCCTGTGTCATCAAAGTCCTAAGCTGTGTTTGAGCTGGAATGTTGTACTATTGGGGTGGTGGGTGGGTCCTCTGGGATGGCTGCTACATCTATGCTCCTCCTTGCGACTGGAGATGGTTTCTGGAGGGTTCCCAGGACATCTTGGAGGGTGACCTGGCTGATAGTTGTCAGCTAGTCATCTAGGTCATCAGGATAGTCCAGGACAGACAGAGCAACAGGAGAGCCATCATCCTCTGCAATGAGATATTGTACAATTAGTGTGTCTGTGTTGTGCCAGTTGTAATGTGACGTCACTGACTTTCTATTGGTAGCACATTGTTATCTTGGTTCCCATGCATTGTTCCTGTCATTAATGTTTGCAGTCTCTCAGCCCTATGCCCCACCTGCATGTCACATGTAGTGTGGGCAGTTTGGGCAATTGTCTGCGTCACATCTTCTAGGTGTTGGTTCTGTCCAAATTGTGGCTTGCCACCTTTTCGTCTTCATCAAATCTCTCTCTGCTTCCATTAGCATGATGTGGCCTTGAAATAATTGTCGGTGTGCTGCTCCACAGCACCACACATAACAATATGGCGCTGTCCCAGTCTATAATTTTTCGCATACACCTATGCAGTGCTGAGACCTAGCACCATCCCGTGTATGGCATTCCCATGAAACAATACAGGTGTCACCATTGGTAGTTTCCCATGTTAATGTTTGTGTATGTGTGCTACATTGCATTGTACCAATGTGCCTGGCAGAGTTCCATTTCCTCTTGTGAATGTGTGGGTGTGTTTGCCTACCTACACTCATATGTTCTCCCCCTCAATGCAGTTGTCTTAGTACTATAACACCTGAGATGTTGCATGGTGGCATTGCAGCTATTGTGACACAGGCACAGGGGTAAACCCAGGAATGGGCAGAATGGGTATGAGATTACTGCTGTGTACATCAAGATGTAAGTGACAGTGCCTGATGGTTATTGAGTCTATGGACATGAGCAGTTGACAGGCGTTGCACTTGGATAGGGATTGATGGGGAATGATCACATAGTCATACTAAACCCTCATTTTGAGAGTGTTTGTGCCATGGGCACGTAACTGCCATTTCCTAATTGACCAGCACACACATCACAGGTAGTAGTGGCAACTGTTGTCAATGGTACATGCTGCTTGAGCCAATGTCCTGAGACTGGGCATTGTCCTCTAATTTACATTCTGACAATACCAACTGTCCTGTGACACCGGACCAGTTTTACGTTCTTCCCTACCCTCCTGTTCTGTTTCAGCATTTCCAGCAGCCTTGGCATTTGCGGTGTACCCCCATGCAAAGGTTGTTGGTGTTGTGTTGTGCTGTTCCCCTGGATGCCCCTGCACAGCCCATGCACCTGGCATGGGCAGTGCAGGGAGTTCCGTACCATGCCCCTTTACCATTTCCACAGCCTGATTTTCAGTACTGACATGCATTGTGTAATAAGTATGTGCCTCTCCATTCTTGCACTTGACATTTAAGCATTTTTGTCCCCATTCAAAGTACCCTGCATATGTGTTGTTTCCTGGCAGTCTGTGCTGTCCTGTCCTGTGATGATTTCCTCTGGGATGATGGCTGCAACCATCTCCTCCATCTTGTCCAGGTCCTCTTGTGGTGCTGGACTTCCACCTCCAGTCTGCAGTGCTGCCATCCTGTTCCTTGCCATTTTCTCCTTTGTCCTGCGCTTGCAGTCATGTCAGCGTTTTTTTCACTCAGTGACAGTTCTCCTGACCTCTGCCACACTGTTAATCTTGTCCACAATTTGTTGCCAAATTGCCTCTCTCCTCCCAATTGGCAATTTAGAGGCGATGCAGAGTTGATGCTGGTGCTCCGTCACCTCTCTCATCAGAATTTCATGCTCCTCTGTGCTGAAGCGACAATTCCTCTTCTCTCCCCTAGGTCTTGTCTGTGTCCTCCTGGCTGCTTCCTGGTTGTGTGGGGTCTCCCTGGGGTCTCTCTTGGCTTCTGGGATCCATTTTGGGGTTCCTTAGCACTGTGTGCTCCATTTGCGTCTCTTTTTGACGCTATTGCGGTAAAAAATGGTGCATATCCGTTTTGCAACAGTTTTCTATGTCGCAAACCGAATTAGAGTCATTTTTCTTGTGCTAACGTCATTTTGCCTTTCGACAAGGCGCAATGGCTAGCATCAGGAAAAATGACTTTAACCTATTTTTAGCGCCACCCAGTGTCAAAGAATAAATTTGACGCACGGGTGGCGTTAAGAAATGACGCTAGCCAGAGCTAAAATATTTGACGCAAAACTGCAGAAGTTCAGTTTTGCGTCAAAAAGTATAAATCTGGCCCTTAGTAGTTTTCTCAATGATTTTCTTCAGCGGGATGAAGTCATCAGTCCAATCTGATCTCCCTGGAGCCCTTCCTCAGATATGCGTTGTGGGAGCCTTCGGTAAAGATTTCCACTTTCGGACTTAAGTGATTTTTTTAGATGAAAATCCTTTAACTGGGGCAACCCTGAATCTTGATCAAACGTCCCTGGAGCCCAATCTGGATAAACTGTGTGGGAGATCCCCGTCAACTTTCCACGTTCTGACTTAGTCTCTTTTTTGGAAATTTTCTTCAGTGGGACAAACCTGCAAGTCAGAACGGGTTGCGGTTGAAGCAAGCCGGCTAGAGTTGCCTCGGCGGGTCAGTCCCTTTATGGAGCTTTTTCCAAAATGTTGTCCAAACTTCTCTAAACTTCTGGATCTTCTACCAGAAGTTCTTTTAAGGACTTTTAGGAGTCCACAGCTCACCCCAGGGTTCCAGAAGCTCTAAGTTGCTCCTTGAGGGTGAGGACTACAAGTCCCAGAATTCACCTGGAACAAGCTCCAAATTGGCCACTGGACAGTGGTCAGCTGGTCAGTTTCTTCAGGAGTTGGTGCAGGGGACTCTGGTTTGCAATTTTCACCTGTAGCAAACAGGAAGTCCCTCCTTGAACCAGTTGAAGCCAGGCAAAGTCCTTCTTGTGGTGAAGCCCAAGCGCGTAGCTGGTGCAGTCTTTCAGAGTGCAGTGTCCGGGTGCAGGTCAGTGGCCCAGCAGGGCAGTCCTTCTTCTTCTGATTTTCTTCCTTGTAGGGATCTGATTTGTGGGTGCAGCTCTGTCATATTTATCCTTGCTTCTGGGTGAAAAATAGGGGGGTCCTGATTCTCCAATCAGATGCAGGGTACTTCCTCCTGTGAGGACCACTTCCTTGGAAGTGTGACACAAATCAATCCCAGGGAGCAACATTCTTCAAAAATCCATCATAGCTGAAGCTGATTTCTGGAGGTTACATCTGGGTGAGCCCACCCACTGATGTGGCTAAAAGTCCTAAACACACACCTCTTCGATCAAGAGGGCACCTAATTGTCTGGGGTTGCAGGATGTGAGGAGGTGCTGGGTTGCTCTAAATGTCCTTCCCTGCCTTTGAAGACCAGTTTGGCAGCCTTCCCCACTTCCTGCTTCCCCATCTGCTGAGATAGTTTTCCTTCCCCAGGCACATCCCTTTGTGTTCAGCCCAGGCCACGTCACACCTCAACAAGGCAGCCTGGCCAGGCTGCCAGAGGCTGGCCAATCAGAGAAGGGTCCTTCAGAGCTGAAGTTGGCAACTTTTCAGGCAGAGTTTAAAACTCTTTACCTGAAATAGTTATATTAAATCCAACAATTGTAAATTGTGGGATTTATCATAACAATTAATTTGATACCAAACTTGAGGTATCTGACACTCAGGGGGATTTTGTTAATTAAAATAAAGTCTCCCCATTTTAGCCAATGGGGGCCATTCACTACAGTAAGAGAAAACTAATTTGGTTATTTCATCTCACCAGGGGTTATAAAATAATTTTTATAAGGTGCCTGCTCATAGTTACTTGGCACCCAATCATAGGGGCACATTGGGCACACCTTAGGGGTGACATCTGTAAAAATAAGGTATTTTAAGACTTTTGAAGTACTTTTAATTCCAAAGTGAAATTTGCATATAACTTTAGTTAAAATGACACTGGGCACCTCAGCAGTGCACCTACGGGTGCACTACCTATGCTGAGGTCCCTTAACCTACATGCCCTACCATATACTAGGGAATTTATAGGTAGGCTAATATTGCCAATTATAATTAGCCTAATTTGCCTATCCACTTTACACAGAGCACTGGCCCTGGGACTGGTAAGCAGTACCCAGGGCACAGGCAAGAGTCAATAACCACCAGTATCTGTCCAAAACTTTGGGGGTGACCAGAGCAAAAAGGAGGACTTTCCTACACACCTGATCTTACATAATCAATAAAAAGAACTTTCATAGCCACACTGAGAGAGGAGGTAAACTCCAGCCATATGTTGGTCTCTCTGAGTAAAGTATTTAATTGGTTTGCACCTTTTCGTTTGTGGAAATGCTTCTACACAATGCAGAAGGGCTATGTTGGTTATGGTGGCAACGAATGATCATCACTACAGGCTTGGTATCTTTATTCTGAGACACTAGACCTCAGATGTAAAAATGATATGCTAAAGTCGATTTAAGCACTAAGACATTTAGATGTGGATCGTTATTACTCTTTATTAAAGCCTTCACATGGGTATTTTGTAGCATTGAATCTCACAGTTCACTGCACCAGGCTAGGATTTTGACACTGGTGTCTCACTCTGACAAGCCCTGGGGGTCTCACTGTGTTGGTGCTTGTCTTCTTAAGCACTAGTGAGAGGGGTGATATTTTGTTTTGCAAGCTATAATTTTATGCCTTTTTTGTAATTTTATATCTGTAGGCATGATGGTTACCAGATTATGTTCCCTTGTACAGTGTTGGGTAAAGTGTAAAGACAATGTAAAAGGGCAAAGGGTTAATCAGTTCATTGGAAAAAGCATGCCATGTTTCATAGATATGTTTTTTTATTATGCCATAGGTCTTGCCTGTTTATTATGAAATGTTATTACAAAGGCAGAATGCCTGGCTTATTTATTGTGAACAGGATATGCTAAAGTCAGTAGGCATCTAACAGTGGATTGTTGTCACATTATGTTATAGGCAATACAAAAGGATATTTTTAGATGTAATCTCACAGATTACCATTGTAGACAAATGGTTATGATGTTGGTCACCCACTCTGAAAACCCCTGGGTGATGATTTATGTTAGACAATATTGAGATGGGGTGTATATTGTTTTGCCAACTGTAATTGTGTGCATATTTATATTTTTATAAATGTATGCCTGCTTCTATGCACTTCTGTAGGCTTAGATTGTATATAGTTTCAAACGTTAGTAAAGGGCAGAGGCCATATAAGATCACTAAGAAAAGTAATGTAAGATTTCTTAGGGGTGAGCAGCTTATAAGAAAGGTTATGGCAAAGCAAGTAGGCCTTACTTATTGTGAACAGATTGTGTTAAAGGGAAAGCCAGTAGACAGGCATTTTGATATATAGAGTCATCCAGATTACTATAGTAGGCAAATGATTTGTGTGCTGGTGTTCCACCAGAACAAACTATGGGGTATATGATTTGCACCATGGTAATTCTTATTAGGCTCTTTTAGTAGTGATTTTGTATTGTTTTGACAACTGCATTTTGTACATATTTTTATTTTTATTATAGTACACCTGATGGTTGCCTTGTGAGAAGGTTCAAAAACCAACACCTTAGGTCTGAGCTGCTTGTGGTGACAAGCTGATGGTAAAGGGTATAGGCTTGATTATTTATAATGAAAAGCTACACTACAGGTAGTAGGCCTGACATATTGATTGTGAAATATATACATTGCAGTCAATAGGGATTTAAAGGTAGATTGTAATTAAAGCCTACAGGTAGGTATTGGTTACATAGAATCTCACAGATTACCATAGTAATCTAGGGTTTTAGTACTGGTTACCCCTCTGACAAACTGTAGATGTAGAAGATTTGTACTGTTAGAATCCTTGTTATTCCCTCTTTGAGGGCATTTAAGAGTAGATTGTCCTTTCTCTGTTTTAAAGCCTACTGAGAAGTATTTTGTTTCATGAAATGTCAAATTACCTTTGCATGGAATGGTTTTGGTGTTGGTTACTACTGCTGACAAATCCTATGGGAGAAGATTTGCACTATAATAATTCTTCATAGAATATCATTTTAGATGTCTGCCAGGATCATGTAATAAAAGATTACTATTATTAACTAGATACATAGAGGGCCTTTGGGTCCATTCTTTTCTGCAATTGTTCTGTTTAAATGTGAATTACACTCTGCTTCCATCCATAACAGCTAACTGCATGTGGTAATGATTCAGTCAGAATCAGCCAGTGGCTCTTTTGCCCTGTCAATGATGGCGTTTTGTGATCACGTGTATACATCCACCTGAAAATGAGTGTGCTTAAGTATCTGGGTAGGATAAAAGTCCTTTCATTTTGAATTTTCTCCATTTATAATTCCCCTTTAATTTCTTAGCTTCTTGCCTTTGTATTTTAATGTTTCTTAAGGGGATTCTACAGCCCTCCATGAAGTGCTAACGGGTCTCTTGCTTCTCAATTCATCTGCGGTGCACCACACTATACATGGCCCTTCATATAAACGAGGAGATCATTATGGAATGCTGGGGTCCACAGTCTATCAATAGTGTACCATTCCAAACTGGCTAATACATTGTTTCTAAATGTGGAGACCATGTTTGAACTTTAAAGCTATGGTAGACTATTTACAATACCTTTGCAAGAAGGGCACAGCTGCTGTTTTTAAGTTTGTTATTGCAAGCGTATGGCTGTTGTACGTAGAAGGCAGAATATTTTCATGTTTCTACTTGTCTTCTTTTAATTTATCTTGCATATGTTGTTGAGTTTGTGTGGGTGTGTCAGAGGGTGAATAGTAGGGATGAGTCGGTGGATAGATGATGGAATACAAATATGAGGGGGCAGAGTGTGTGTAGTATGTCATATTGAGTGTCTACACACATCAGAAACACATAAAGCACTTTCACTCATAATCCAGACCTATTTGCATTACCAATGCTTGTTTTTGTGGACAACCAGTACAAATTAATGTGTTATTTGCACTCATTTTAGTTACTATCAATAAATCATCAAAAATGGTCTACCTTCCTCCCGCTTTTTAAAATTTAGATCCCAAAATAAACTTACTCTCTTGTTCCTTCACTGAACTCGGGCAGAAACAAAGAATTACGATTCACAAGCCATCCAGGCACTTGTCACACCAAACTAGCGAAGCACATAACTTTACAAAAGAAATAATCACAAAACGCAAGTTGCAAAACATCTCTGCCGTCCAAATTCCCGTCTACAAGAAATTGCAGAGATTTGTGGAAATGCATATTTCAGGCAGTCAACATCTGAAGCCTTGCTTCAGCCAAGGACTCTTAAAATTACAAGGCATAAAATATTACCTTTATTAAACTGTCACCTATGCATCTTCACTTGTTTCTTTTTTGTCACCCATCTTTATTTGTTTCTTTTTAATCTTTCTCTCGTTCTTTTCCTTTCTTTGCTCTTTATTTGTTCTTTTTTCCTTTGCTCACACATTCCATATTACAATTTCTCTTTCCTATTGAAAGCGCTTTAGATTGCCATGTTATGCTTCTAGAATGCAAAAGGAGGTAGTAGTTTACTTTATGATTCGACTGCCTTTAACCCCTAAATCCATAATCACACAACTAATTTATGTGGGCTTAAAAATAGCATGATCATTCCCTTCTTCCATGTAACCTAATGCAAACCTTTATGCCACTTTATATTATCCTCCGGCTTTCTTTCATGTCTGTTTAGTAATTACAACTGGCTTATAAATAAACACTCTAGATAATTTGCCAAATGTCTTGTATTTACTTAGAGAGCTGGGGCTTCTACTATTGGGCTACATAATGGCTTTTGAAGGATTGTATACAGGTTCATTTTTCAATGCGTTTGAAGATTATAATCCTTCTTAAATAGACAAAAATAGGAAGGATTAACAAACGACGCTCGGTTGCAAAAGCTGGGCTGAAGCATGGGTAATCAAAGAATGTCCCATCAGACTCCTAACAAACCTTTAGGGAAAACGTAGGAAACTGTCAACAAAAATAATATTATATGGATGCCCAGGTTTTTTGTTTATGCTAGTGGAAGCCTAAAATAATCTGTGGTTTTTGATGTATGATTTAGTTTTCCACAAGCCTAATTAACACCAGCACATGTTCCGTGCCAGTAAAGTTTATTGTTGCGAAGTTTGCTGTTTTATCCGTCTTCAATAAAGAATGGCCAGCGGCAAGAGCAGTGCAACTCGTTTAGTATCACTGAAAACAATGTGGTAATGTTCATGCACGTACTGTAAATGATGTGAAACTATTTTTATTGCAGTTTAACAAAGCATCCTCCACGCTAACATGTTGCAGGGAGCAGACTTTTTTTCTTAGTGTTATTAGGGCCGTACGATGGAACCCAGTGTGTGCTACGCCCACCATAGAACCCTTCCCCTACGCACCCTCCACCGTGATGAAAATCAGGCACCAATATACACAGAAAAATATATCTTCTAAAGAACTTGTTTATGGACTCTATTACTTAAAAATTGTAATTTAAAATTCATATCTTTTATTTTATGTGTAGGTTATCCTGATGCTAATCTCACAAGAATGCAATGATATTTTGCAGGAATGATATAAAATAGGCTGTTCATCCATTGGGAGGGTTAGCTGAGTTATAGTTACTTCAGTGCACAAGCTATGGTTATGTCAGAGAGCCATAACTGTCGAATTTCAGTTTTTTGTAGATTAAAATGCTATGTTGTAACTGACATTGGCATCAAACTATAAAGTCCCTGGCTCCTAAAATAGCTGCTGCACAGTCTTTGTAGATGTTCATGACAGTCATTTTTGATTTTGGGCCTCATGATGAGTTTGGCAGTCTGACAGTAAGATCGCCATGGTTGCGGCTGCCAAAACAACACCTTGTTGGTGGTCATCCGACTGCGTATTAAGAGTTACACAGCTCAGCTTGCCAAAATCCCGAAATTGCAAGGACACTGGAGGATGGAACAAAGGCGGTCTGACCACCAGCACCCCCAGCCTGACAAAAATCAACTACTCTAATTTTGATCCACAAATCACAACAGCAGTTCTTCCACACTACACCAAATTGGATAGTTCGAATACCCCACACCTGACAAATTCACACACCTGACACACCAACACACTGCACTATAAAACGCACCCCTACACAACCCACAATCCTTTGCAACCAGACTGTCATTCACAGCCAGACACTAGCCAAAAATTAAAGAAATATCAAAACAAACAATAGGCACTCCTACACATTACACTCAACACGCATCCCACATTTGCACAACATATGCAGTACACAATTTATAAAACCACATAACACAACAACCGTCACCCACTCACATCACAGCACCCACACCTCATCACAATCATTATTCATCTTTTTATTCACTACCTCAGTGTCTTTACAACCTCTACCATGTACCAACAAAAACACCCAGGTTTAGCTGATGATGAATTGAGGGTCGTGGTGGATAAAGTTGTCAGGGTAGAGCCATGAGCCATATCTATTCAGAACACAGTTCTAGCAAACATCAATGGGCAGGAAAATGTAGTTGTGGCAAAGGATAGTCGACAGGCTGAATACAGTAGGCAGTTACCCACACACAATGGAGGACATCAGGAAGAAGTGGAACAACCACAGGGGGAAGGTACGTTCTATGGCATCCAGGCACCAGCCGGAGGTCCTCAAGACTGGCGGTGGGCCCCCACCTCCTCCCCCACAGTTCACATCATGGGAGGAGAAGGTCTTGGACATCCTGCATCCTGAGGGCCTGACAGGAATACATGGGGGACTGGAGTCGGGTAAGTTACAACAACATTCATGTCACCAAACAGTTATGTTTGCATGCTCACTCATCACCTTTCCCCTCCCCAGTGACCAAACCACCCACCAGCCCCTGTCCAAATCTCCAAATACCCCTCATATGTTAAGTAAACTCAACTTGGGCCACAATGTCTGGGAAGGGCATGTGTATTCCTGGGAACTGAAAGCACTACAACTTCCAAAAGGCACTGTTTCAACATCAACAAAACCAGAACCATGCACTAAATTTAAAATGTCTTGCATGTGAAACAAACAATATACGCAAACAAAATTGAACTGCCCTCATGTAACAGTCCATGGCAATGACAGCTATGCAATGGCCCACTACCAGAACCATTACAAACTAATCACAGCTACAGCTGTGTCCCATACCAAACTGAACTCAGAGAAAACATCCCTAATAATGTCATGTACTCACTTGGGGGGGAGACCTAATTGGCAAACTGGATGCACTTGCAGTACATCCAGACAGAGGACCCGGGCAAATCATAACACCAAATTTGTGTGCCAGCTCTGACACCATTGTGCATTGTTTAGCTTCTAGTTGGCTCAATGATGCCATACACCATGAATAGGAGTCAGAACATCGCATGCTGGAACCATGCATGCCTAAACAACGCAGTTGGAACATCAACTGCATTGTTACCAAGAATACCTTAGCAACGATTTTTCATCGTAAAGGTATTCCTGGTAAAGGTATGCGTGAACAGCATTCGTGGTTCCAGCATGCGACTCCCCCCACCCCTAAGACAATTGTAGCCCAACCACCCACCCCCACTCCTAAAAACAATTCTAACACTCCCACAACCCCCACCCCTAAAACATAAACTACCCCGCCCCTAACCGGAATGCGACCCTCCACCCCCTAAAAATTAAAAATACCCGCCCCTAAAAACGGAAAATAGCCCGACCCCCCACCACGCCCCGAAAACTACAGCGACCCCCAACCCCGCCCCTAAAACTACTGTGACCCACACCCCCCTAAAACCTAAATTATCCAACCCCCCCACCCTGCCCCTAAACCTACAGCGACCGCCCCACTCCCGGCCCTAAAACTACCACAACCCCCACCCCCTAAAACATAAACTACCCCGACCCCTCAACCCCGCCTCTATAAACTAAAAACACCCAACTACTCACCCTGAAAACTACTGCGATCCCCCAAAACCTAAACTACCCCGACTCCCCACCCAGCCCTTAGAAACTAAAAATACCCCGCCCTCACCCCGTCTGTAAAACTACTGTGACCCTCCACCCCCCCAAAACCTAAACTACCCCAATTCCCCACCCAACCCCTAAAAACTAAAAATATCCCAACCCCCTACCCCTACCCCTAAACCTAAAGCGACCCCTCCACCCACCCCTAAAACTAAAAATGCCACACCCACCCACACCCGCCCCTAAAATGGCCCTAGCTCTATTTACCTGATTGCGTCCTCCGACGGAGCCGACTCCCTTCTTCTATGCCTTAACCACGCATGTGCGTTGTTCAGCACATGTGTTGTTAAGGCACCGAACAAGGAAGTTGTGGTTAACGAAAGCACTGTTCCACTGTCGTTGTCCATGGCTTCGTTGTTCGGGAGTCGTGTTTGGGGATGTTTCCCGTACACCATACTAGGAGAAAAATGTACATTGTCATATCTTCACTCAGGCAAGATATGAGGGTATTTTCAGCCATTTAAACACCAGCATACTCCAAGAACATGGATCATGCTGTATTAAATTGCAAATCTCTATGTCCCACATTGCAGTAACCCAGATTAAGTAGCAGCTGTCATTGTCATGTCAAGGGATAATGTAAAGGTAGTGTGTGCATCTCTCATACGATGTTTAGTTGACTAATTTATACATCACTAGTTGCATCACTTACTCTAAATGTGTGTTCCACTTCTCCGACAATTAACCTTGCCATCTCTAACATGGAGAGGATACCAGAGACAGACACTAACCGTCTGGGCAAAGGCACCACTGAGGAAAATAGCCCTGGATGTCTGGACACTGAGGACAAAGCTGGTCCATCAGGGATACCTGGTCAGTCAACAACTGTCAGCCTCACCTAGCCGACAACCACACCCCCCAGCCCTGTTGTAACTAAATCACAAGCCACCATTCACCCCCAACCTGTGTCCCAAGGACAGTCTCTTCTATTGTGTGCCCCCTACTACAGGTACCTGAGTCTCCTAATGACATCCCTGACAATGAGGGTCCTGCCACCAGTAGAAGTGGGTACCCTGTGCCGGGGCACAGACACGTTGAGTGCATGGGAGAGATAGTGTGAGCCAGAGAATGGGGTTTCCAAGGGACACTACTGACCAGGAGACCATCTCCCAAGTCTTGGGCGCCTACTAAAATTCCCAAGGCATGATGGGCTAGGTACTGAAAATGATGGGGGAGATCAGACAGCTGTAGAGGGACAACCACCAAGAAGCCATGCAGCAGTGGCAGGCCCAAATTTCATCCTGGCTTCTATTGCTGGGGTGCTGAGGGACATCAACACTACCCTGAGTATCTGTGGGACCCAACATCAGGCTTCTTCCACTAGCCATGAGACATCAGGCCCCTCAGCATCTGTGGCTGCTAGCAGAATTGAGGCCCTGCTAGAGGATGGGAATGCCTCAGACATCCCACCCTATATAACAGAAGAACCCCAATTGAAAAAGTGGATGTCCACCCAGACATCCAGGAGGAGCAGATGCCAAGACTCAACCCGCTACCAGGAAGTGAACCTCTCCTGATTGGTTCCCCTTGTGTGTGACTGATACACCCCGTTGAAAGTTCTGATACCTAACCCAATTTTCAAATGGTGCAAGGGCAATGGACGTGTGTTTCCAAATGGTGTAGCTGCTATCCTGAGGAATTCATTGACCCTGACTGGACCCTTCCCTGTTAACTTTATTTCATTTCTATTACAATACGCTTATTTTGTTGTTCACTCCCCAATAAATACCACAAACTCACAGACCCTGTGTAAGTGTGATGTATCTACCATATACAACTGTAATGTATGACAACTATTATATCAAAATATTCCTCTCCCATGTTATACCTCTGTTATGGTCATCCAACATGTACTGGACAAGCAGGATACATATTGCATTGGGATTTTAACATACACATGACACAAGTCACCTGTATTGTATATCTCCACATATGTTTTAGGAGCATAGCAATCAACACATTGTGAACTCATGCTGTGGACTTCAGTGTTTCAGCTTAGGTGTCATTCACTATCAACCCACAGAATACAGACTCCCAAATGACCATATCCCATTAAACAGACAGAGGTCAATACTAATCTCCCTAGTCATGGAACTTTCCAGTTATCATGGTCAGGTGTCTGTGGGCGTGCCACTCACCTATGTCAGTCCTCAGACACATGCACATTTGTCTGCAATGAGGAAACACACTGACAACCATGCACAAGTTAGGCCACATACAACACAAACCAAAATTATGCTAGAGTGTCTGAATACCACATCATGACGTGCTATACACACATGGACACACACATGCCAGGATTTGAGCCACATCCAATACCAAACAGGTCAATTTTGTGGAAAAGGACACTTCCAAACCACTGTCCTGATAGTCTGGGCATAGAATTTACACACCACAAATCTGATGCACCATGTAATCCATGTCCACTGCTCACGTCAGTCTGCAAATCCCATCTGCCTGTGACACTGTCTGACAATGCCAGATGAGGATGAACCAAACAGCCAATCTGCAAATCTGTGGTTGACAAAGATTAGGTATATGCCAGGGCGGAACACAAACATCACATTGTCTATTCATAACCACAAAAGTGACTTTGAGTGTGCATTTTCTGAACAATAGACTATGTATATAATAGTTCTGCATACACCTCAAAGGAACATTCACATGTCTGAGTCATGAGCTTTGGAGCCACTTAAGACCACACTGAAGGTGGTAATTACAGGGAATGCATTACCTCAACACTACCCTATGGAATCTAATTTGTAACATCACATCACAGACCTTGAGTCAATTGAAGTACTGATTGATGGCACCTGCCCTGCTGTATCCAGCTTCATCCTCATCATGCTCATCGTGCACTTGGCATATCTGCATTTTCACCCACAGAATCTGCTGGCTCCCCCTCAACCTGTATGAATGGTATCTACCATCTCAGGGCCTGGTTTAGGAGCATGCAGCAGGCAACAATTATTTGACATACCTTGTAGCATGAGTAGAGGAGGGCCCCTTCAAATTTGTCTATGCAGCAAAATCTTGCCTTCAGGAGCCCAAAAGTCTGCTCCACGGCACGCCTTGTCCTTCCTTGGGCCTCATTGAAGCTGACTTACCCTGACGTGGTAAGGCACCTCACTGATTTTAATAACCAAGGACAATTTGGGTAGCCAAAAAGGTATAGTTGCACCAATACATACTTTAATCTTGGACATCCACATATGGTAGCAGGAAAAAGGTACTTACACAAATGACATACATGACTTACCAACCAGCCAAGGCCTCTCTGTGTATAGTCATATCATCAGCAGTGGGATATTGCTGTTCTGCATGATGAAGAAATCATGGACTGATCCTGGTTACCTTGCACAAACTTGTGATATGTTGAGGTTAGCCAAACAGACCACTTGGACGTTTATGGAGAGGAAGTTTTGACTGTTCTTAACTTGATGCAACCAAGGCAATATGGGTGCCATCTATGCCTCCAACCACATATGGACTTTGTCTCAAAGCATAGAAATATTCCTTCACATGGGCCAGATCCTCAAATTGGGGAAATCTGATGTAGCTGTCCAGGTTTTTTTTTTAGCAATGTAGACAGTACAGCCTTTAAAACCAGACTGAACATGGACTGAGACATCCCTGAATTTAGGGCCACTGTATTCTGGAAGGACCCAGTGCCCAGGAAGTGGAGCACTAACATGACTTGAATGATGGGAGGTATGCTATTGGGTTTGCAAATGGCAGGCACCAGATCTGGCTCCAACTGACAACAGAGATCCATCATTTTATGCCTGTCCAGGCGACATATCTAGATTACATGTTGCGCCTCCATGCTCTGCAGGTCTGCTAATGGACGATACTCTGGAGGTTATCTTGCTCTCCTCAGGCCAGGGTAACTATGTGGGACAACACAAGAATGTATGTGAAAGACTCAATCTATACATCATAAGTATAATTACAACAATGTCACACATACATCAAAATCATGTCACATTAAATAGTGTAAATGTGGTATTCAGCATATAGCGAGCCAAAATATGAAAGTGTACTACAATCTAATCCCCTAAATCCTTGCATGTGCTCTACATGGAGATACATGTCACTGACAGTAAAAATTACATCAACCCTGTAGACATGCAACACATATTTGTTGCACCTATGCCAACTTCAGATTGTCATTAGTATGGTGACAACACTGTTTCATGTACATAACCCAAAATACCTTATTCCCTTTCCTCTACTAATGACATGCGCATAAATACTTGTAAACAGTAAACCTGCAGTTCACACATTGTCATAGATATGAGGTTTCAGTAAATAACGAAACTTTAATAACTTAATCATTCTTATTTGAGCCCTGAAATTGCAGCTGCCTGACCTACTGTACTGGACATCAGGAAGTGACCTGACTCCGCCGGCGTGTACATGACTTTTTCCTCTTGTCTGTGGCATCTGTGCAAGTCAATGCCCATCAGAAAAAGGGGATCTGGTGTGCCATCTCCAAGAAAGTGCGTACCCTTAGGGTCCACAGCCGGCAGAGCACCCACTGTCGAAAACGGTGGGAGGACCTGCACGTTGGGCCCATAAGACAGCTGAGGCCCAGCTGGGGATGTCCTCCCAAGGACAAAGGGGTGCCCATTGGACCTTGACCCCCCTAATGGCCCGCATATTGGTGGTGGCCTACCTTGAGTTGGATGGACATTTGAGGGCAGCACAGCAGCCACAAGATGGTGAGTACTGACTGAACTCAATTACATTCCTCTGCAAGGTCAGTGTATTATGTGAAATACTCTAAGCTGGGACAATGTGGTAAGAGAAAAAGGTTAGATGTATCCTAGGAATACATGGATGTGGAGTCCTCCACATTGGCACACAGGTGTGCACATTCTATTCTGTATATGGACATATTACTCACCTGTGTCATCCCCTCTGCACATTAGCAATTGATGATGCACATGTGACTGTGTCATATGTGTACCACTATACTGCTCTTAGTACCCTGCTGGTTGTTCCTTGACACCTTCAGATCTATACTCCAAATATCCTGATTGTAAGTTGTCCTGGTCTTTGCCCTCTGTCCATTCAGTTGCCCCTTGATCCATCTCTATGTGCAACACTGAGTCTGACAAGTAGAGCAGATGCCTAATATTCCTGAGTTTTCCAATGAGTGTAAACTTATTGTGAGGCTGTGATCTCAATTTGACATTTCACATGCCACACTTGCTGCACTTACTCAGATCTGTTAGGAGGTGTCCCCATTGGTAAGTGAGGACTATACATTGGCACATGTGATGTTTCCTCAGAAAGGACATCCTGCATGTACTAAACCATGGTGGTATTACTTGGCTCCTAGTGCAACCCATATAATTGATATGAGAGCTCAGAATATTAGTACCATATACATGTTCTTTGGATGCTAAGTGGCTACACAGCAAATTCCTATTCCTATATCTTTTGGGCATGTTAAAAATGCCGCTACATCTTGGTAATTGGTACAATCTGAACTGTTTTTTGGCAACATCCTGCGCACATTGTTAGGTTCAGACATTTATCAACATTGTGATGCAACTTCAACATTCTTACTTTGTGTATTGTGGATGTGTTTTGATGGCTTTTGGTATGGAATCCTGTGGTTAGTGCTGACTCTGAATTGTGTTGAAAATGTTGTATTTCTCCTTCAAATGTTGTTGCAATGATATGTGTAGTCAGTCATTTGTCTTGCCTCAAGGTGCATGTCTCTGTCATGTTAAGCTCAGAAGTGTTGTGTGGCATTGTAATGGTCATGAATAGATGTAAGATTCCACATGTCTGCAGTGTGAATAGTGATGTTGCCACTTGAATAATGGGCTATTGATGTTGCCAATCACCATGATTAGTTGTACCTTATTTGGCCTTCATGTACATGACAGGTGTATATTATATTTCAAGTGATGGTATGGTACCTGGCCTTGTCTGTGGGTACACCCTTTGGGCTATGTTGGCCCCTATAAGTGTACGTGACTTTGTGTACAGGGGGAGAATGACTTAGTTGAGTAGCTCTACAAAGTTTGTATCATCCTTTCCATGACTATTGGGCCATGTGTTGCTGACATGTGTTTAGACTCTATCATACTCCAATGTTTGGAAAGGCAGGTATAGTCGATGCATATTTGCATATGTCAATAGTGAGGTTTGTAGTGGTATATGTAGCTTTTGTGTGTGTGATATGTTGAAATGAATGTTAGCACTATTTCCCATTGCGTGGTTGTTGTTTGACTATGTTGCTGTGGCTATGGACTGAGATTTGTGTTGCCAAGTCAGGTTGTCATTGAATGGTTATTGTGATTGCTCTACTGATATGATGGTATAGTAGGTGTTCCATAAGTGGCTTAGCTGTGGTGTGACATTGTTGTAATGTAGGGGTGTAGGTGGTATCCAATTGTGATATGATTTTGGCACTAACCTGGTTCTACCAAGGTTTGTAGTACAAGTGGTTGTAATGTGATCAATGTGTACAATGTGATATAAGTGTTTGAAAAGAATATGATGACCCTACCTCTCTTTCTGTTTTTCAGCATCAGCATTGGCAGGCGAGGGAGACGGGTCATAGTGTGGGGAAGCTCCTGGCCATGTGACCTCAAGTCATAATACCCCCAACACCGTGGCCTGGAGGGTGAAGGGAGTGCCTCGTGGGAGACCGGATCCAGTTCTTCATCATCAGAATCCTCCTCCAATGGACACTCCCTGGCAGTGGCGGGCCCCTCTTGTACCACCCCAGCACCATCTCTGTCCACCACCCCCTTTCTACCACTGCCCTTCCTGTAGCTCCCCACCCAGTTGGCCATGCCCACTCACCCAAGAGAGTGGGTATCTCCTTTACTTCAGGCACCTCTGACCCAGCCCCTGTTAGCCCTGCTGCCCTCAGTGAAGAGGCTGTTGACCTGCTGAGGCCCATCTCAGTGGGTCAGTCGACCATCATGAATGCCACCAAAGGACTTGCAACTCAAATCCAACAGAGTAATGCATTCCTGGAGGGAATTCACAGTGCACTGGCTGGCCTACAGAGATCCTTTCAGGCTCTGAGCGTCACACTTATGGCAGCCAGTCACCCTTTGTCTACTGTCCCCCCTCCGCCTTCCTCTTGCAATCCCAAACCCCTCTTTCCAGACCCAGCCAAAACACACAAACAGACAGGTATGTATCCACCTCAACATCCAAGGGTAGCTCAGACAGACATAAGCACCACAAAACATACCTCCGGCATGCACACAAGCAACATTCAAATGTACACACAGTAACAGTCATGACTTGCCCTGACACCCCCACCACCCCCAGAATCACAGGCAGCATACCTGACACACCTGCAGACACCACACCAACATTCACAGATCCAGCCACCACACCTATCTTATCCATAGAAAGCACCACAGCAGACCCTCAGACATATACCCCAGTCACCACACCTGCAGACACCACAACCACTGGCACTCCATGAAGCACATCCATCATACCTGCAGTCACCACCCCGACAGACAGTCACCCATTCACCACGGTCTCCCCAAGCACCTCCACTTCATCCCAAAACACATAAACACCCTCACTCACCCACCCAACAGACACAGCACCCACAAGCATACCTCGCACAAACATACACCCAGGACATCCACAACAACATCTCTTGCAACCACTCCCTCTCCCTCCACACCCAAACCCTTTTGCTATGACCGTCCCCGTGTGTCAAAAAAACAACCTTTCTTTCAGGGTTTTCCCTTTTCTCTACTCCTCTCCCCTGTGAGACCCCTAAATGTTTTGCTTCCCTGACCAAGTCTGTCCCTTCCTCCTGTAAGGCCTCCCCTGCCTCCCTGCAAGTTCCCATGCCCCTCTCCCTGCCAAGAAGTCTACCCCCCAAAAAAAGCCAACCCTCCCCTAAACCTAAACCTAAAACCCCCAAGCCACATCCCAACCCCCCCTCACAAACCTAAGCCCAACCCCTCCCCTCCACCACTACCAGATAATCCCTGAGGTGCCTGCCTGCCCCCTTGATGCCCCTACCTGTGGAGGTTACATGGCAGTCAGGAGTCAAGTTCAGGGCACATATGTGCACTGTGTGCATTGTATTCTGTAAATACAGGACTGGACTAAATATATTTACAACCAACCTGATGTTGGTTTTGTGGTTTTATCTTTATCATGCTTTTCTTTTCCTAGCATAGAGTTGTTCCTGGCTGACATTGGTTGTGTGTCAGTATTTGTGTATGTGGTGCTTGTGGTACCTGTATTGTCTCTGCAATATGTGAGGTTGTGTGCTGTGCTTTTGTCCCACAGTGATAGTGTGTGTGTTGTGTGATGGGCATGTGTCTGTTCGACACATTTTGCTGTCATCCTTTTGAGTAGTGTGTGTTGTGTGTTTTAACATGTTTGTTGCTGTGTTGTGTGGCTTGTGTGGTTTGACAGTGTGTGTGTGCATGTTTAGTGTATGGTATGATAGCTACGATGTGCTGTGTGTGATGTGCTTGTCGATTATACGTTGTGTTGCATGTGTGATGTGTCCCTGGACAGTGTCTATTGTGAGTGCTTGCCAATGTATTGACAATGGTGTGGTTGTGGTGTTGTTGTGATGTTGTGTGTTATTGTGTGTAAATGGGCCTGTGCTGTGTTTACTTGCATAGGTGTGTGTTTTTGACGTGTGTGTGTTGGCCATAGCGTGTGTACTGTGTATGTGCGTGTGGCTGTATGTGAGTGTGCGTGTCAGTGGGTAATAGCGTGTGGTTGTCACCCTCACACACCCTTCCCGATGGTGTATTGTGTATGTGTCCACACATTGACAATATGCAATAGTTACAGGTAAGTGTCTGTACTTATGGTTGCTGTTGTTGTTGTCAGCGAAGATTCTGATGTCTTTGCGTGACCAGGAGCAGCGGGATGATGTGTAGTTCTAGTTCCATGGAGGTTCAGGATGAGTATGGCTTCCTGAAGGTGAGTGTCTCCTTTTATGCTGTTCGTTTCCGCCTGGGTTTCCACAGTGGTGCGACCTCATAATTGCAACCTCGTAATCTGTCTGGCAGTAACAGGGTTTCCGCCTGCCTGCAGGTGCCTTCCACTGTCTGTTGGGGTCTGACTGCAGTAGCGGTGCCGGCAGTGATTTGGCTGTATTCAGTTGGGAATACTGCCATGGTCATAATTTGGAGGTCTTCTCTGCCAGCCTGGTGGCGGTACAACCGCCACCACCAACAGTCGTAATGAGGCCCTTAATCTTAATCTTTTGATTAAGGCTCTTAGGGGGTCATTACAACATTGGCGGTAAAAGGCGCTTACCGCTGTGTAGAAGACCGCCAATACACCGCCGCGGAATTCCGCCACAGCTATTATGACCCACATCTCTGAACCCGCCGAAATTCAGACACCCACACAAGTCCGCCACACCAAAGGTCAGTGATAAACTGGCGAAAACAAAACCTCCACCTCCACGCCAACAGAAACACGCCCATGCTATTACGACCCACGAATCCACGCGGCGGGCTATCAACAGCGGTATTCCATTGGCGGTATACACCGCTGCGCTCAAAATACACACACATCTCCAAAACACCGCCACATTGGACAATTCCAAATACACACACCTGATACACATACAAACGCCACTCCCACACACCCAACACTATATAAAACAAAAACCCACATCACCCACAAACCCCTACGATCAAAATGTATTCACGAAGGCCAGAGAGACAGCACAGAATAGACAATCCCACCACACAGAGGCACACAACACCATCACCCACACAACATCCACGCACAAAACACCACACACCACTACACATCACCACACACATCAACACTCACACCACCCCACACATCACACACACCACCCCATGTCACGCCAAAGACACCCCGCTTTTCCGAGGAGGAGCTGAGGGTCATGGTGGAGGAAATCCTACGGGTAGAGCCACAGCTATTTGGCTCACAGGTGCAGCACACATCCATAGCCAGGAAGATGGAACTATGGCGAAGAATCGTGGACAGGGTCAACACTGTGGGACAGCATCCAAGAAATCGGGAGGACATCAGGAAGAGGTGGAACGACCTACGGGGGAAGGTGCGTTCAGCGGTCTCCAGGCACAACATCGCGGTTCAGCGGACTGGCGGCAGACTCCCACCTCCTCCCCCACAACTAACAACATGGGAGGAGCAAGTCTTGACCGTCATGCATCCAGAGGGCCTCGGAGGAGTCAGTGGAGGAATGGACACTGGTAAGTCAATTCGTAACTATCATATCCCCCACCCTACCTGCATGCTATCACACACCCCCACCCTCACACCCTCCCCTATCACCCAAACTCCTCACTAATGTACTAAGAACACAAACCACACATCCCAACACCAAGCCCTGCATGACACAACTAAGCATGGACACCCATCACTAAAGCATGCTCACTGCACATACCCATAACAACCCCTAACCATCATCACACAAGCCCCCACACAGAAAAGCTTGCACTGGGGTACGCGCTCACCCACCCATTGCACACCATGACACACACACATGCAATAATCATGCTCTTATGCCCCTGCAGGATCACGAAGGACCGTCACCACCCCGGAGGGTCCAGACAACTCCACTCCACCCACAGAAGAGGCCCACAGTGACGATAGCAGCTCTGCCCTACTGGATCCTGATGACCAGCCCGGACCATCGTGGGCCTCGGGACAGTCGGTTCCCCTCGCACAGGCACAGCCCAACAATGACCTTCCACCCTCTGGTAACACCAGCACAGCACCCACCCAGCGGGCCCAAACTTCCATACCCAGGACAGGTCAATCAGCTGTGTGTCCACCATTACAGGGAACCCAGGATAACCCACCACCCCAACCACAACAGGGACCTGGGGGCAGTGGTAGTGGGCACATGGTCCAGGGGATGGAGGCACAGGAACACAGGGGAACTGGGAGGGCTGCTGTGCAACAAGGGGCGGACAGGCCAAGGGAACCCACTCTCCACGAGGCCCTCTCCTCCATCATGGGAGCATACCACCACTCCCAGGAGACGATGGCGACGGTCCAGGTCAAGTTTCAGGAGACCCAGCGCCTGCAGGAGGAACAGTATTTGGGGTTCAGGGAGGAGCTCAGGAACATCAGCTCCGCCTTGGGCACCATCGTAGGGGTGCTGAAGGACATACAGCAGACCTTGAGGGACACCGTGGCACTCCAAGGGGCCCCTGACACTAACATGGACGATGAACTGCCCACCACCTCCGCCGGCGCTAGTGGACAGGACGCCCCGCCACAGGACCACCACACCAGCACCCCACCCCCTGCAGACGGACAACCACCACGCAAGCGGTCCCTGAGATCCAGGAACAGGACAGAGCAAGATGGCAATACCCCCGCCAGGAAATGAGACCACCCTGATTGTCCTCCCACTGTCCCACTTTGTTACCCTGTCCATACTTAAACTGCCCCAGTTCCACTACCTTTGCCCATATGGCCAGTGCACCTATGAGACTAATAGACTGGACTCTGCCATGGACATTCATCCACCATCACCCATCACCATTTTACAACCCCCCTCCAATTTTGAGCACTTCAATAAACACCCTAGAACCACAAAACAATGTTGAGTCAGCCTATGATTTGGTAAATTGTATTATCAATGACAGAGTCAAAATGCGTTTCTAGTTGTAAAGCCAACATACCTATGTCACACATCACAAGTCCTTGAAGGATGCATGCAGATGACACATGTTGGTAAGCACACCTGTGAAACCGTAATGTAAAGGAACAACTCAGTTACCAAATAATCCTATGAAATTACACACAGGATAGAGGAAGACGTGTGACAGTGAATGTAATGGTAAAAATGAAAATGTTCTCACCTGTGTGTCACTGGAAATATTGCTGTATGACTGACTCCCTGTTGTTGTTGTCTTCTTCCTCAGCTTCCTCCTCATCACTGTCCACAGCCTCCACAGCTGCCACAACACTGTCAACTGGACCATCTTCCTGCAGAAAAGGCACCTGGCTTTGCAAAGAAAGATTGTGAAGCATCGAGCAGGCGATGATGATCTGGCACACCTTCTTTGGTGAGTAGAATAGGGAACCACCTGTCATATGGAGGCACCTGAACCTGCCCTTCAGGAGGCCGAAGGTGCGTTCGATCACCCTCCTAGTCCGCCCGTGGGCCTCATTGTAGCGTTCTACTGCCCTGGTCCTGGGATTCCTCACTGGGGTCAATAGCCAGGACAGGTTGGGGTAACCAGAGTCCCCTAATAGCCACACACGGTGCCTCTGGAGTTCACCCATCATATCAGGGATGCTGCTATTCGGCAGGATGTAGGCATCATGCACTGAGCCAGGGAACATAGCATTTACCTGGGAGATGTACTGGTCTGCCAAACATACCATCTGTACATTCATGGAATGATTACTCTTCCGGTTCCTGTACACCTATTCACTCCTGTGTGGGGGGAGCAGAGCTACATGGGTCCCATCAATAGCACCTATGATGTTGGGGATATGTCCAAGGGCATAGAAGTCACCTTTCACTGTAGCCAAATCTTCCAACTCAGGGAAAATGATGTATCTCCTTACGTGTTTCAGCAAGGCAGACAAAACTCTGGACAACACGTTGGAAAATATAGGCTGGCACATCCCTGATGCCATGGCTACAGTTGTCTGAAAAGAGCCACTTGCAAGGAAATGGAGCACTGACAGCACCTGCACGTCAGGGGGGATTCCAGTGGGATGGCGGATTGGTGAAATCAGGTCTGGCTCCAACTGGGTACATAGTTCCTGGATAGTGGCACGGTCAAACCTGTAGGTGACGATTAAATGTTGCTCCTCCATTGTCAACAGGTCCACCAGTGGTCGGTACACCGGAGGATTCCGCCATCTTCTCAATTGTCCCAATGACGGTGCCTAGGAAGGACAACAGCGACAACAGAGTCAACTATTTACCAGGTATGTACCCACAGTTACAGTTACAGTTACTTCCTGTATGTGTGTTGAGTGTAGGCCTAGCTATGTGTGACGCAGAAGTAAATGAAGCCATGTGGGACCCTGAAATGGCGGCTGCCTGACCTCTAAACTGGGACAATGGGATTGTGGGGGGACTGCGTTGCCGTTGCACACCGTCGCGGTAGGCGGTCGTAGACCACGGCGCAATGCTGCATTGGTTAACATTGGACCCTATGGGTCCCAGGAGCCAATGAACAAGTGCGCCGCCGGTGATGATACGCACCGCCGCGGACGTCACCGCCGCGGACGTCAATGCCATTTTCTATCTGTTCAATCACTAGATACCTGATCTTCGACAGGAGAGGACCTACACTGCATGTGCTGCTGTGACCTCGGCCTGGAAGCGACGATGGCTGGTGCGTCTGGGGAAAGGGCCCCTGCCTTCACTGCTCAGGAGTTGGAGAAACTAGTAGACGGGGTGCTCCCCCAGTACACGCTATTCTACGGTCCTCCAGACCAACAGGTTAGTACACAGGTAGCACGTTGTATGGGCTAGGCCTGGGTGGAGAGGGCTGGTTGTAAGAGGGAAGGGGGCAGAGTTCAGGGAACATTAATGCATGTGAATGAATCTGCCACATGGCTAGGGTAGGGAGGGGGGACACTCACATCAACAGTGCAGTTGGTAATTACTTCTCTTCTTCCCTTGTGCATGTCATGTAGGTCAGCGCCCACCAGAAGAAGGACATTTGGCGTGCCATCGCCAAGGACGTCCGGACCCTGGGGGTCCACCAGAGATGGGGCACCCACTGCCGGAAAAGATGGGAGGACATTCGCCGCTGGAGCAAGAAGACGGCAGAGGCTCAGCTGGGGATGGCCTCCCAACGTTGGAGGGGTGCCCGTCGCACCATGACCCCCCTGATGTTCCGGATCCTGGCGGTGGCCTACCCTGAGTTGGATGGGTGCTTTAGGGCATCACAGCAGACACAAGGGGGTGAGTACACTCTCATTCTGTGGACTTTGCGCGCAGTGGAAGGGTCTGGGTGGGGGAGGAGGCCTGTGGGTGTACCTAGGCCAGGCAGAAATATGTAGGATAGGCCCTGCCGTAATGCAGGCCATGTGGCACTCTACCCCACCGCAGTAGAGTGCCAAGTACAGGTATACATGCCCCTGTGGCATCCATGTGTGCAGAAGTCCACCATAGCCATGTAGGGCAGATCCCAGAGATTGCATCTGTAGAGGCCAGGAGCACGGCGCAGTGCAGGGGGCTGCTGTGTCTGTATTGTCCGCCAACGGTAGCGGTATGCCATGCACTCAACCTGTCTTTCTTCTGTCTCCCCCCCTCTTTTGTGGTCTCCCTGTTCTTTTGTGCATCAGCATCATCAGGCGGAGGTACAGTGGCACCGGAGCACGAGGGAGCTGCATCCCACATGGCCATGGAGGGCCACACCACGGACTCAGAATGCACCAGTGGGACGGAGGGCGAGGGGAGCTTCACGTCGGCCACCGGATCACCAACCAGCGACACGGACTCGTCCGCCGATGGGGGCTCCCTTGTGGTGGTGGCACCATCTGTGCGCCCCACTTCTACAGGTACAGCCGCCACCTCCCCTACCAGCACCGCCCTCCCAGCAGCCCCTCAGCGTTTGCCCCGTGCCCGCTCACCCAGGAGGGTGGGCATCACCTTCGCCCCAGGCACCTCAGGCCCTGCCCCAGTCACCCCTGCTGCCCTCAGTGAGGAGGCCATTGACCTCCTCAGGTCCCTCACTGTTGGGCAGTCTACCATTGTGTATGCCATCCAGGGTGTGGAAAGGGAGTTGCAACACGGTAATGCATTCCTGGAGGGCATTCATTCTGGTCAGGCTTCAGATCCTTCAGCGAACCCTGCAATCTCTGGCCTCAGCACTGATGGCAGCCATTGTCCCTGTGTCTAGCCTCCCCCCTTCCAACCTCCTCCACCCAGACCCAATCTCCTGTACCCCAGCCTATCCCAAGCACACCATCAGACCAGCATGCACACACCTCAACACACAAAATTAGCTCAGGCAAACATAGGCACCACACAACCCACAGGCACACACATAAGCATCACCCACATGCAGACACAGCAACATGCACTGCCTCCACTGTGTCCCCCTCCTCGTCGTCTCCCTCCTCCCTCCCAGTCTCGTCTACACTCTCACCTGCATGCACTACATCTACAGGCACCAGGACGCTCACCAGAACACCCAGCACCACACCCCGCTCACCTGCACTCACCACCTCCACTCCCATTTACACGTCCCCTGTGTCCTCTCCCAGTGTGTCTGTGACGCCCCCTCCCAAAGTACACAAACGCAGGCACACACCCACCCAACAGCCATCCACCTCAGGACACCCTCCAGTACCTGCACCTGCACCCAAAACACCTAAAGTGACATCTCCTACAACCACCTCCTCTTCCTCCACTCCCAGACCCCCTCCACCTACCCATCCCAGTGTTCGTCAGAAACTGTCCCTCTGTAAAGTTGACCTTTTTGCCCCCACCCCCCCTCCACTTCATCAGTCCCGTCGTAGCGCCTCAGCCAAAAAGCCTCTTGTACCAGTGGTGCGTGTTCAAGGTCTGTGGAGTGCACTGGCCTCCAGAGCAGGCAGTGTGACACAGAGCCAAGGCACTGCCAGTCCACCCCCTGTAAAGGCTCTGAAATTGGAAAGTGGCCAACGGGACTGTGTAAAGACTCCTGGAGGCAAAACAACCCACAGGGGTCCCAGGGGGATAGAAGAGTCAGCTGTGACTCCTCCAAAGGTGGGGAAGGGCCAGAAGAAGTCTGCACAGCCTGGTGTGAGCATCACGGCGGAGAAGGGCGGCATCCTTCCCGGCGGCCGGGACGCCACCGCCAGCACCGTCGTCACTGGTCCGGAGACCACCGCCACCGCCGGAGTCATTGCCCAGGAGGGCCCAAGTATCGTCACTGGTCAGGAGACCACCGCCGGAGTCATTGCCCAGGAGGGCCCAAGTATTGTCACTGGTCAGGAGACCACTGCCGGAGTCAGTGCCCAGGAGGGCCCAAGTATCGTCACTGGTCAGGAGACCACCGCCGGAGTCAGTGCCCAGGAGGGCCCAAGTATCGTCACTGGTCAGGAGACCACCGCCGGAGTCAGTGCCCAGGAGGGCCCAAGTATCGTCACTGGTCAGGAGACCACCGCCAGAGTCATTGCCCAGGAGGGCACAAGTATCGTCATTGGTCAGGAGACCACCGCCGAAGTCAGTGCCCAGGAGGGCCCAAGTATCGTCACTGGTCAGGAGACCACCGCCAGAGTCAGTGCCCAGGAGGGCCCCGGCAGCCACAGCCCCGCTGGGCAATGAGGGACCATCATGCTACACACCAATGTCCAGTCCAGAGAACGTCATGCCACACACCAATGCCCAGTCCAGAGCTCGCCATGGCTAAGCACCCCTGAACAGTCCAGAACCGCCATGGCAAAGCATCGCTGAACAGTCCAGAACCGCCATGGCAAAGCACCGCTGAACAGTCCAGAGACAGCCATGGCTAAGCACCACTGAACAGTCCAGAGACCGCCATGGCAAAGCACCGCTGAACAGTCCAGAGACCGCCATGGCAAAGCACCGCTGAACAGTCCAGAACCGCCATGGCAAAGCACCGCTGAACAGTCCAGAGACCGCCATGGCTAAGCACCGCTGAACAATCCAGAGACCGCCATGGCTAAGCACCGCTGAACAATCCAGAGACCGCCATGGCAAAGCACCGCTGAACAGTCCAGAGACCGCCATGGCAAAGCACTGCTCAACAGTCCAAAACCACCATGGCAAAGCACCGCTGAACAGTCCAGAGACCGCCATGGCTAAGCACTGCTGAACAGTCCAGAGACCGCCATGGCTAAGCACCGCTGAACAGTCCAGAGATCACCATGGCAAAGCACCGCTGAACAGTCCAGAGACCGCCATGGCTAAGCACCGCTGAACAGGGTATGCATCGCTGAAGAAGGAAAAGACCGCCACATCAAACATTGTTATCCCATGTGCAGCTGGGACAGTGACGGGACAGGAACTGTCACGGGGAGACTAATCCAGTCTGGGCACCAGTCCCCCTCCAGAACCAGTGGTGGCTGTTATCTACTTGAGAGACTGTGGCTTTGCACTCCCCAGGATGGTACAGTGGGCAAACCACCCAGTGTAGAGACTTGTGAGACTGTGGCTTTGCACTCCCCAGGATGGTACAGTGGGCAAACCACCCACTGTAGAGACTTGTGAGACTGTGGCTTTGCACTCCCCAGGATACATCAATGGGCATGGAGCCCCGTCGTGGATCTGCCTTTGCACTCATCCGGCTGAGGTGCCCCCCCTTCCCTTCCCCCTGAGGTGCCTGTTGTATTTCTCTCTGATGCCCCGGCAGTGTTCTCTCCGTTTGTGGACAGGTATCTTTTGTGGGCCTCGCCCATGCATTTTAGGACTAGTGGTGCACGGACATTGATATGTGCATATCTGCACTGCTTCTCGTAATGTATATACTTTTGAATGATTTTATCATATATCTGTATATATTTGAGACATGTATATTGAAACATTACAATGTTTGAACTGATTTCGTTTTGTGTTTGCATTCTTCCGGGGGGGTTGTGGGTTGTTACTGTGATGTTTGTGAATGCATTGGTGTGTGTGTTGTAGTTGGTGAGGGTGGGGGTGTTTCGTTTGTCCACCCCTGACTTTTGCCTCCCCCCTCTCCTATGTCGTAGGTGCAGTACTCACCGTTGTCTTCACCGGCGCCGGCGTTGCTCTTCGTAGATGAGTAGGAATACAAGGGCCGGTAGGATTTGTAATTCCGGATCCATGGAGTCCTCCTTCCTCGTGGGATGTGTTCAGGTGAGCGTTTTCCCATTGCAGGAACTGTTTCCGCCGTATTTTTATCCACGGTGAATCTGCCCCGGAAAAGGTGGCGGATTGGTAGGTTGTGATACTGTGGGCGGTACATTGTCTTCCGCCTGCCTGTTGGCGGTGACCGCCGCGCTGCTTGTCTGTACCGCTGTGGCGGCCGGGGTGTTAAAGTGGCTGTCTTTATTGGCGGTTTCCACCAGGGTCATGATTCCCTTTTTTGGTCCGCCGGCCTGTTTGCGGTATTACCGCACCTTTAACACCGTCCGCCAGGGTTGTAATGACCCCCTTAATCTTTTCATCCGTCAGATCTGCGGATCCTGGTTTAGGGGTGTGTAGTGGTTAAGGGTGTTAAGGCATTTTTAGGGTTCAGCGATGAGAAGAGGAAAAAGGAGGTAGGGTTTGTTTAGGGTTCTGGGTCAGATATATATATATATATATATATATATATATATATATATATATATATATATATATATATATATATATATATCCTACTGGTGGTCACAGGTAATTAGTTATAGTTAGGACCTAGTTTCGATGGGAAATGTCTTTTTCTGTGCCTTTACCACATATGTGTTAAAATACGCATATACATTGTTAAGGCACAGAAAAAGCCATGCAGTGTTTGGGAGAGAACGCAGTGCGGTAAGTGGAGCTGGGGCAGGGATTGGGGTAGGGGGTTTGGGTATTTTTTAAGGGATTAGGGTTGGGGGTCGGGGTATTTTCTTTAAAGGGTCGGGGTGGGGGTTTGGAGGAAGGATCGGGAGATGACGCAGTGAGGTAAGTGGGGTCGGGGCAGGGTTGGTGGATAGTTTTTAGCAGTGGGGTGGTGTGATGGGTAAATGGACCCCTTTGACAGAGACAAGAGACCGGGGCCGGCAGAATGGGACTAAAAGAAACAATGCGTGCCAACATAGGGAGAGGCACGCAGGAGGAGAGGCAGAAGTGACTGGAGAGCAGAAAGAGGGTGCGGACGGAGAACAGGATAAAAGATGCGACCAGAGAGCAGGAAGAGGGTGCGGCCGGAGAGCAGGAGAGAGACGCGACCAGAGAGCAAGAGGAGAGAGCGGCGGGAGAGGAGGAGACGGGGACCACGACCAGAGAAGAGGAAACGGTGAGCGCGGCCGGAGAAGAGGAGATGGGGACCATGGCTAGAGAAGAGGAAACGGAGAGCACAGCAGGAGGGGAGGAGACAAAAGAAGCGGTCGAAGAAGGGAGAGACGCCAGAAAAAACAGCCTAAAGGAGGAACGAAGAGGTTCCAAGAATCATGACCAAGAAGCCTGCCACTTGCCCATTTGCAGGGTTCGTCCTCATCATTACTGAGACGGGGGAAAAGGAAGTGGAGAGACACAGAGAAGTCAAGGGGGGGCACCTATACATAATACAGAGGCTTGAGGAAGGGAAGGGGCAACTACAAGAGCCCAAACCCTCACTGGGGACGCATGCTGGCTGGTGCAGAGAATGAATCACAGTGCATGTAGTCACCCTTATTCTTTGTTTTTCCCCATCTCCTGTGCACTAGTATCCACCCTCCTCACTTGATATCCAACCCCACATTATTATTATTATTATTATTTTTCTATTAGTAGTTTGTCTTGTTTCTGTATAAGAAATACATCAACTGCTGATCAATAGACTTACCTGTGGTTGGACCTCTCTTTTTCTTATTCCCACATGTACGAGCACAGACTTGGACTACCTGGGAAGAGACAAGAAGGAGAACAAAGTGACGGACTAAACTAAAAATGTGACCCATTAGAGTCAAGACAATAAAGAGCTTCAATAATAAATACCATTGCCAACCCACCCATGTTTTGACATTTGGTCTAAACATTTAAAATCCACATTGTACAAATAGGAACCTCCCTGGAAGGCCTCTTACAGTGGTGTCAGAAGTGGGATTGTCTGGACAATACAAGAGGACCATGGAGGTGAAGCCCGCCTTGGAGGACATGATCAACCAACTCACCGAAGGCCAAAGACACCTACAGTTAGCCTGGGAAGAGCCGTTAAGGGAAGCCCAGACAGATAGGGAGACCTTACAGACTGCCCTAAAAAGTCAAGCTACCATTATAGCAAACAACCAATTAGTACATGAGACCACTCTACAAAAATTGACAGACACCATAGCTACCACCCAAGTCCATCTGAATGTCCCTAGTTCAGTGTTACAGAAATTTCAGAAAGGGGAAGACTCTGATGCTTTCTTTACAAACCTCGAAAGGGTTGCTACCTCGGCAAACCGCCCACAAGACAGGTGGGGTCAATATATAGCATCCTTATTGACTGGTACTCTACAAGCAGCGTACCAAGCAGTGAATCCGGGGGGGCGACCCCTTATGGGGATATCAAAAAGGCTATTCTGGAGAGAATAGGGTTCAACACAGAGAAATACCGTCTAGAATTACGTAGAACAAAATGGAATCCAATGGAGAACCCCAGAGCTCTCTTCTACAGGGTTCAAGATGTGGGTCTGAAGTAGCTAAACCCTGTGGCCAATTCGAAAGAAGAGGTCGTTCAAACAATATTATTAGAACAGTTCCTACAAGCATTACCAGTCACAACATGAAACTGGATAAAACAGCATCTGAATGTTACTGTGACTTCATCCATTGAACTTGCATGTGCTTACCATAGAGCCCCTGGTTTCAGACTAAATCACACTGAAAGGACCAATATCGTAGGCAAAGAATACCACCTCTTTCCTGAAGCCTTGTATACAGAGTACCCAAGAGAGTGTCCTGAGTATACGATTTCCTGCAAAGGAACTAAGGGCCTCATTACAACCCAGGAGGGGGACAGAGTGGAGGCAGTGGGTGTTGGTATTTCTGCATCTGGATGGTGCTTGTGCGTGTGCCTGTGGGATGATGTGTGGTGATTGTGTTTGCCTGATCCACTCCTGTGTGTTGTCTTGGGTGCATGCTGGTCTGAATGTGTGCTTGGGATAGGATGGGGTTCAGGGGAATGGGACTGGGTAGAGGAAGTTGAAGGGGGGAGGCTAGAGACAGGGACAATGCCTGCCATCAGGAAGGAGGCCAGAGCCTGGAATGATCTATGTTGGGCTGCCATGCCAGAGTATATACCCTCCAGGAATGCATTTGTATGTTGCAAATGCCCTGCCAGGCCCTGGGTGGCATTTACTATAGTTGACTGCCCAACAGAGATAGATCGCAGGAGGTCAATAGCCTCCTCACTCAGGGCAGCAGGGATAACTGAGGCAGAGCCTGAGGTGCCTGGGGCGAAGGAGATGCCCACCCTCCTGGATGAGTGGGCACGGGTAACACGCTGAGGGGCTGCTGGGAGGATGGTGCTGGTACTGGGGTGGCGGATGTACCTGTAGTTGGGGTGGCCACAGAGGTGTCCGCCACCACCAGGGAGCTTCCAAAGGAGGAGGTATCACTTTCAGAACTGTCCCCTCCAGTCTCCGCCGTGGTGCTCCCCTCCCCCTCTGTCCCACTGGTGCCCTCACCATCGGTGGATTCGGCCTCCTGTTCCTTGTGGGATGCAGCTCCCGCCGGTGCCTTTGCTCCTCCGCCAGATGATGCTAATGCACAGAAGGACAGGGTGACATAACAAAATGGGGGGGAGAGACAGAGGATACACTTGGTCAATGCCAGCAACAATAACACCGTTGGCGTACACAACACACAGGGGACAGCCCTATGCACTAGGTGATGTACTACCAGTCACAATGCTAGTCACCAGGCCATGGACAGTAATGCCTAGCTCTAGTTGCAGCATACCTGAGACCCACAGAGCCCTGGCCAGTAGTGGATGCCACTAGCTTGTTTGGGGGTGGAGTGCATCAGCCCCTGCTCAACGTGGAACCTACCCTGCAATGTCCGGCCTGGCCTAAGGGCACCAACAGGCGCACACCCCCCACCCAGAGACCACCCCTCCACACGCAAGTAGTATTTTGGGAACTGTACTCACCCCCTTGTGGCTGCTGTGATGCCCTCAAGCGCCCATCCAGCTCCGGATAGGCCACCGCCAGTATGCGGAACATCAGGAGGGTCAGGGTTCGACGGACACCCCTTCCTCGTTGGGAGGCCAGCCCCAGCTGGGCATCCGCCATCTTCCTTGCCCAGCATCTCAGGTCCTCCCACTGTTTGCGACAGTGGGTGCTCTGCCTGCCATAGACCCCCAGGGTCTGCACATCCTTGGCGATGGCACGCCATATACCCATTTTCTGATGGGCGCTGACCTGCAGAAAAATAAAAATAGAAAACAGTATTAGACATACCGTCCGACCTGTTTCAGTCATGGCCCACCATATCCCTCCCATCCCCTTACGCACATTGCCCACCATACATGCAGCAGGCTGCCAGGACCCCTCAACCACCCCCCTTACATGTCAACTCACCTGTTGGTCTGGAGGCCCATACAGCCTTTGGTACTGGGGTAGGACCCCATCCACCAGTCTCTCCAGCTCCACAGCGGTGAAGGCAGGGGCCCTTCACCCAGTGACTCGAGCCTTGGTCGGTTCCAGACACAGGTCACAGCAACACTTGCAGTGTAGGTCCTCTCCTGTTGAAGGTCAGGTAGCAAGTGAGTGAACAGATAGAAAATGGCAGTCACGTCTGCTACGGTGCGTACCGTCACCGCTGGCATACATCACCATTGGCTACTGTAACCCAGAGGGCCCAATCAAAACCAATGAGGAGTTGAACAGCGGTACTCGACCACCTCGCGCAATGGTGCAAAATGTGAGCGGCATTACTGCATTTCCACCTGTCCATCCACACCGGACAGTCGTCCGCCATTTCAGGGGGCAGACCATGGCACCGAACTGCGCCACAGCAGACATAAGCACATTTTGGGACTAAGCGTCAACATACTGTTTCTGTCACAACATGCAATGCATTGTACATTGAGGAAATGTTGGAAACTGACCAGTTGCTCATCGTTTTGCCCCCTAGATTACAACCGCAGAGGATGAATAGGAGATGGAGACATCCCCCGTGTACAGGCCCCTGGTGGACTTGGCAACAATGGAGGACAGGCATATTATCCTCACCTATAGGCTTGATAGGGCCACAATCCAAGAGCTGTGTGCCCAATTGGAGCCAGACCTGATCTCAGCTATCCGTCAGCCCACTGGGATCCCCCCTCTTGTGCAAGTCCTATCTGTGCTCCATTTTTGGCAACTGGCTCCTTCCAAGTGACAGTGGCCTTGGCAGTAGGAATGTCACAGCCAATGTTCTCAAACGTGCTGACCAGAGTGTTGTCTGCCCTGATGAAACACATGTGCTGCTACATCGGATTCCCCCAGGTGGAGGACTTGGCCACAGTGAAAGCTGACTTCTGTGCAATGGGACATATCCCCAACTTTGTTGGGGCTATTGATGGTACACATATTGCATTTGTCCCCCCCCCGAGAAATGAACAGGTGTTCAGAAATCAAAAGAGCTTTCACTTGATGAATATGCAGATAGTGTGCCAGGTGGGCTAAGGAGAGTCTCTTTAGTGTGCATGCTGTGGTGATGGGTGTCCATGCAGGGCTATGAGTGGTGTCCATGCATTATTGTTGCTTGAAGTGCTGGGTATTGGGATGGGTGGGGTGATCGGAGTGAGGGTGGGGTGGCATGCAGGTAGGGGAGGTGATAGTAAGTCCAGTCCTCCTGCTACTCCTGCCAGGCCCTCAGGGTGCAGTACTGCCAAGACCTGCTCCTCCCATCTTGCTAGTTGTGGAGTAGGAGGTGGGGGTCCACCACCAGTCCTCTGTACAGCTATCTGGTTTCTTGCAACCACGGAACGCACCTTCCCCCGTAGGTCGTTCCACCTCTTCCTGATGTCATCCCTTGTTCTGCGGTGCTGTCCCACGGCATTGACCATGTCCATGATTCTCCACCATAGCTCCATCTTCCTTGCAATGGATGTCTGCTGCACCTGCGATCCGAATAGCTGTGGCTCTGCTCGGATGATTTCCTCCACCATGACCCCTAGCTCCTCCTCTGAGAACCTGGGGTGACTTTGTGGTGCCATGGGTGTAGTGTGAGTGGTGTGTATGAAGGTGTGTAGTAGGGTGATCTGTTGGGGTGTGCTGTGAGGTGCATGGATGGTGTATGGGTGATGGTGTTCTGTGGCTCTGGTTCTGTGGGTGCTCTTGGTGTGTCTCTCTCTCTCTCTGTGTTGGTAATGGTTAGTAGTTGTAAAGGGTTGTGGGTAATGTGTGTGTGTTTTATAGTGTTGTGGGTGTGTGGGTGTGGTGTGTGTATGAGTGTCAGGTGTGTGTAGTTTGAATTGTCCAATGTGGTGTTGTTTTGTATGTGTGTGTGTATTTTGAGCGCGGCGGTATGTACCACCAATGATTTACCGCGGTTGAATGTCCGCCGCAGTGATTCGTGGGTCATAATGTTGTGGGCGTAGTTCTGTTAGCGTAACAGTGTGGGTTTTGGTACCTCCATTTTATCACTGACCTTTGGGCTGGCAGACAGGAGTCTGTGTCTGTATAGTGACGGATTGCTATGTGTGGGTCATAATATGGGTAGCGGTATACCGCTGCGGTCGCTGTATGTTGGTAGCAGTCGGCATGGCGGTAAGCTGGACTTACCGCCAATGTCATAATGAGGGCCTAAATCAAAACCCCCAGTGTTATCATTGTGCTGAGTGGGGTCATATTGCACGTAACTGTTGCATAAAGTTCCCAAACCTATGGAAATAGGGTTTACCAGAGGCAGGATATTATGTACTGGTGGGAAAATACCGCACTATGTGAAAACAATGTTAGTAAATAAAAAACACATTAAGGCAATAGTCGACTCCGGATGTAGCCAAACCGCGATCAAAGCAAGATTGGTATCTAATGACCAATGGCAGGCAGGAGAAACCGTAGTCATATGCTGCGTACATGGAGAAAGTAAACAATATCCAGTAGCAGAAGTACTCATAAAGTGGAAAGGACAGGAGGAAAGGTTAAGAGTAGGGGTAATACTCTATGTAGTAGAAGCCTCAATTACAGAACAGATTCTTATGATTTCCAAAATCTATTGGATAGCTTAAAAGGGCTCATCCCTGTAGACTCTTTTGATCAACGAGGACTCCTTTTCCACCTCTACTATTGATCCTGGTGAGGAGAAACTGACGTTAAGCAGGCGTGAAAAGAGAGAACAAAGAAAACAGTATGAAACAAGTTGAAAACCCAACCCTCTCCCTTTGTTTTCTACAGAAAAGAAAGTATTTATCGAATCCAGCGCACTGTAGAGTCTGACCCCCAATTGAAACACACCTGGGCTTCTGCCGTTATGGAGCCAACAGATCAGGTGGGTTCTTATTTTCTGATAAAGAATGGCTTATTGTATAGAACCCTCCAACAAAAACATGTACAGAAAACACAACTGTTGGTGCCTTCACCCTACAGAGTACAGCTACTTCACCTAGCTCACGGACAAGTAGGTGGAGGGATTTACGGTAGGGAAAAAACTAAGGAATACCTCTTATGCCATTTCTATTGGTCAGGGCTATTCTCCGACATACAAAAGTTTTGTAATCAATGCCCCCAGTGTGAGCTAGTTAACCCATCTGTTGTCCCAAAGGCTATGTCCTCTACCCATTATAGAAATACCTTTTTCTATTGTAGGAATGGATTTGGTAGGACCACTGGTGTCCTCATCATGAGGGTACTAGTATATCCTAGTGCTAGTGGATTATGCTACTCGTTACCTCAAAGCCATTCCTCTCACTAGCATGACTACTAAAAATGTGGCTCATGTTATGATCTGGTTTTTCTCCTGGGTGGGTTTTCCACTGGAACTACTCACAGATCAGGGAACGCCATTTATGTCCTACCTTATGACCCAGATATGTTATATCCTACGAGTAAAACATATTCGAACGTCTGTATATCATCCACAAACAGAAGGCTTGGTAAAGAGGTATAACAGAACAATTAAGACCCTCCTGAAAAAGACAATTTCAGACTGAGGAAGGGATTGGGATAAAAAATTACCACTGGTTCTCTATGCTATCAGGACTAACGTCCAGGCTTCAACCGGGCATAGCCCCTTCGATTTGGTATTTGGCAGACAACCTAGAACCCTCCTAGACATGGCAGCGGAACGGGGGGAGGAAAACGACAATGAATGTCACGCCTGTTAGACCTGACAGCCTTAGGGTGGTCACCCCTAACTTTCTGCCTGCCTCCCTCCACTTTTTGGACACTGTTTTTGCTGGTTTTAGGACTCTATGCACTTTACCACTGCTAACCAGTGCTAAAGTGCATATGCTCTCTCCCTTAAACATGATGGCATTGGATCTTACCCAATTGGCTATTTTAATTTACTTATGAGTCCCTAGGAAAGTGCACTATATGTGCCCAGGGCCTGTAGATTAAATGCTACTAGTGGGCTTGCAGAACTGCTTGTGCCACCCACTTTAGTAGCCTATTAACCATGTCTAAGGCCTGCCAGAGCAAGGCCTGTGTGTTCAGGTTCACTGTCAATTTGACTTGGCATTTAAAAGTGCTTACCAAGCTTAAAACTCCCCATTTTCTACATATAAGTCACCCCTAAAGTAAGCCCTAGGAAGCCCATAGGGCAGGGTGCTGTGTAGACAAAAGGCAGGACATGTACCTGTGTAGTTTACATGTCCTGGTAGTGTAAAACTCCTAAATCCGTTTTGCACTGCTGTGAGGCCTGCTCCTTTCTTAGGCTAACATTAGGGCTACCCTCATATACTGTTTGAGTGGTAGCTGCTGATCTGAACAGAGTAGGGAGGTCATATTTAGTATATGGACAGAATGGTAATACAAAATCCTGCTGACTGGTAAAGTTGGATTTAATATTACTGTTTTAGAAATGCCACTTTTAGAAAGTGAGCATTTCTCTGCACTTAAATCCTTCTGTACCTTAAAATCCACATCTGGCTACGTTCAGTTGACAGCTCTCTTGTGCATTCACTCAGACAAACCCCAAACACAGGATGCTCAGCCTCACTTGCATACATCTGCATATTGAATGGGTCTTCCTGGGCTGGGAGGGTGGAGGGCCTGACACATGTCAAAGGACAGTAGCCTGCCCTCACACAAAGGACTGCCACACCCCCTACTGGGACCCTGGCACTCTTTGAAGTCTCCCCTACTTCAAAGGCACATTTGGGTATTTCAACAGGGCCTCTGCCCCTACCAACTCAGATACTTCCTGGAGGAGAGAACCTGAACCAGAACCTGCAACCTGCCAAGAAGAACTACCTGGCTGCCCAAAGGACTCACCTCACTGCTTTCTGAGAATGACTGCTGCCTTGCTGTTGCCCTGCTGCCTTGCTGCTCTCTGGCTGTGCTGAGAAGTGCTCGCCAAGGGCTTGGATAGAGCTCATCTCCTGTTCCCTGAAGTCTCAAGACCAAAAAGACTTCATTCCTGGAAGAAGAAATCCCGGTGCAGTGAAAATTGATGCACTGCCTGCCAGAAACAACGCACAGCCTGCACCGCAGTGAGAAAATCACTGCACGCCAAACCGGAACGATGCAGCCTGACTTCGCAAGGAGAAGATCGAGGCAGTGCCAGTGTAGCGACCGGAAATTCGACGCACGGCCCACTGGATCGACACACAACTGAGCCGGAATGACGCAGCCTGACTTCCTGAGAGGAATTGACGCATCGCCGTGTACGGCCATAGAAATCGACGCAAACCTCCCTATTTTCCAAGCCTCTCCTCCTCTGTGGTTCCTTGCGGAGATTTTACACACAAACCACGTACTTTGTGCTTGCAAGAGACATTTGTTGCTTTTAAGACACTAAAGACAGTTTATATATTTTTTTCAGTGATATTTAAAAATATACTTATTGCGTCTTAATTGTTTTGAGCTGCATCTTACCAGATAAATATATATTTTCTTAACACTGTGTTGTGTATTTTTGTGGTGTTCTACTGTGTTCTTGCATGATTTATTGCACAAATACTTTACACATTGCCTTCTAAGTTAAGCCTGACTGCTCAGTGCCAAGCTACCAGAGGGCGGGCACTGGATGATTTGGATTGTGTGTGACTTACCCTGACTAGAGTGAGGGTCTTTGCTTGGACAGGGGTAATCAGACTGCCAACCAAAGACCCAATTTCTAACAGCGACATACTTGAACATACCCACCAGTTAAAAGAAAACTTACATTCCATATGGGAGGACGTAAGGGTACATTTGAAGAAGCCAAAGAGAAACAGAGGAAGTACTATAACATGGGAAAGAAACTGAAAGACTTAGCTGTAGGGAGCAAGGTTCTGGTTCTCTTACCAACCTCAAAGAACAAACTACTAGCCAAATAGGCAGGGTCCTTATAGACTCATTGAAAAGGTTACCCCGGTTACCTACAGACTGGAAATGTTGCATACTCCAAAGAAAAGCCAGATATATCACGTAAACCTCCTTAAAGGATGGGAAGACGAAGAGTTACAAACCGCAACTGAGGGTCCAGTTCTCCTTATAAATAAGACAAAACCCCTGCAGATTACCCTCTGTCCCCAGACAGAAGAAACAGTTTATTGCATGCCTTGCATAGACCCAGGCCTTTCAGGTAATAGCACTTAAGACACAAAATAAGGGTATTTTTTCAACTAAGCCTGGGAAAACCCCATTGGTCCAACATGATATCATAACGGAACAAGGAAAGATAGTCCGATTAAAACCATATGGTATCCCAGAGGCCCGTCGACAAGTCATAGAACAAGAAGTACAAAATATGCTAAAAACTCAGAAAATAGAACCATCCTAGAGTCCTTGGTGTTCTCTGGTCGTTTTGGTGCCAAAACAGAACGGGTCGATCCATTTCTGTATTGACTTCTGACAATTTAACGCCATCTCAAACTTTGATACTTATCCTATGTCCTATGTCCATGGTAGATAAGTTAATAGAACAGCTAGGGCATGCCAGATGTCTATCCACCTTGGATCTCACAAAGGGCTATTGGCAAATTCCCCTGAATCCTAGGGATGAATAAAAAACAGCCTTTTCCATTTTGTCGGGGTTATACCAATTTACAGTGTTACCATTTGGCCTACCCCACCACATTTCAACGTCTTATAGATCCTACACTAAGGCCACACATATCTTGATGACATTGCATTTACAGCCTCACCTGGGAACAACACCTATATCACCTGTCTATGGTATTTCAGTCTCTGAGAGATGCAGGTTTGACGGCCAATCTAAAAAAATGCACAATAGCTAGGAGTTTCATTGCTTATCTTGGGTATAACATACGGCCCCAATTGGACAAAGCTGCAGCAATCAATAAACTACCACCACCTAAAACAAAACGGGAGATAAGATCATTCCTGGGAATGGTAGGATATTGCCACCGATTTATTCCACACTATTCAACCAACCAAGCTCCCTTAACCGACTTATTAGGAAAAGGCCTACTGAATAAAATAGGCGAGTTGATGGGTCCACAGTTTGACAGTTATCAAAAACTCAAAGAGTTTCTGGTAACAAATCCCGTTTTACAGTGCCCTCATTTTAAGAGACCTTTTACCTTACAAACAGACGCCTCGGACTGGGTGCCGTTCTTTCACAGGAAGAAGAGGAAGGGCTTTCACACCCCGTGGTTTACATCAGTAGAAAGCTATAGCCACGAGAGAAACACAACCCCACCTTGGAGAAGGAGTGCCTTGCTATAAAGTGGGCTATTAAGGCCTTACAATATTATTTACTTGGACATCCCTTTACCTTGATCACAGACCACACCCCATAGACTTTGCTAGCCCATCATAAAGACACCAACCCTAGAGTGTTACGATGGTTCATGGCACTCTAAACGTTTGTGTTTCGGATCCAACACACCCTGGGTTCCTACTAACCAACGCCGACTATCTTTCAAGACATCCCATTGATTCTGAGCTACATCAGCTACTCACAGGGGGAAGCAAATGTGATGGGGAAACGGACCCTGTTGATGGAGACGAGGGACCAGGGCTGGCAGAATAGTGCTCGAGGGGGACTAAAAGAGACAATGCATGCCGATGTAGGGAGAGGCATGCAGGAGGAGAGGCAGAAGCGACCGGAGAGCAGAAAGAAGGAAACAAGGAAGAAGGGAGGGACGCCGAAAGAAACAGCCAAATGGAGGAATGAAGAAGTTCCAAGAATCAGGACCCAGAAGACCACCACGTCCCAGGAGGGACGTGACTGTCACAGGTATGTGACCAATTGCAGGGTTCGGCCTCTTCATTACTGAGACGGGAGAAAAGGAAGTGGGGAGACACTGAGAAGTCCAGGGGGGCACCTATACACAATACGGAGGCTTGAAGAAGGGAAGGGGCAACCTTAACAGTCTAAAACCTCACTGGGGACACATGCTGGCTGGTGCAGAGTATGAATCACAGTGCATGTAGTCACCCTTTTTCTTTGTTTTTCCCTATCTCTGTGCACTAGTATCCACCCTCCTCACTGGATATCCAACCCCATCTTATTATTATTATTTTTCTATTAGTAGTTAGGGTTGTTTGTGTATAAGGAATATGTCACCTACCGATCAATAGACTTACATGTGGTTGGTCCTCTCTTTTTCTTATTCCCACACGTCCAAGCGCTGACTTCCCCTCAAAGAACCAGAACCACCTGGGAAAAGAGACAAGAAGGAGAACAAAGTGACAGACAAAACTAAAAGTGTGACCCATTAGAGTCAAGACAATAAATAGCTTCAATAAATACCATTGTCAACCCACCCATGTTTTGTCATTTGACCTAAATCTTTAAAAGCCACCTTGTTTAAATTTGAACCTCCATGAAAAGCCTCTTACAGGTGGATTTAGGGCTTAGGGTGGGTGGGGGTCAGGGTAATTTCGTTTTTAGGGGCAGGGGTAGGGTGGTCGGGATAGTTTGTTTTGGGGTTTAGGGTGGGTGGGGGTATGGATAGAGTACTTAGAAGAAGGTTTTAGAGCTCAGGGTGGGTGAGGGCGTCAGGGTAGTTTATTTAGGGGGAAGATTTTAGGGTTCAGGGTGGGTGGGGGGTTGATATAGTTTACTTTTTAGGGGTGGGGTGGCTGTAGATTTGTTCTAGGGCTCAGGGTGGGTGGGGGTGTCAGGGTAGTTTAGTTTTATGGGGCAGGAGTGGGGGTCAAGATAGTTTTTTTTTTTAGAGATCGGAGCAGGGTACTTTAGTTTCTAAAGAAGGGGTGGAGGGTTAGGATAGTACTTTTTTTGTAGGGCTCAGGGCAGGTGGGGGGTCAAATTAGTTAGGTATTAGTGGTGGGGGTAGTTTGGGGTTTCAGGGTTGGTGGGGGGTTGTATGATAGAACCACGCATGCTGTTTCACATGTCATTTCCATACAAGCCTTTAATAGGCATGCTTTTGCAACAAACGTTGTTATAAAGGCATGCATGGTAAAGGTATGTTTGGAAACAATGCAGTCTTGTTTCCGACCGTGTTGTTAAGGCAGGTGTTGTTCTGGCATTCGTCGTTCCATCATACAACCATTCTCCATATGAAAACCATTTTTTGTTTTGCCATTAACTTTAGCTTTGTTTGATGAATCTTCACCAAATTCTCAAAATTAGTATGACAGTCATTTCAAGATCAAGAAAAAGTGCGGATCCCAAAACACTTTTTACCCATGCAATTTCCCATAGGGATTTTGAACATGACTACAGCCTGAACTGCTGGACGGAATTAAATCAAATTTGGCAGAAAAGTAGCTCTTGCTCCAGAAGATACCCGTTTTGTTATTTGGTGAAAATCCATTCAGTAGTTTTTGGGTTACTAAAAGTGAACCAAATTTGTATTTCTAGCAGCAGGAACACTTTGCGAATCCTTCTGATCTTGTGCTGAAAACTGATTGTCTGCCCACACTACAACAAGGAAGTGTTGGCAAACATTTTGATACTCGGACTCAGCTGAGTACCAAACAAGAACATAAACAATAAAGAAAACGGAGAAGGGTAGGAACACCCTGACCCCCTAGCATGGGCCTGGGGTACTCTGGGACCCTGCCAGGGCAAAAAAACACTTTTCAAAAAAATTTTTCACAAAATCTCTGTGAATTCACAAATCTGTGGCAACATTTCCTAAAAAGACATGTGCGGTGTCCCACGCTAATTTAGCCCCTGGGTGGGCTAGGTCCCGGGGGCATGAGGGTATTTTTTTTTTAAACGGGGAGGCTTATGCAACTCCCTTCTTAGGGCTCTTTTGAGCCCCAGGGACCACCACCTCCCTGGGGCTTTATTAAAATATTGGAGGGAGGCCATGCAGGCCCCCCTCTATTGGGATCATTTGAACCCCAGGGACCGCCACCTCCCGGGCCATTATTTTAAAGAAAGGAGTGGGGCAGTGGGGTTACCTCTCCTTGGGCTTTGATATGCCCAGGGGCCCACCACCTCTCCACGGATAAATTACCAGTGGTGCTGGGGGGGCAGCATGGACCCCCAGACCCTGTGAACCACCACTGCCCCAGGGCCAAAAATACAATTTAAACTGGGAAAGGGGCCACGTGGCCCCCTCCCAGGCAACATTCAGCCCCGGACCACAACCTCCCTGGGGCCGGCCCATGCCTATTAAAGGAGGAGGCCAATAATTGCCCAAGGGACCACCACCCCCAGGGCCAGCTCCTGCTATCCCCCAAGGTGCCCACCCTAGGGAGATAGCTGTTCGCTTTTGTTAATTCAAATTGTAAAACTGCTCCTGCTTGCTGGCAGCAGAGTTTGCATCTGTTTCTCTGCCGGCTGCCATGTGGGCAAGAAAACAAATAAAAGATTACTCCTGCACTCAAGGAGCTGCATGTTCAGCAGCTCCCTGTGTGCTGGAGAAATCCTGGCTCCTGCAGGAGGCAGGGAGTTAGCTGGGACAGAGGGGGCCTTCAGGCTCCCCCCATTTCAAACTAGGTGGCCTGGGTAGGGCCAAGGCACCCAGTTAGATGTGGCTGGACCACAGTGTCTGGGTTCCCCAGGGCTGAAATCAGCCTGGAGAGTGGTGTCGAGCAGCGCCACCTCCCAGTTTTAAAAATGTTGCTGGCACCGGGGAGGTTGTGGTCCCTTTGGGTCAGGTGGTCTCTGAGGCCCCCCTTAATAAGTGTAATTTAGCCTAGGGGAGGTGGTGGTCTTTGAGGCATTTCCAAGTCAAAGGAGGGTCTACGTGGGCCACTCCATTTTATTGTTAAAGCCATGGGTCTCATAGTAGCCCAAAGGAGGGGGGTCTGTGCTGTCATCCTGCAAGATTTCAAAGAAGCCCTGGGGAGGTGGTGGTCCCCGGGGCACAAAACAGCCCAAGGAGGGGTGACCCTGTGAGCCCTTCTCCACTTTTTAATGGTGAATGCACCCGCCACCTTACCCACTTGGGGGCTATACTGTACAACGGCGGGAGATAGCACTTATTTTTCTTTGTTTGAATTGTTGTTGGATTTGCGGATGTGCCCTGATTTTTGCTGCTTAATGGGTTTTGTGCTGCAGGATCTGGCCTGTGGCTAATATCCCCTGCTCATGGCCAAAGGCCATGCGTTGCACGTGATTAAGTGTCTATAGAGGGTAGGCCACAGGGCCTGGCCTGCAGCAGCTGCCTGTGTGCATGGCTGAAGGTTGTGCATGGCATTGGGTCAGGTGCTTATAGAGGGTAGGCCAAAGGGCCCTGCCACAGGCCAGCCCCAGCAGCCATCACCTGCCAATAAACCATAGAAATTCACTGAAAAAAAAGGTTACAGGTACATTATATTTGGATGTTATAGTTAGGTTCACATTTTACTTGCACAAAACCATACAAATTCAGCAGGAATAGTTTTGGTTATCTCAAATTACTATAGCTTGTGCACTAAGGTAACTATAACTTGTGCAATCGTCATGCACTGATAATTAACCCAGATATTACAACACACATGACATCTTTTATAAGATCATTGATAATGTCAATGTAACATTTGCAGTAAAATTATTAATGAGATGACTACACACCACACAAGCCCGCCACACCAAAGGTCAGTGATAAACTGGCGATAGCAAAACCCACACCATTATGCCAACAGGAATACACCCACAGTATCACGACCCATGAATCACTGTGGCAGTCTTTCAACTGCAGTAAACCATTGGCGGTACACACCGCAGTGCTCAACATACACACACATTTGCAAAACCCTACCACATTAGACAATTCAAACTACACACACCTGACACATATACACACACAACACCAACACCCACACCCACATTACTCACGGCCCCTTACAGAGAAAAAAACAATAGCACACAGAGAGAGACAAGCCAGGAGCAAGCACTCAATCAGAAGCACAATACATCATCACTCATACACCATCCACGCACATCACAGCATACACCACACCACATCACCCCACTCATCGTCACACATATCACTCGCACCACATACATGGCACCCCAAAGACACCCCAGGTTTTCTGAGGAGGAGCTAAGGGTAATGGTGGAGGAAATCATCCGGGTAGAGTTACAGCTTTTCGGATCACAGGTGCAGCAGACGTCCATAGCTAGGAAGATGGAGCTATGGCGGAGAATAGTGGACAGGGTCAATGCTGTGGGACAGCACCCCAGAACGAGAGATGACATCAGGAAGAGGTGGAACGACCTATGGGGGAAGGTGCGTTCCGTGGTTGCAAGTCACCAGGTAGCCGTACAGAGGACTGGCGGTGGACCCCACCCTCCTCCCCCACAACTAACAACATGGGAGGAGCAAGTCTTGGCGATCATGCATCATGAGGGCCTCGCAGGAGTAGCAGGAGGACTGGACTCTGGTAAGTCACATCTTTACTATTGTATCCCCCACCCTACCTGCATGCCATCACATACCCCCACCCATACCCTCACTCCCATCACTCCATCACCTCAAATATACCCCTCCATCACAACCCACCAATCCCAATACCAAGCCCTGCATGCTACACCAATGCATGGACCCCCATCACAGACCTGCATGGACACCCATCACCACAGCATGCCCAGTAAATCACCACTCACACAAGGCCAAGCTGACAGCGAAATCGCAATCATAGAGGGAAACACACCCATGCACAATATGGCCCACGCAGATACAATAACACTGCATTTGCATCCCCACAGGACCCATACCCAACGTCACCGGAGAGGAGGTGCCAGTTACATCTAGTCCCCCCATGGAAGAGGCCCACAGTGATGACAGCAGCTCTGCATGCCTGGATCTCAATGACCAACCTAGCCCATCAGGGACCTCTGGACAGTCGGGTACCCAGGCACAGTCCCAACCCACCACAGAGCCTCTCCCCTCAGGAAACACCACCACAGCACCCACCCAGCAGGCCCATGCCACTGTCACCAGGACACGTCAATCAGCAGTGTGTCCACTGCTACAGGGACTCCAGGCAACCCCACAAACCCAGGACGACCAGGGACCTGGGGTCAGTGGCAGTGGCTACACGGTTTAGGGGACAGAGGCACAGGACAACAGGGACACTGGGAGGACTGCTGTGCAACAGGGGGAGGACAGACCCAGGGAGCCCACTCTCCAACATCCTGGGAGCATACCACCATTCCCAGGAGACCATGGGCCAGATACTGGCCAAGCTGCAGGCGACCCAGCGGCTGCAGGAGGGACAGTACCTGGGGATTAGGGAGGAACTAACAAAAATATACACCATCCTGGTCACCATTGCAGGGGTGCTGGCAGACATGGGCAAGACCATGAAGGGAGGCAGTGGCACAACAACGGGCGCCTGACACTAGCCAAACTGAGGAACAGCCTCCCACCAGCGCTAGTGGACAGGTGGTCAATGTATGTGTGTCAGGGGATGTGTGGGATCTGGTGGGCAATGAGTATGATGGCCTGGACGGTTGAATAATTCCCTTTTCTGCTGTCTTTTCCGTGCAGGTCATATCCCACCAGAAAAAGGGTATTTGGAGGACCCTGGGGGTGTTTGACAGGCAGAGCACCCACTGCTGCAAGAGGTGGGAGGACCTGCGCTGCTGGGCAAAGAAGACGGCAGAGGCCCAGCTGGGGCAGGCTTCCCGACGAGGAAGGGGTGCCCATCGCACCATGACCCCCCTGAAATTCTGCATCCTGGGGGTGGCCTATCCGGAGTTGGATGGACATTTGAAGGCATCACAGAAGCCACGAGGGGGTGAGTACAGAATCTGAAACCTGACTTTGCGCACGTTAGGAGGTACCTGGGTGGGGGATGTGGGCTGTGGGTGCCCCTAGGCCAGGGCGAACATGACAGGGTACGTTCCGTGTTGGGCAGGCTCAGAATCACTCCTAGCCCAATAGTGTTGGTGGCCATCTACTCCTTGGCAGGGTCCTGAGGGTTTCAAGTGTGCAACTAATGGCGATAGGCATTTAACCCCATGGGCTAGTGACTGTCTTAGTAAATGGTTGGGCATGGCCTAGTGCATAGGGCTGCTCCCTGTGTGTTGTGTACGCCAATGGTAGTGGTGTTGCTGGCATTGACCAAGTGTATCCTCTGTCTCTCCCACCCTTTTTGTTTTGTCCCCCTGTCCTTGTGTACATTAGCATCATCTGGCGGAGGAACAGAGGCACTAGTGACGGAGGGAGCTGCATCGCACATGGCCAATGAGGCTGAATCTACCGAGGGTGAGGGCACCAGTGGGACGGAGGGTAAGGGAAGCACCACCACGGGGACAGGAGGGGAGACCACAGACAGTGACTCCTCCTCTGATGGAAGGTCCCTGGCGGTAGCGGAAACCTCTGTGCCCACCAAAACAACAGGTACAGCCACCACCCCCCCACCAGTACTGCCCTCCCAGCGGCCCCTCAGCGTGTTTCCCGTGTCCGCTCCCCAGGAGGGTGGGCATCTCCGTCGCCAAGGCACCTCAGGCCCTGCCCCAGCCAGCCCTGCTGCCCTCAGTGAGGAGGCTATTGACCTCCTGAGATCCCTCTCTGTTGGGCAGCCAACCATACTAAATGCCATCCAGGGTGTAGCAGGGCATTTGCAAAAAACAAATGCATACCTGGAGGGCATTCACTCTGGCGTGGCGGCCCAACAGAGAGCATTTCAGGCTCTGGCCTCAGCCCTGATGGCAGCCCTTGTCCCTGTGTCTAGCCTCCCCCCTCCAACTTCCTCTACCCATACCAGCCTATCCCAGGCACACCTTCAGACCAGCATTCACCCAAATCAACACACAAAGGTGGCTCAGGCAAACATAAGCACCACACTTCATCTCACAGGCACTCACACAAGCACCATACCCATGCAGACACACCAACATCCACTGCCTCCACTGTGTCCCCCTCATCCTCTTCATCCACCTCCCTCCCAGTATTGTCTCTACTCACACCTGCATGCAGTACATCCTCATCCACTACCTCCATCACCAGCACGCCCATCACAACACACCCCTAACTGGCAGTCACCACCCATACAACCATGCACACATCCCCTGTGTCCTCTCCCAGTGTGTCTGTGACCCCTCCTCCCAAAGTACACAAACGCAAGCACCCACCTACCAAGCAGCCATCCACCTCACAACAGCATCCAGCCCATGCACCTTCACCCAAACTCAGCAGAAAGTGTGTCAATAAAACCTCTCCTGGCAAACATTGACCTGTTTCCTACCCCCCCCCCCCATCCTTTCCCTCGGACAAGGGTGTCCAGAACCCACGCCAGCACCTCAGCCACCACGTTGGCTTCTGCTGTGGTACCTGCAACTCCCAGAGGCTTCAAGGGGGCACCCGTCAGGCCAGCCAGTGTGCCACCGACCCCTGCAAAGGACCATACCATTCCACCACCTGCCAAGGTGATGAAGGGGACAGCGTGCACCAAGGGCAAGGAGCACGACCCACCCAGCAAGGCCTCCTCAAAAACTGCAGCTGCCAGAGCCAAGGTACCAACAGCAGCTGCCATGTTGAAGAAGGGGCAGAAAAGCCAAGGAAAAGCCAAGGCAAGGCACCTCAGGCGTCGGAGCCTGCAGGTGGGGGCCTGGTGGCCACCATCAGAACCGACAGTCCTGCCACCTGCACCGCGGGCAGCACCACCATTATCCCCCCCACAAGCACCCCCACCTGCACCGCCACTGCCATCACTACTGTCAGCAGCAGCATCCCCAGTGGCCAGCCGTCCGGGGCTGCAGGAGAAGGGCTAGTGCCTCCCTCCACGACTGGCAGCACCGGCACCTGTACCACGGCCAGCAACGCCAGCATCCCCGCCTCAAGCACCGCCGCAAGCACCGCCACCTGCACCGCTGACAGTAGTACCACTAACAGCAGCAGCAACCCCAGTGTGTGTCCGTCCGGGGCTGCAGGTGATGAGCTGGAGCCTCCCACCACCACTGACAGCACCCCCACCAGCACCGCAACAACCACCGGTTTGCAGCCTTAGTCACCGCAGGATGGAGTCTGGCCCTGCCTCCATGCACTTTCCTGCTACCTGTCCCCTGCGAATCTTGTGCCTCAGACACCCAGGTGAGGGAATGTGAACTGCCACACCCCATGTGCTGCATCACTGTGCACCAAACCCCCTCCAGAACCAGTGGAGAAAGGCATCCACTCACCCAATCCTTGGCAGGATGAAGCAGACATAGAGAAAGGCATCCACTAACCCAGTCCTTGGTAGGATGAAGTAGACTGGGCCCCAAGCCCCCCAGAAGCAGTGGAGAAAGGCATCCACTCACCCAATCCTTGGCACGATGAAGCAGACTGGGCGCCAATCCCTCCAGAACCAGTGGAGAATGGCATCCACTCACCCAATCCTTGGCAGGATGAAGCAGACTGGGCACCAAGTCCCCTCCAGAACCAGTGGAGAAAGGCATCCACTCACCCAATTCTTGGCAGGATGAAGCAGACTGGGCACCAAGCCCCCTCCAGAACCAGTGAAGAAAGGCATCCACTCACCCATTCCTTGGCAGGATGAAGCAGACTGGGCACCAAGCCCCCTCCAGAACCAGTGGAGAAAGGCATCCACTCACCCTATCTTTGGCAGGATGAAGCAGACTGGGCACCAGGCCCCCTTCAGAACCAGTGGAGAAAGGCATCCACTTGAGAGACTGTGGCCTTGCACTCCCCAGGAGCAAGCTGTGGGCAAACCATCCACTTGAGAGACTGTGGCTTTACACTCCCCAGGACCAAGCAGTGGGCAAACCACCCACTTGAGAGACTGTGGCTTTACACTCCCCAGAACCAAGCAGTGGGCAACCAACCCACTTGAAAGACTTGAGAGACTGTGGCTTTGCACTCCCCAGGACATCGCTGTGGGCATGGAGCCCCATCAAGGAGCAGTGGCGTTATTCCATCTTCCGGCTGAGGTCCCCCCCCTCCCAGTCCCCCTGAGGTGCCTGTGTGTTTTCGACCTGATGCCCCTGCAGTGTTCTATCCATATTGAGGCAGGAGTCAAGTGTGGGCTTGGCCCATGATTTTTGGTCCAGTGGCCCACAGACATTTGCAAAGGACAATGTAGGACCTTATGTACATATTGTATATTTTTGTAAATACTGTTTTTTAAATCGTTAAGTATATCTGACTATTTCTAAAATATCACTGTTTAACTCAATTCCTTTTGTCCTTGTGTTCTTCCAGGGGGTTACGAGGTGTATATATAATGTTGCTGTATGTGTTTGTGTGTATGGCGTTGTGGGTGAGGGTGGGGGTGGGGGTGTTGCGTGTTGCATGTGTGTGTCACTCTCTTTTTCCTCTCCCCCTCCCCTGTGTGCTAGGTGCAGTATTCACTGTGGTTGTTGCCGCCGCCTTTGATATTCCTGGTGTATGAGGAGGTACACCAGCATGGGGAGGACCTGTAACTCGGGCACCATGGCGTCCTGGTTCTTAGTTGAGTGTCGAGAGGTGAGTGGTTTCTCTTCCAAAGACTGTTTCCGCCGTGCTTTTGATGGCCTGGAAAAGCAGGCGGATTGGCGGGTTGTAATCGGCTGGGCGGTACATTGTCTTCCGCCTTCCTGTTGGCGGTTACGGCCGCAGTGTTGGTTGCTTCCGCCGTGGCGGTCGGAGTGTTAAAGTGGCTGTCTATGATGGCAGTTTCCGCCGTTGTCATGATCCCATTTTTTTTACCGCCGGCCTGTTGGCAGTATTACTGCTGCTTTAACATCGACCGCCAGGGTTGTGATGAGGGCCCTAGTTTTCTATATAAAAAGCATTTTTTACTTGCCTACAACTTTGGCGCTGTCTGATGAATCTACACAAAAAAATTGGCCAGTCACATTAGCTGCTGTCTGGAAAGTTTTGTGGTGATCCATCCAGGGGGGCCGAGAAACAGGGGGTCCCAAAACACTTTTCCCCCTATTCATTTTCCAAAAGGGATTTTTAACAGCAATAGCTCCAAAACTACTGGATGGAATTACACCAAATTTGGGAGAAAAGTACATCCTGGTCCAGAAAGCTGTTTTTGTTTGGGTGTAAATCCATTCAATAATTTTAGATAAATTTAAGAAAATCCAAATTTGTATATTTAGGGACTCAAAGGATTTGTGACCACTCCCGATATCATGCTGAGATCTGATTGACTGACAGCACTTCAACAATGAAGCTGCTGAAGTGCTGGCAGCCATCTTAGGACTCAGCTGAGGCCCAGAAAAAAATAATAAAAAATACAAAAGGGACGAGGATAAGAACATCCTGACCACTTAGCTCTGGTGCTAGAGTCTCAAAAGGACCCCACAGGGCTAAAAAGCAGTTTTAAAATTGTACTGCAAATTTACGACAGGGTTGTGAATCCGCAGTAAAAAAAAACTAAAAAAACAAGAGCAGGCTCCAGCGCGTGTTCTTAAATAAGCCCCCAGGTGGGCCAGGTCCCAGGTGCACACTTTCCTTTTTAATGGGGGGGGCTCCTGCCCCCCCAAAGCCACTAGGATCACCACTTCCCTGGAGCTCTACTGAAATATGAGCAGGGGGCTGCACGGCCCCCTGCGCCCCAGGGACTACCACCCCCAGGGTAAAAGTGCTTTTATATTTTGGGGAAGGCCTAATGGCCTCCCTTACAGCCCACGGACCACTACCTCCTGGTGCTATACTGAAATATGAGCGGTGGTTGCGCAGCCCCCCCATGCCCAGAGACCACTACCCCTTAGGGCATTTAAGAAATTGGGTGCAGGGGGAGCCACTCAGGCCCTCTGCAGCCCCAGACCACCAGGGCTTTAATAAAAATGATTACATTGAGTCCATTTCAGACTCCCTTTAGCCCCGTAGTTCACCACCTCCCCGGGGCTATGATCATTAGAGGGGGGCTGTGCGGCCCCCTCAAGGAGCCACTGATGGCCCTTTGGATTGCCACCCCCCAAGGCAAGCTTCTGCTATGTCTCTGGGTGCTTACAGCCCCAAAGTAACTATAACCTGTGCCCTTGTCATGCACTGCTAATGACCCCACAAATTACTGCACTCGTGGCATCTTTGAGAACATCATTGATAATATCAATGTAATATTTGCAGTAAAAGTTTTTATGAAAAATCTGTGCATGGTGGGGCACAAGTTACAGTTACCTTAGGGCATGAGCTATTGTTACTTGAGGTAACTCTAACTATAACTGGTGAAATTCTATGGTTTCACACATTTAAAATGTGAGCCTAACTATAAAGTCCCTGTAATATTTAGCTTTTTAAGTGAATTTATGTTTTTTAACTTTATTTCCTAACTATAACATCCCTGTAACCTTTTGTTTATTCAGTGATTATAAAAATATATATATGTATAAAATATATATATATATATACCCATCAACTAAAGCTGCTATGTCTTTTTGCCGCAACACGCCAGACCGGGACGGGGTAGCAACCCCCTAAAATTACAGTCAAAATCCTCTCACTCTTAACGATCCGTATTCTGCCGAGTACAACGAAAGTACCAGTCACATGGAAATTGCTTTAGTGAGTATTTTAATGGCACACAAATCACTTGATGCGTTTCAGAATTCAAGTTTCCTTGATCACGAGCAACAAACGTCATGACAGTTTCTGTTTATATTGACTACAAAACCTTACACTTGAACCAAGAGCAAAACAATTGCGACCATCTTCAAATGGTTATTTTTTGATGAATTAACCCTTTCGCTGTCAGGCCTTTTCCCATCCTGTGCTGAGCCTTTTTTTGGCTATTTGGGGCAGTTTTCCCTTAGGCCCTCATAACTTTTTGTCCACATAAGCCACCCACGCCAAATTTGCATCCTTTGTTTCCAACATCCTAGGGAGTCTAGAGGTACCAAGGCTTTGTGGGTTACCCTGAAGGAGACCAAGAAATTAGCCAAAATACAACAAAAGATTTGTTTATTTTTTTGAAAAATGGGAAAAAAGGGCTGCAGAAGAAGGCTTGTGGATTTTTCCCTGACAATGGCATCAACAAAGGGTTTGTGGTGCTAAAATCACCATCTTCCCAGCTTTCAGGAACAGGCAGACTTGAATCAGAAAACCCAATTTTTCAACACAATTTTTGCATTTGACTGACACATACCCCATTTGTACTATTTTTGTGCTTTCAGCCTCCTTCCAGTTAGTGATAGAAATGGGTGTAAAAACAATGCTAGATTCCAGACAGCTAAACATTTCTGAAAAGTAGACAAAATTCACAATTCAGCAAGGGGTGATTTGTGTAGATCCTACAAGTGTTTCCTACAGAAAATAACAGCTGAAATAAAAAAATATTGAAGTTGAGGTGACAGAAACAGCCTTTTTCTCCATGTTTTACTCTGTAACTTTTTCCTGCGATGTCAGACTTTTGAAAGCAATATACCTTTACGTCTGCTGGACTCTTCTAGTTGCGGGGATATAAAGGACTTGTATGTTCAGCAAGAACCCTAGGGACCCAGAGCAATAAATGAGCTGCACCTTGCAATGGGTTTTCATTCTATTCTGGGTATACAGTAATTCATTTGCTGAAATATAAAAAGTGAAAAATAGGTATCAAGAAAACCTTTGTATTTCCAAAATGGGCACAGGATAAGGTGTTGAGAAGCAGTGGTTATTTGCACAGCTCTGAATAACGGGGTGCCTATACTAGTATGTGAATTACAGGGCATTTCTCAAATAGATGCCTTTTTTACACACTGTCTTACAAAAAATGCAGAGAAAGACAAGGGGCAATAAGACTTGTTTTGCTATTCTGTGTTCCACCAAGTCTCCCGATAAAAATGGTACCTCACTTACGTGGGTAGGCCTAATGCTCGCGACAGGAAACACAACATGGACACATCACATTTTTACATTGAAATCTGACATGTTTTTTGCAAAGTGCCTAGCTGTAGATTTTGGCCTCTAGGTCAGCCGGCACCTAGGGAAACCTGCCAAACCTGCACATTTTTGAAAACTAGACACCTAGGGGAATCCGAGATGGGGTGACTTGTGGGGCTTTGACCAGGTTCTGTTACCCAGAATCCTTTGTAAACCTCAAAATTTGGCCAAAAAAAACACTTTTTCCTCTCATTTCGGTGACAGAAAGTTCTAGAATCTGAGAGGAGCCACAAATTTCCTTCCACCCAACGTTCCCCCAAGTCTCCCGATACAAAATTATACCTGACTTGTGTGGGTAGGCCTAGCGCCCATGACAGGAAATGCCCCAAAACACAAAGGGGACACATCAAATTTTCTCAAAGAAAACAGAGCTGGTTTTTGTAAAGTGCCTAGCTGTGGATTGTGGCCTCTAGCTCAGCCAACACCTAGGGAAACCTAGCAAACCTGTGCATTTTTAGAAAACTAGACACCTAGAGAAATCCAAGATGGGGTGACTTGTGGGGCTCTCACTATGTTCTGTTACCCAGAATCCTTTGCAAACCTCAATATTTGGCCCAAAAAACACTTTTTCCTCTCATTTCAGCGACAGAAAGTTCTGGAATCTGAGAGGAGTCACACATTTCCTTCCACCCAGCGTTCCCCCAAGTCTCACAATAAAAATGGTACCTCACTTGTGTGGGTACGCCTAGTTCTCGCGAAAGGAAATGCCTCAAAACACTATCTGGACACATCAAAATTATCAAATACAAAACTACCTGCTTTTGCGGGGGCACCTGCGTTGTTGGTCCTGGGCTCAGCAGCCATCTAGGGAAACCTACCAAACCCAGACATTTCTGAACACTAGACCCCCGAGGGAGTCCAGGGAGGTGTGACTTGTGTGGATCCCTCAATGGTTTCTTACCCAGAATCCTCAGCCATCCTCAAATTAAGGTAAAAAAACAAATTTTTCCCACATTTCTGTGTGAGATCACCGCACCGGGACAAATTTCCTACCACCCAACATTCCCCTCAGTCTCCCGGTAAAAATGATACCTTACTTGTGTAGGTGGGCCAAGTGCCTGTGACAGGGTAGAGCCAAAAACATGTCAAAATTGTGGGGGAACCAAAGCAGGTCCAAAAGGGTAGTTTGGAAAAAAACATTTTTAGGCTGACAAGTGCAGCAGAATTTTTATCAGTATAGATGAGACAATGTTGGGTGGTAGGAATTTTGTGGATTCCTGCAGGTTCCGGAGGGTTCCATCACAAATATGTGGGAAAAATGTGTGATTTCCAGCAAAGTTGGAGGTTTGCAGGGCATTCTGGGTAAGAAAATGGTGTGAGGTGCATGTGAAGAACACCACCCTGGAATCAACCAGATGTTTAGTTTTCAGATGTGTCTTGGTCTTGTGGATTTTTCTGCATGGCAGTGGCCCAAAGTCAAAAAAGTGCCGCCCTCACCATTCCAAGTGCGACGATTTTGAGAGTTACCAAGCTCTCATGGTCCAAATGTAAAACCAAACCCCAAAATAATCAAATGTCTTCTTGCTTGCCGTGGGATAAGATGTTGTGGTGTGCGGGGGAAGAGCTGAAAGACTGTTCAGTTGGGGTGGGGCATAACCAGGCCCATACTGGTTGGTAGCCACCACCCGACTATTTTTAGTTTTTTTTAAAATTCCATAGCATCTAGTAGAATTTCTACCCACCCCCCCCCATGGTGTGGATCGGGGATAATTACACCATCTACCCACTAGTGGGCAGAACTACTTTGGCCCCATTTATTTGGGGTGGGGGTATGGCCATACCCCCACCCTCTTATTTTGAAAAAGAAAAATCTTCCCTGGACTCTTGTATGATTTCTGCCCCCCCCCGGGGGCAGATGGGCCTTCCAAAAATAGGCCGATCTGCCCCTAAGGGGGACTGAAATGGCCTAAATACAATTTCCCCCCTAGGGGAGCGACCCTTACCTAAGGGCCACAGCATCCAAACATGAAGCTGAGAAACCGGGTTAGAGTCTCAGCGGAGACTCAACATCCTGTGATTCTCTGCAAATCACTTATTCTCTCCATAATGCAACTGGTACCTGTCCAAAGCATTCTGATACCTTCGGGTCGAGTTCACTCTATATAGAATTGTAAAAAAAATAAAAAATATATAAAAGAACAAACAGTGGGAGGGGTGGAAAACAAAGACAAGAGAGTGTGTGACACAACAATGAGAGAGTGAGGTGATAAGGAGCATAAATAATGTGCTGTGGAAAGATGGAACACATCCACTGGTATGGACTAAGGTGGCAAAATGAAATAAATGTACCTCAATAAACATGCCTCCAGTGGAAGGACACTTGTCTCCAACTACTGTCTGCCAACAGAAGGGGTACTTGGTCTAAGCTCCAGGGAACAGCAGCTGAAGCTGAGGAATGAGACGAAGTGCAGACTGATAACATCAGAAACTGCTGCTGATCAGTGAGAAGCAAGAAAAGAAAAGTGACCAGCGAAGTCTACTAATGATAAGCAATGTGTTAGCCTGTGAGTAGGCTGTAAGCCCTTTTAAGATTTTTTTTTTAAAACAAGCACCGAAGACAGGGAAAGAGAGGAAGCACAGTCTAATGCCATCAGAAGGGGCTGCTGTCAAGTGAGAAGCAAGAAAAGAAGAGTGACCAGCGAAGCCTACCAATGGTAAGCATGTGTGGCCCGTGGGCTGGCTGTAAGCCTTTTTAAGATTTTTTTTTTACACAAAAGACTTTGCAAGCACAGTGCAAGTGCTGTGCAGGTGAAACCTAAACATGTACAGTGCTCATCACATTTGCATAGCTTTTGCTTGACCACTCAGCTGATATACATTTGGTGCAGTGCTCTTTTTGGATAGTTTGTGCATGGAAAGCTTTGAGGTGATCCATCAAACGGAAGCTAAGAAAAAAGGGGGGTTTCCAAAATGCAAAATCCCAATAAATTTTCTAAACACTTCTTTAGGCAGCGCTATCGCAAAAAATGCTGAATTGAATTATTCCAAATTTGGCAGGAAGTTAGATCTTGGTTCACAGGCTGTGCTTTGGGTGATTTTGTGTAAATCCATTCAGTACTTTTTTAGAGATTAAAGTTCACAAATATTTGTATTTATGGATGGTTGGGTTTGAGCTGCTCTCGCAAGAGTCTCTCTAACCCAGTTTTTAAAAACTAGAATGCTCTGATTGGCCCAGGGAGCTTTTTTACCCTGGAGCCAATTTGCTCCCATGGGAACCAGAGTCCCACAGGAGTGAGCGCACTGATTGGCTGCCAGTAGCATGAGAAAAATGTTACTGGCAACTACTACATGAATCAGGGACTTAGTCCCCTCTCCTTAGGTTAACAAAATTAAATAACATAAGGGGTCAAGGTAGGGATACCATGCTCCCCCCAGGCTCCAATGAGGGACCCAGAGGTATCCATCCCAGACAAAATGGAAGAGAAATGTGCAATTGTTGCTGTGATCCAGCTGACGTCTTGTGGGATTACAGCAAAACTAATGCAGCCACCATTTCATACTAAATATATACGGATTGGGGTGTAAGTAGCCCCCATCCCATTTAGGGCCCCTGAGGACCCCATCCCCTGGGGCCAAGTTTCTAAAAAAAGGGGGCCACTCAGCCCCCCTCACCAAGCCCATGAAGGCCCCTTGGATCCCATGCCCCCGGGATGATTTGTTTTTTTTTAAAGAGAGGGGACACACAGGCCTCCATCTCTGAGTCTTCTTAGGCCTCTGGGACTCCATCCACCAGGCTCAAAATGTAAAAAAGGGGAGGGGGCTATGCAGCCTGCCTCCCTGAGTCTTAAAAAGACTTGGGGTTCCCATCTCCAGGGTCTGTAACATTAATTAAAAGGGAGGGGGCTGCATGCTTTCTTAGGATATAATGTCCCTGTTGAACATACCAGTGGAGGATCAAAGCTTACAAAAAAGGGGTGGTATGCCACCCAGGGCACCTTCCGAAAAACCTTTAAGAGGCTCTGGGGACCCCATCCCCCAGTGCTACAATTTTAATTTAAAGTGAGAGGTCTGCCCAGCTCTCCTTCTTGAGCCATTAATGACCCAATGGACCCCATCTCCAGGAGCCGGCTCATTTATTGTGTCCCAGGTAGCCCACCTCTGGGACACAGAAGTTTCCCCACCCACACTACCACTGGCAGGGAAATGTGTTTGATACCGCCTAGTGGAAGCATTGTTAAATCTCCTCCTAAACAAGAGCAAACTCTAAAGGCCTGAGTTAGAGTTATGGAGTTTGGCAGATTGGGTTACTCCATCGTAAACGTGACAAATGACCCACTGGCTGGGAGCAGACTTATGGTCAGTTTTCCTGCCCACACTGCTGACAGCTGGGAAACAAAACACACATTTTGCTGCCTCCCAGTAGGAGCATGCAAAAAGCAGCTGCCCCTTCCAGGTGGGAGCAATGCAGCTCCCGCACCATGCGGTGATAGGCACCCACTCAATATTAATGGAGGCCCTGGGAGATGGGGTTCCCAGGGCAAAAATAGGCATGTGGGGGGCACTCTCCCCTTTTTAAAGTATTTGGCCCCAGGGGATGGGGTTCCTGGGGCCTTCAAGGCTTGGAGAGGGGGACTGAAGCCCCTTGACTTAGATTTTGGCCCTGTGGGATGGGGTCACTGGGAACCAAGAAGCCTCAGTGTGAGTGTCTCCCGGCCCTCTCATCTTTATTATTGGCTTTGGCCCCAGGGGATGGGGTCCCTGGGGCCTAATAAGGCTCCTGGGTTTTTGGAGCAAAACAAGCATGTGTACATAGGTTAGTACCTGGTGTACAGTCATCTATGTTTTGCACAAATTGCCATACCGAGGCGATTCTGCCTAATAAATCAAGACTGCTTACAATACTTGGAGCCACATATATAATGGAGTTGCATTGCTCTTGCACCATGCAATGTAGTGCCTGTGCGACCCAACTCCAAAATACAATTTATCTAGCCATGCAAGGCGTTTTGTGACCCTGAGTAGCTTGATAAATCCAGAGTAATGCAGCACAATGCAAATTGCTGTGTTGCATTGTTTTGCCCCAGGGAGGTGTTATTAGGTGCATTCCCAGATTTACCAAAAGTGTAGACCTGTGAATGTTCCAAAACAGCTACGCCTCCCAGGTGAGGTGTAACTTGGAGAAGTATATTTATTTCTCCTCATTTCTTTCCTCTTTGTACGTTGAGGAAAATGTCTGAAAGGATTGTTTTTGTGCAGGAAGGTGCCCAATTCCTGCACAAAAACAATCTTCCTCACAACCCAGGCACCCTTGCACCACGGTGCAAGGGTGCCTGCATGGGTGCTAGGCTGTCAGAAGGTTGCCAGCACAGGGAAAAGACAGGAATTTGCTGTATTATTTTAAATATGGTGCATTCCTACCCTTTCCCTGTCACACAGTGCAGCACAGCAAGGTGACTTGCTATGATGCTCTACGTGACCTTCTTATAAATATAACCCCTAGTATGTAGTAAGTAGAATCTTTGCCCTGTTGGACACTTTTTCTGCAGTACCAAAAAACGTGTGTGGAGCATACTGATTACAAGTTGTCAACTGTCACCTGCACACAGAGTTAGGCTTCAATACAAAGTTATAACGTGTTCAATACCTCTACAAACGTATGATGCATTAGGAGCACATGCATTTTGTATATGCTTACACCCACTAGCTGGACACAGGCTTACAAAATTAGGTAGAAAAAGAACATGGCAGTTACTAGCCACTATGTAAACTATAATACAAACTAGCATACTCATTGGATTATGCAACCAGTGATGTCATCAATGATGTAATTTGAGATGTATTCAGTGCTGTCATAAAAGATGTCATAGAACATGCCTTGAGTGATGTAATATGTGAGGTAATAAGCAGTGCATGGCTGAGGCACACGTTATAGTTTGCTCTGCCATCTGTAACTGGTCAATTTCTGTGTTTGTTTTTAATTCAAACATTAATATTGTCACTGGCATTCATCAATCTATCAGTAACGGTATGGTAACCTTTGTTTTTTCAGTGAATATGTGTGTGTGTGTGGGTAGGTGTGTGTGTGTGTGTGTGAGCGTGGTTGTGTGTGTATGATTTTAAATGGTCGATCTCCAACACTGTGGCATTCGAAGATCTAAGCACAGAAAAGGTAGAAAAGGCAGAGAACTCCAGTCAATATTAATTTCATAGTATGTGAATAGTAGTACTTGACATACTACAAAATACTGATTTTGAATCAGGCTTTCTGTTTTTAAAGTAACTTCAATTTGTGATCTAAATCAAGCTAGAGAACTTCAATGTTGAAAATGTCAGCATTGCAGAATTAGAGGCTGCTTTCAAGATGGGTCGTTTAAGACTAATAGGAGTCCATTTACAGGCTGGTTTGTGTCACTCTTGCACAACGTGGTGCATAAGCAGCAAAAACTTAGGTTAGGTTTGTGAAGCCATGCAAGGCCACTTTGCATGGCCCTGAGTTGCTCCATGTATCTGGAGTACGGCAAAGCAGCACAAATCGTTACATTGGCTTACTTTGCCCTAGGATGGCTTTCCATGAGCATTGCATGGATGTTAGCATGCAAATCCCACAGTTTTAGGTGCATTCACAGATTTACAAGAACTGGTATGCCTGGGGATGCACCAAAAAGATATGCCTTCCCAGGAGAGGTCTAACGAGAAGAAATGTCTTTATTTCTCCTTGCTACTTCATTTCTTTATGTGTGCTGCATTCTCAAGTACACATAAAAAGAGGAATATGCCTCTCAGGATTGTTTTTGTGCAGGAAGATGCCTTTTCCTGCACAAATATAATCCTGCCTGCAACGCAGGCACCCTTGCACCATGTCAAAAGGGTGCCAATGCAGAGGAAAAGGCAGGCAGAAGGCATATTACCTTAAACACAGTGCATTCCTGCCCTTTCCCTGTCATGCACTGCAGCGCAGTAAGGTGACGTGCTGCTCTGCACTGTCTGTCCTTTTCATAAATAGGCCCCTTAAAATTGTACATTTTGTCCTCTACAGTGGACTGGAACCATTTACAGTGAAATTCCTACCTATTGAAGCTCCAATTACTCAACAGCAATTGTCATTACACTGAGTTATAGTCTTCCTTATCATAAGCCTTATGAGGGTATTTTCTTCTGGAAAAGAGGCAACCACAAAAATCGACTCTTCCCTTACCACAAGGAGATATCTGGATTTTCTTCCATGAGTCCCTAAGCAGTCAGTCAGTGGTCTAAAGCAGACCGCACAGCACCGAGGTACAGAGAGAACCTAGGACTGTGGGAAGGGAGTATGTGATGCATTGTCATCCTCAATGGACTACTATTTTAAAGACACCATTTGTCACACCCTCAAGGACTTCAGGATTTAGGGCCAGATGTATCAAAGGTTTTTACCCATTCTATGTCTATGGGAAAATGTGTTCATACATATGGCCCTTAGTGATTTGTAAAAACATTGCTAAATTGGCACTTCAGTAAAAGACCGCAATATTTACAAAAGTGGCCACGACAGTCAAAGAATGTGACCCCTACTTTTATTGGCCCCGCATTGACCGCTGAGCCAAATAAAAGGAGGGTCAGCAGACAGGCGAGATGTTTGTTTATTTATTCTCCTGCAGGAAAGTTTTGCTTCTGCAGATGCTGCAGTTTCCTTGCTTCCCAGGGCTGGGAGTTAGAGGGGGCAAAGGTGAGTGTGCAACAGAAGGCCCTGGAGCACCATTAAAAAAAATAATTTGGGCCTGTTGCCCATGGGCATACGACGGGCACTGGAGCAACATTTTTTTTAAATAAACTGATTTCAAGCCTGCCACACGCGGGCATGCCGTGGATCATGGGGACAATTTTATTTTTTTAAGGAAGTCAGCCAGCTGCCTGTGTAGCATGAAGTGGGCCCTGGGGGCACCTATAAATAAACCTACTGTGGGCTCACTGCCTGTGGGCATGTAGTGGGCCCTGGTGACACCTATAAGAAATTACCTTGCGCCCACCATCGATGTGGATGGGGCCTGCTTTGGGGGCAATGTTTTTCTTTAAAAAAATGAATTTGGGCCTGCCACCCATGCAACAATGCTGTAGGCCCTGAGGGCTCCTATAAATAAACTAAATTCAGTTCGGCTGTCCCTGGGCATTTGACAGACCCTGGGATACCATTAAAAAACAAGCATTGGTAAATGCATTGGGTTTTGCCTATGTGATTAATAATAAGCTGTTTTTGTTGTAAATTGTAGCTTGGTGAGCAGTTATGCACTATAAGTTACTGAACCTCCATTAAAGTGTTATGACTTGTTTATTGAGAAAGGCAATATATTGTGCTGTTCCTGATGGTACTATAAAGCGGGGAAATTAGGTAAAGGGCAGAGAACAAAGAAAAAAAACATGCACCTGATAAGTACGCTTGAAATGGGTTCAGCCATTGGGAGGTTAGGTAAAGGGCTAATGAAAAACCTAACAAGCACAGAATAAGCGCCGTGCAGGGAAAAACCTGAACATGCTGCTGTGTACCATGGCTTAAAGAAAAATAAATAAAAGCACTATGACGCGGCCAGCACTGACCCCGTTATAGTGCTTTTTTTAAACTTTAAGCCATGTTGCATAACAACCCGTGCTGCAGTGTAACAAGTAAATAAATAGAGTGGGGTGGGGTTGAGATACAAGGGAGGAGGGTGGGAAACACAATAGATAGTGGGGGTGAGAAACAGTGGGTGAGTTAGAAACATTATAAAAGTGGGAGGGTTGGGGGTTTGTAAACAAAGGAAAGTGGGAGGGTTGCAAATGAAAAGTGCTTCGACATTGACTAACCATCCAAACATCCAGTCATGGTCTACCAATTAGAAAAGTAGGTGGAGGTATTAATTGCAGATTACCCAGCATCAGGAAGATAACATCTCTCCATTTCAAAATGAGACAATATTTGCACTCAAGTACACAGTGCCACAACTACCCACATTCAACATGTCTGGTGTACTTGGACCCAAAGATATAAAGTGAAACAAAATCAAAGCAGACAGTGTGCATACACCATGCCCGTGCTGTAGACATAAATATGTGCCATAGATGTAAACCACTTGTGAAATGCACAGAATAAGTTAAAAAAAATGGGGAGGAAGCACTGATGCTTTGGTTGGTGTGACTGGGAATTACTTTTGCATAGTGGGGCGTAAGAGGCACTGGTGCTTTGGATGGGGTTACTGGGAGCTGTTTTTGAGTGGTGGGGTGAAGAAGACACTAGTGGTTTGAATGGGAGAAGGTGGCTGGGTGTCCACTGTGGGTCCAACTAGTGTTTTGGGTGGTAATGGGGGAGAGGGTAGTGGTTTGTGGGGGAGAAACAAGGTAGAAGGAAGCATTTTGGGGGGAAGGAGCAGTGTTTCAGGGAAAGATGGCAGAGTATTGAGGATGGGTGGCAGGTAAAGGGGCTATTCAGTTCTACCTTTTTTGTTCTTCTGTAGAAGGAAGTGTCTGCTGGTACTGGAGCTACTGGGCACTCTGGTAACAACACACTGTGCTTCCTGCTAGGCTGACACCTGCTCAGGTCAGTCTGGGGTTATGTACAGGTTTAGAGAGATGGTGTGCATTCCAAGAGCCAGACCTTTCAGTGGTCTGGATCCAGATTTTTGAAGTGTCACTTTAAGAGTAGCTAAGGTGCCCCTATGCAAAGTTTGTGTTGTTGCGATCCTGGATTTTTCTTCCAAAATTTAAATTGGATTCCTTCAACTGGAGTGATCCAACTTCAACTCATGCTCTTCCATTCCATGTTTTCTTTTTCTTGTCTTTGCAAACTACTTTACATATTGTGGGCTCTTAATTGAATCAAGATTACTTTCTAATACTTTGCCAAAATGCATTTTTAATAGAAATTTCTTTGTCATGTGATGATTTTGGGTCCAAGCATTCCTTTTTCATCCTTTTACTGCTTCAGTTTTTTGTGTTGACAAAATTCTATGTTTTATTTCTTTTTTAAACCGTCTCCCCATGAACTTTTTCAATTGACTGTTCTGTTAACCTGTTCAAGACAGTTCTAGTCTTTACGTTCTTTGGCGTCAGCAATGTCCATTGCTGTTTTGCTTTGATTTTTCTCTTTGTGTTGCGGTTACTCTGATGCATACTTTGAGCATGTTCATTTGGATTTCCCTTAAACATGCCTGATTCACACTTTTGTGTAAGTTTACTATTTGTTGGTATTCAGGAACTGTGAGTTTGATTTTACTTACAGTAATTTTAAAACTTTTGAAACTCTGCGCAGAAAAAGATAGGGCTCTCCTATCTTTTTGCGTGCAGCCTCTTCACTGTAAAGGTGCATATTGGAATTACCTTTGGAACTGTGGTCTAGTCGACAAGTGGCGAAGTTACGTAATTACTTTCAAAAGCTTTTGGGAACGTGAAAGTAAGGGCTTCCAATCCTTTCTGTTTTTCATAAGAGTCGAAGTAGGCTTCTTTCTGTTCATGCACACTGGCAGAACTTCAACTCGAAGACCTTTATGGGCTGAATAAAGTGAAATCTTCACCGAGAGTAATTCAGGATCCCCGGAGTTTATTTTTTACATTTTTCTATTCATTGGTAATGAATTGGCAAGAATGGTAATGCGAACAGAGAAGCCATTTTAGAATCTTTGCTAGATGTGGAGGAACAGATGAGGTAAACGCCCATGAAAGCCATTTAAATTAGAGTTTTTGATCTGACACCTGACAAGTATCACCTCAGGTTCAGGGACAGCCAGAAACTGACAAGCCAGTCTTGTGTGGATTTCCTTGACTACTCCAGAATATGTTTAGGTTAGAGGCAGTGAAGTGAGTGATTTTAATGGGCTGTATAGACTAATTTGGAGAGAGCACATACTCAGTACTTGCTTTACAGAGTTTCACCAACACCCGATTTGACAGGAGACTAACTGACCCGAGGAAGCCTGCAAAGGAGGTGGCCATCTGAGTCAGCACCAGTGTGTTCAAGAAGGAATCTGGGTGGTCCCCACAAGGGTGGTCAGGGTCCCCAACAGAAGCAAGAGGTGGCAAAAACAAGTAGGACTCTAAAGGTCCCTTGAGTAGTTCACAAGGGGAGGAGATCCGTCCCAAACTGATGAGAAAAAGGATAGGTGTTGTGATAAAAATACAGGGTTGTTTGTCAGAAGTGGTATAAATATGGGCATGTGCAGGGGGATGCCAAGTGTTCCAAGAGGGCACAGCCCCCCACTGGTGGGCAGACCTGAGGGTCAGTCAATGTATCACTTGGGGAGGCAATTGCCCCAGCTAATGCTAGTTAGACAGCTAGCGCTGGCAAACCTTTTTGGTAGCTAAGTGCTTTATAAATCATGAATGATAATGATAATAATAATAAAAATAATAATAATAATGATAACAATAATAGTGTGGGAGTTAGAGCAAAGATTATCCTAGTGTCCCTGGGTAACAAGGAGAAGGTGCTCAAAGCCTACATACCTTGAAATATTCCTAAGCGCAGGTAGTGGTTCAACATCAGTCGGTAGAGACTGGAGGCTCTGAGGAACACAGAAGCCAGTATGATTTCTTTAAGGTGTCATCTGGTGTCCTCCGAGCAGGTAATCCCCAGTACATTCCACCAGGCTGTGGTAGCAGACAACAATGAAAGTGACCACCCAGTGGTTCTGGTTTGCTTCCAATAAGGGGGCGGTATCACATTCTCTAAAAGTAACTGTGAGTCCTACCATGCCTGTTTATTTCTGCTGGGGAATGACTTAGACCATACTGTCTGAAAGGAAGTGGAACTCAGGACCCACCTGGAGATGTTAGAGTTGCCTGAGTGGGTGTGTCTGACGACATGGTGCATGGCTGCCAAAGGTTTCCTAAAGATGTAGTGTCTGACAGGGGCACACACTGCATGTCTGCTTGCATGAAGTCAGTATGGGATAAGTGTAGGATGACATATAGGTTCTCCATGTCCTATCACCCTCAGGCCAATGGGCTTTTTGAGAGATTCAAAAGACCCTTAAGGACATGATTATGGGCCTGCCTGAGCCCATGAGGCAGAAGTGGGGCATCCTCTTGCCATGCCTGCTTTTTGTCGACATGAAGGTGCCAAAGAAGAGAGTTTAGTTTATCCTATATGAGCTCCTATATGGCCATCCTGTTAGGGGACCTCTCAGTACATTAAAGGAGAGGTCGGAGCAAGCTCCCAGGAAGCATTCCCAGGATTTAGTCTGCTAAATCCTGGCTCTTTTAAACAGATGCGGCACTTCTGGAAGAAGGCCTCGGAGACTCTGGAAGCCAGCCAGGAGGTGATGAACCGGTATGACCAGAAGGCTACTCTGGTCGAATTTCAACCTGGCCAGAAAGTGTGGGTGGTGAAGACATTGAGTCCAGGGCCCTCCAAGACTGTTGGTCAGGGCCTTCTAAAGTGAAGAAAAGAAAGGGAGAGGTCACCTGCTTGGTGGACCTCAAGACCCCCGGGAACCCTCTAATGATAATCCATGTCAATTGCCACAAATCACACTACGAGAAGTCTGAAGTCACCATGCTCCCTATGGCAGATGATGAGGTGGAAGAGGATGAGTGAATTTCTCCCTGACCTTCTATCATCAGTTGAGCAAGATAGATCAATGGAAGGTGTCATCCTCTCACCTACCCTAAGGGGAGATTGAGCTCTCCAGTTGTCCCTATTCCGGCACAGTGGTGCTGGTATCCAAATCGGCCCATCCAGGGATCACCCCAGAACTCAGTTTCTGTTTTGAATACAGGAGGATAAACTCAGCCATCAAAATGCTTACTCCTTCCTCAGAGCTGATGAACTCAGTGACAGGCAGGGAGCAGCCTTGGTTTGAGTTTTGGTTGAGGGAGAGAAAACTCTTCTCTTGCAACAACCACAATTCTTGTCAGGGTGGACCACAAAATGTGCTAAATTTACCTGAGCTCAACCCTCTGGTAGCTTGGCACAAAGCAATCAGGTTTACCTTAGCAGTGATGTGTAAAGTAGCTATGCAGCACAAAACATAATGAAGTGAAAGTGCAACACTATAAAAATCCCACCTCAATATAGAAAACGAATGTAAAATGTAATAAGTAACATGATACTAGAACAGCAAAAATCCAACAGTAGAACTAGAGATATTCAATTATAACATTTGAAGTAGATAAGTAGATATAGCGCCTAAAAGCACAAAGCACCAATCACAGTCATCTGGTCATGCTAGACCAGGGGAAAGTCACAAATTCAGGTGCAGACAGTGCTGGAGCATGGGCCAGATATAGGGACCAGGTTAGTCCTGCTGAAAAGGTTACCATCTCAAAGTCTGGCACGAAGAGTCCAGTTTTCAGTAGATGAGGCTGCGAGGAGCTGGGAGAGCATTGTGGGTGGTCACCACTGCAGAGCAAGGAGCATGCCTGGATTCACTGTAGCTCAAATGTGTGGCTGGGTGTTGTTGGAGCTTTGCATTGATGGTCACCGGAGGCTGTCCTTGCTGTAACACAAAGTGTAGACCTTGCATTGCCAATCATCGCTATCAGTCGCTGTAGTATGAAGAGTCAGGTTCACAGAAGTTTTGCATTACTGGGAATTGCATATGGCAGTGTCTCGGTCCGAATGGGCCCATTTGTGGTCATGAGGAGCCCAGCACATCAGGATTTCACATTTTCCTGAAAAGAAGCCAGCCAACTGAACAGGACCTGGGAAGACACATCTCAGGGATCAGGGACTCACTGTGGAAGAGGCCAACAGAGGTCAGGCACGTCCAGTTTCTGGTCCAGACAGGTCCAATTGCTACAGGTCAGCTAGGTAGTTGCAGGAAGGCTTCTGGAGCTTGTTGTGTCAGAACAGGAGGACAGCCAACTGATGTTTGAAGTCACTTAGGTTACCCTAGGGTGAAGGGAGCAGGTCCAGTCTTCCTTCTCCGCGAACAGGGCAGGCCACAAACAGCAAAGCAGTCCTCTGGGGATTAAAACAGTCCTTCTCCTTTAGTCCATAGGTCCAGGAGTGTAACTAAGATTTGGGTTGCATGTCCAATATTTATTCCTAGTACCATCATTTTAAGTGCAAGAAACGTCTAGATTATCCCCACATCTGGCTCTAGACACTTCCTTTCAACCCCTGCCCAGCCCTCAAGTGGTCTAGGGAGACAATAGGATGGTATCAAGTTCCTTTGTAAGCATGCTGGAAGCAGACCTTTGAAATGTAAGCTGGACAAGGAACAGTTCCACCCCACCCAATGTACCAAGATGGCCCATCCTGCCAACACATAGTCCCCCTTTGTCTCACTGTCTGGGAGGAATACACCAAGGTCAGCAGCAAACTATTTACAGTAATTTTACCCAAGACATAAGCTGCAGGAACCAAATGGTTAGAACAAGAAAATGCTAACTTTTAAAAGTGGCATTTTCAAAATTATGACTGAAAAATCTGACTCTTCAATTAAAGAAGATTTTAAATTACAATTTGTTTGAGACCGAACGTGACATTTCTATATGTTCCCAATCAAAAGTTAGCACTTAACAAATGCAATAAGGTAATCCAAAGTGTCCTATGTAACAGGTAGGCCTCACAGCTGTGAAAAAAGAATTTGAGAGTTTTTCAATCGCAGGACATGTAAAGCTTAAAGGCTACATGCCCTACCTCTTACATTCAATGCACCCAGCTCTATGTGCTGTTTAGGGTCAAACATAGGGGTAACATGTATTAAAAAAAGGGGGTTTAGGCTTTGCAAAAGATTTATTGAGCCAGGTCGAATTGGTAGTTTTATACTGCACACAGACCTCAATGGCATGCCTGAGACATGTTTTGAAAAGCCACTCCGGTGGATGGCACAATGAGTGTAGTGGCCCACTAGTAGTATTTAATTTACAGGTCGTAGGTGTTGTGTTACTAGGGACTTAAAGTAAATTAATTGTGCCAATTTGATGTAAGCCAATTCTACCATGTTTTAAGAAGTGAACCGAAGCATTTTAGCACTGGTTAGCAGTGGCAAATGGGCACATAGTCCTAAAGACAACAAAAATCTAATTTCAGCAATGATAAGGCATAACATTTGTGGGAAGACCACTCCAAGGTCTATCAGATCTAACAGCGCTTCTATATCTCCAATACTGTTTGGGATCTTCATTAGGTTTGTGACCAGTTCCTACGTCAGTGGCTTTGAGCTGTACTACTGCTCTTTATTTTTAGATATACATGCCATATGCTGGTTTGTTGCTCTTCTTCTGGTCTTCTGACACTGATTAGCACTAGAGTCAACAGCAGTGCCTCTTAGATCCACCATGTTCCCCTTATCTGCCCTAGTGCAGCTGAACTGTCCCCGATTTTCACTGAATCCTCTCATCTGCACTAGTGTCTAGCAGTTCTGCCTACATGTCCCTGACCTGCAAATTGGTGCTGATTTGCTCTCTCTGATGTGCATCGGAGCCCCTGGTACATATTTGAACCATTCAGATATGATAAGGAGCCACTAATCTAGGTAGATGCCACTGGTCTGTTGCTCCTGTTTTGCTTTTTTCACCAGGACTAAGTAACTGATGCCACTGCCAACTGATGTCACTGCACAGGCGAGGCAATTTAGTCCTGATGGATCAGCTGCACTTGAACTCACAGATCTGCCAACAGTTGACCAGCTAGCTGTGCTGCATCAACACCCAGTGATCTGTGCAAAACGTGGCAGCACCACAGACCTCTGAGAGGCACAGTGCTAATCTGCTTACCTGTGCTGGAGTAGTATATGAAAAACACAAAAACTTACCTGTTGGACTTTTTTGCTTATGCAGGGTCATCCCCAATCTTTTTGCCTCCTGCCTCCTATTTTTTTCTGAACTGTTGCTGTTGGCTTTTGAACTCTGAGCACTTTACCACTGCTAACCAGTGCTAAAGTGCATATGCTCTCTGTGTAAATTGTATTGTTGATTGGTTTATCCATGATTGGCATATTTGATTTACTAGTAAGTTCCCAGTAAAGTGCACTAGAAGTGCCAGGGCCTGTAAATCAAATGCTACTAGTGGGCCTGCAGCACTGGTTGTGCCACCCACATGAGTAGCTCTGCAATCATGTCTTAGACCTGCCACTGCAGTGTCTGTGAGTGCAGTTTTAACTGTAAATTCAACTTGGCAAGTGTACCCACTTGCCAAGCCTAAATCTTCCCTTTTCAAGGTATTACAACATTACAACATTGGCGGTAAAAGCTGCCTACCGCCGTGCAGAAGACCGCCAACACACCGCTGCGGCCGCTGAATTCCCCCACAGCTATTATGACCCACAGTACGTAATCCGCCAAAATTCAGACACCCACACAAATCCGCCACACCAAAGGTCAGTAATAAACTGGCGAAAACAAAACCTCCAACGTCACGCCAACAGAAATACGCACACACTATCACGACACACGAATCCACGCGACAGTCTTTCAACCGCGGTATTCCATTGGCGGTACACACCACTGCGCTCAAAATACACACACATTTACAAAACACAACCACATTGGACAATTCAAAATACACACACCTGATACACATACACACACCACTCCCACACACCCATTACAATATAAAACACACCCACATCACCCACAAACCCCTATGACCACAATTACTGAGAGAAGGCCGGAGAGAGAGACACCACAAACAACTACCAAGCATCCACAGGCACACAATACCATCACCCACAGAACTTCCACGCACCTCACACAACACACCACTAAATATCACCCCACTTATCACTATACACACCACCCCACACATCACCCACACCACCCCATGGTACAGCAAAAGACACCCAGGTTCTCTGAGGAGGAGCTCAGGGTCATGGTGGAGGAAATCATCCAGGTAGAGCCACAGCTATTCGGATCACAGGTGCAGCACACCTCCATAGCTAGGAAGATGGAGCTATGGCAAAGAATAGTGGACAGGGTTAACACATTGGGACAACACCCAAGAAATAGGGATGACATCAGGAAGAGGTGGAACGACCTACGGGGGAAGGTGAGTTCCGTGGTCTCAAGACACCACCTTGCGGTTCAGCGGACTGGCGGCAGACCCCCACCTGCTCCCTCACAACTAACAACATGGGAGGAGCAGGTCTTGGCGATTCTGCATCCTGAGGGCCTCGCAGGAGTAGATGGAGGAATGGACTCTGGTAAGTCAAAGCTTTACTATTACATCCCCACCCTACCTTCATGCCATCACATACCCCCACCCTCACCCTCACCCCCATCACTCCTACTCCTCACAAATGTCCCACTGTCACAACCCACCCATCCCAACACCAAGCCCTGCATGCAACAACAAAGCATGGACACCCATCACGAAAGCATGCCCACTGCACATACCCATACACCCCCCTAAACCACCATCACACACGGTCCCACACAGGAATGCAAGCACTGGGGTACACGGACACCCACCTATTGCACACCATGGCACACACAGATGTAATAAACATCCTTTTATACCCCTGCAGGACCCCTACCCAACGTCACCGGACAGGAGGGTCCACACATGTCCACACCACCAACAGAAGAGGCCCACAGTGATGACAGCAGCTCTGTCCAACTGGATCTAGATGACCAGCCAGGCCCATCGGGGACCTCGGGACAGTCGGTTCCCCTGACACAGTCACAGGCCACTACAGACCTTCCCCCCTCTGGAAACACCAGCACAGCACCCACCCAGCGGGCCCATACCTCTGTCCCCAGGACACGTCAATCAGCAGTGTGTCCACCACTACAGGGAACCCAGGATAACCCAACACCTCAACAATAATAGGGACCTGGGAGCAGTGGTAGTGGGCACACGGTCCAGGGGACGGAGGCCAAGGAACACAGGGGAACTGGGAGGGCTGCTGTGCGACAGGGGGTGGACAGGCCAAGGGAACCCACTCTCCACGAGGCCCTCTCCTCCATCATGGGAGCCTACCACCACTCCCAGGAGACGATGGTAACGGTACTAACCAAGTTTCAGGAGACCCAGCGCCTGCATGAGGAACAATATTTGGGCTTCAGGGAGGAACTCAGAGCCATCAATTCCACAGTGGGCACCATCGTAGGGGTGCTGAAGGATGTACTCAACACCAGGAGGGACACTGTGGTACAACAAGGGGCCCCTGACACTAGCATGGACGATGAACTGCCCACCACCTCTGCCGGTGCTAGTGGACAGGAGGCACCACCACAGGACCACCACACCAGCTCCCCACCCCCTGCAGAGGGAGAACCACCCCGCAAACGGTCCCTGAGATCCAGGACAAAGACAGAGAACGATGCCTAGCCCCCGCCAAAAAATGAGACCACCCTGAATGTCAGCTTACTGTCCCACTTTGTCACCCTGTCCATCCTCAAACTGCCCCAGCTCCACTTCCTATGCCCATTTGGGCAAATCACCTGTGAGACTAATAGACTGGACTCTGCCATGGACATTCCTCCACCATCACCCCTCACCATTTTACAACCCCCTCCAATATTGAGCACTTAAATAAACACCCTTGAAGCACAAAACAATCTGGAGTCAGTCTGTGATTTCGAAATAGTGTATTAGCAATTACAGTGGCAAAATGTTCTTTCAATTGTAATGTCAACATACCTATGTCACACAGCTCTAGTCCATGAGGAAACAAAGCAGATGTCACACTGTGGGACACACATCTGTGAAATCGTAAGGGAAAGTGACAACTCAGTGACCATACACTGGGTGAAAAAAACAGACAGTAGAGAGGTAGTAGTGTTAATGTACATGTAGTAGGCAGGTTTGTATTCTTACCTGTGTCTCAATGGAAATATTACAGGATCACCGAGTTCCTGTTGTCCATGTCCTCTTCTTCTGCTTTCTCATCTTCACTGTCCACAGGCTCCACAGCTGCAACAACACCGCCATCTGGACCATCCTCCTGCAGAAAAGGCACCTGTTGTCGCAAAGCTAAGTTGTGAAGCATACAGCAGGCCACGATGATCTGGCACACCTTCTTTGGTGAGTTGAATAGGGATCCACCTGTCAAATGGAGGTACCTGAACCTGGCCATCAGGAGGCCCAAGGTCCGCTCTATTATCCGCCCAGTTCACCCATGGGCCTCATTGTAGCGTTCCTCTGCCCTTGTACTGGGATTCCTCACTGGGGTCAGTAGCCATGACAGGTTGGGGTAACCAGAGTCACCTGCATATGGCGAGGGACAACTGTTAGACACACACTAACCTGTAGGGATATCCCCAGACCCAGACAACCATTCCCACTGACTTGCTTCCAGGTGCTCACCTATTAGCCACACACTGTGCCTCTGGAGTTGACCCATCACATAACGGATGCTGCTATTCCGCAGGATGTAGGCGTCATGTACTGAGCCAGGGAACTTGGCATTAACATGGGAGATGTACTGGTCTGCCAAACACACCATCTGCACATTCATGGAATGATAACTCTTCCGGTTTCTGTACACCTGTTCACGCCTGCGGGGGGGGTACCAAACCCACATGGGTCCCATCAATGGCACCTATGATGTTGGGGATATGTCCCAGGGCATAGAAGTTTCCTTTCACTGTAGGCAAATCCTTCACCTGAGGGAAAACGATGTAGCTCCGCATGTGTTTCAGCAGGGCAGACAACACTCTGGACAACACATTGGAAAACATAGGCTGGGACATCCCTGATGCTATGGCCACTGTTGTTTGAAATGACCCACTTGCAAGGAAATGGAGTACTGACAGCAACTGCACTTGATGGGGGATTCCTGTGGGATGGCGAATAGCTGACATCAGGTCTGGCTCCAGCCATATGGACCCCTGAAATGGCGGCTGCCTGACCTGTAAAGTGGGACAATGGGATGTGAGGTAACTGGGCTGGCGTTGTACACCGTTGCGGTAGGCGGTCAAAGACCGCGGCGCAATTCTGCATTGGTTAACATTGGACCCTATGGGTCCCAGGAGCCAATGACGATGTACGCCGGCGGTGACGGTACGCAGCGCCGCAGACGTGACCGCCATTTTCTATCTGTTCAATCACTCGATACCTGATCTTCGACAGGAGAGGACCTACACTGCAAGTGCTGCTGTGACCTCGGTCTGGAAGAGACAATGGCTTGTGCGTCTGGGGAAAGGGCCCCTGCCTTCACATTGGAGGAGTTGGAGAAACTCGTGGATGGGGTCCTCCCCCAGTACACGCCACTCTACGGTCCTCCACTGCATCTACAGCCACTACTGCCATCACCAGGACACACACCACCACACCCGGCTCACGTGCAGTCACCACACCCCACTGCCTTTAACACGTCCCCTGTGTCCTCTCCCAGTGTGTCTGTGACGCCACCTCCCAAGATACACAAACGGAGGCACACACCCACCCAACAGCCATCCACCTCACGACAGCCCCCAGCGCATGCACCTTCACCCAAAGTCACCAACCGAACACCTCCTACAACCACAACCTCTTCCTCCACTCCCAAACCGCCTTTAGTGTTTCCCAAAAACTTTTCCTGTCCAACCTTGACCTCTTTCCCACACCTTCCCCACCCCGTCCGTCTCCTAGGGCCCGACTCTCCAGGTCCCAACCTAGCACCTCAGCCACAACATCTCTGGGACCAGTGGTACCTGTAGTCACCGGAATCTGGAGTGCACCGCCCACCAGGGCAGCCAGTGTAGCACGGAGCCACAGCACGGACAGTCCCCCACCTGTGAAGCATCAAAAGTTGGCCAGTGCCCGGCGGGAGAGGGGGAAGACTCCAGCCACCAAAGCCGCTCCCAGGGGTAAAGGTGGGAGTGTGGAGTCAGCTGCAACACCTTCCAAGGTGGGGAAGGGCCACAAGTAAGTCAGCAGGTCTGGGAAGAGCAGCACGGCGGAGAAGACCGCCATCATCCCCACTGCCCAGGAGGCCGCTGCCATCATCCCCGCTGCCCAGGAGGCCACCGCCATCATCCCCACTGCCCAGGAGACCACCGCCAGCACCTGCCCTGCTGCCCAAGAGGCCACCGCCACCAGCCCCGCTGGGCCAGACAGGACCGCCAGCACCAGCCCCGCTGGGCCACCAGCACCAGCCCTGCTGGGCCAGACAGGACCGCCAGCATCAGCCCCGCTGGGCCATGAAGGGCCGCCAGTACCAGCCCCGCTGGGCCAGACACGACCGCCAGCACCAGTCCGTCTGGGCCAGAGAGAATAGCCAGCACCAGCCCTGCTGGGTCAGACAGGACCGCCAGCACCAGCCCCGCTAGGCCAGAGAGGACTGCCAGCACCAGCCCCGCTGGGCCAGACAGGACCGCCAGCGCCAGCCCCGCAGGGCCATGAAGGACCGCCAGCAGCTGAGTCACTGCAAAGGACCCCGCCGCAACAAGCACCGCTGAACAGGTCACCACCGCCACAAGCACCGCTGAACAGGGCACCGCCGCCACAAGCACCGCTGAACAGGGCACTGCAGCCACAAGCACCGCTGAACAGGTCACCGCCGCCACAAACACTGCTGAACAGGGCACCGCCGCAACAAGCACCACTGAACAGGGCACCGCCGCAACAAGCACCGCTGAACAGGGCACCGCCGCAACAAGCACCGCTGAACAGGGCACCGCCACAACAAGCACCGCTGAACAGGGCATCACCGCCACCGCCACAAGCACCGTTGACCTGGGCACCACTGCCACAAGCACCGCTGAACAGGGCACCGCCGCCACATGCACCGCTGGCCCATGAGCGCCAAGGGCACTGACGCTACTGAGTCCGTCACGAGCAGGATGAAGTACTCTGCGCACCAAGCCCCTTCCAGAACCAGTGGAGAGATACATCCACTACCTCAGTCCTTGCCAGGAGGAAGCACTCTGGGCACCAAGCCCCCTCCAGAACCAGTGGAGAGATACATCCACTACCTCAGTCCTTGCCAGGAGGAAGCACTCTGGGCACCAAGCCCCCTCCAGAACCAGTGGAGACTGTCATCCACTTGAGAGACTGTGGCTTTGCACTCCCCAGGATTGAACAGTGGGCAACCCACCCACTGTAGAGACTTGAGAGACTGTGGGTTTGCACTCCCCAGGATGCAGCAGTGGGCAAACCACCCACTGTAGAGACTTGAGAGACTGTGGCTTTGCACTCCCCAGGATTGAACAGTGGGCAAACCACCCACTGTAGAGACTTGAGAGACTGTGGCTTTGCACTCCCCAGGATAAAGCAGTGGGCAAACCGCCCACTGTAGAGACTTGAGAGACTGTGGCTTTGCACTCCCCAGGATTGAACAGTGGGCAACCCACCCACTGTAGAGACTTGAGAGACTGTGGCTTTGCACTCCCCAGGATGAAGCAGTGGGCAAACCACCCACTGTAGAGACTTGAGAGACTGTGACTTTGCACTCCCCAGGATAAAGCAGTGGGCAAACCACCCACTGTAGAGACTTGAGAGACTGTGGCTTTGCATTCCCCAGGATTGAACAGTGGGCATGTGGCCCCCTCGTTGATTTGGCATTGTGCACTCAACCGGCTGAGGCGCCCCCCCTTCCCTCCCCCTGAGGGGCCTGTTTTATTGCTATCTGATGCCCCTGCAGTGTTCTCCCCGTCATGGTCGGGGATCTTGTGTGTGCCTCGCCCATACCGTGTGGGCCCAGTGTTCCACGGTCTTCAATGGAGCACTACCTGGACTACTATTCTTGGTGTATATTTTGTTTATAGTGTATATATGTATAATTTTGCGTACTGCATTTTAATATATTTCAATGGTTACACTCATTTTCTTTGGTCTTTGCATTCTTCCGGGGGGGTTGGGAGGTGTAACTATAATGTATCATGATGTATTAGTGCGTGTGTTGTCGTGGGTGAGGGTGGGGGTGGGGGTGTCCCTGTTTTTTCCCTTCCCCCTCCCCTGTGTCGTAGGTGCAGTACTCACCGTGGTCTTCGCCGCCGGCGTTCGTGCTCCTGGAAGAGGAGCAAGAAGATAAGGGCTGGCAGGATGTCCAGCTCTGGTTCCATGGCGTCCTGGTTCCTCGTGGGGTGTGTAGAGGTGAGCGTTTTCCCTTCGAAGTCCTGTTTCCGCCGTGTTTTTGTCCGCGGTGAATCCACCCTGTAAAAGGTGGTAGATTGGTAGGTTGTGATACTGTGGGCGGTACTTTGTCCTCCGCCTGTCTGTTGGCGGTGACCGCCAAGCTGTTTGTTTGTACCGCCATGGCGGTCGGAGTGTTAAAGTGGCTGTCTTTGTTGGCGGTTTCCGCCACGGTCATAATTCCAATTTTTTTACCGCCGGCCTGTTGGCAGTCTTACCGCCGCTTTAACACCCTCCGCCAGGGTTGTAATCACCCCCATAGTAATGTCTTTTATATGTCCTGACAGCTAAATATTGCTAAATTCGTTTTTCACTATTGCAAGGCCTGTCCCTCTCATAGGTTAACATGGGGGCTACCTTTAAATCTGATTAAAGTGTAGATTCCCTTTGGAAGCTGATGGACATGTGGAGTTTGGGGTCTCTGAGCTCACAATTTAAAAACACATCTTTTAGTTGATTATAAGATTGCGCGTTTGAAAATGCCACTTTTAGAAAGTGAGCATTTTCTTGCTTATACCATTTCTGTGACTCTGCCTGTTTGTGGATTCCCTGTCTGAGTCAGCTTGACAGTTGGGCTGGTTGCACCTCACACTACACAATGACACAAAGGTGGGGTGTAGTCTGCATTTCCTGATGAGCCATCTGTGCTAGGAGGGAGGAGAGGAGTAGTCACTTACTCCTCAAAGGGCTGTGCCTATCCTCACACAATGCAGTCTCCGACCCCCTGGTGAGCGTCTGGGGCCTGTCCTGGATAAGGCAGGATTTCACATTCAAAAGAGACTTTACTTTGAAGTAGGCCTACTTCAAAGGAGAAATTGGGTATAAGAAGGGCACCCAAAACCACAGACTTTAGATCACTTCTGGACATCAAGAGGAACCTCTGCCTGGAGAAGAGCTGAAGAGCTGAGGAGAAGTGCTACCCTGCCTGTGACTGTGCTTTGTGGAGCTATCCTGCAGTTGCTGCTTCTGCCAGAGTAAGAGGGCAAGGACTGGACTTTGTGTGCCTTCCATCTTGTGAAGAAATCTCCAAGGGCTTGATTTAGAGCTTGCCTCCTGATGTTTGAAGTCTCAGGGACAGCAAAGAGTTCTTTTTGCCAGCACCTGGAGTCTCTGGAAAGACTCCTGCTCTGACAAGTGGTGCCCTATCCAGTCTCTGGGCCCTTGAAAGGAAAGCTGGTGGAAATCCAAGGAAATCGACTTCGGATGACTTCGGACTGACGCCGCTGCTGTATCCAGTGACGACACCTGCAACTGACTCCGTGAGATTCGCTGGAATGCGACGACCTTTGCTGGCCCAACGCCACTGCAGACCCGCTGAAGTCCGCGACTCCGTGGAAGTCGCCGCACCACATCGTGACCGACGCAGCTCGAAGTACACGGATTCAATATTTCGCACAGACACCGCGATCCACGACTTCGCGCATCGACTTGTTTTCACTCTTCACCAAAGGTACTGTACTTGAGGGTCTACCGACTCCGTTTCCGGCGCCACTGGTGTTGGCTTGTTGGAAACTACTCTGTCACGATGCTGTGTTAACACCTCATAGAAGTATTTTGTGTTTCTAAGCGCTATTTTTGAGTTTAATCTTTAAAAATTCATAACTTGACCTGTGTATGTCACTAGTGTTGTGTCATTTTGTAGGGTTTTCATTGAGTTACTGTGTGTGTTGGTACAAATACTTTACAACTAGCACTCTCAAGTTAAGCCTACTGCTCTGCCAAGCTACCAAGGGGGTAAGCAGGGGTTAGCTGAGGGTGATTCTCTTTTACCCTGACTAGAGTGAGGGTCCTCGCTTGAACAGGGGGAAACCTGACTGTCAACTAAAGACCCCATTTCTAACATTACCTCAACGTGCTTTTCAGTACCACCCCCTTGAAGCTCTTGAAGCTCCGTAATTCATACAGAAAGCTCACCATTGTATCGTTTGTGAGAAAAAGGCCTCTTTTTGCCATGGTTAGCCCACACTTTTTGCCTGGGTTTTGATGTGGTCTCAAATATGTTGGTGACCAGGGCCCCTGCTAACCAGGTTCCCTGGGCCAAATCTCTTTCCACAAACTATTGTGATGCATTGGTACAATTGATAACACCTTTAGCTGCCACTATAAGTCCCTAGTAAATGGTACTTAGGTAGGTACTTGTGCCACCCTCTAGGGCCATGCATCCAGATGCACCCCTCATTGCCATTGCAGGATGAGTGTCCTGGTGCAATCCTAAAATACAAACTTGACATGGCACCCATCCTGTGTGCCATATCGACTATTCACTGCATGCAATATAGGTAAGCCACCCCGGTAGGCCTTCCAACCCTAAGGCTGAGTGCAGTATACTGTAATGTGCGGGCATAGATGCATGAGCAATGTGCCCCTACCATGTCCTTGCCAAACCTAGGACATAGTAAGTGAACAGAGCAGCTATTTTAAATGCATGTGCTGGACATTGGTCAGTACGGTTTCACAGCTACATGATAGCCACTTTAAACCTTGGGTTTTTTGTATCAAATAACTCAGAATGATAAATCCAAACTGGTGCCAGTATTGGATTTATTTCAAAATGTACCCAGGAACCAGAGGTGACCCCTGCAAAGCTAACCAACACTGACATGGTTGCTGGCCGGTCACAACCAGCCTGCCACCACCAGACAAGATTCTAGAACCCTGGGGTGAGAGCTCCTGCTCTCTTGGTCCCAGAACAAAGACCTTCCTGGGTGGAGGTGTCACACCTCCCTCCTCAGTAATGTGCATTGCCCTGCTACTGAGCTTCAAAGACCTTACTGCCTTTGAAACTCAATCCCAAAACCTGTTGCTAGCAGGAGATGGCCACCCCCATTGCAAACCCCCACTTTTGGTAGGAGGAACGTTGGGAAAATATATAGAGGACAGGAGGAGTGGTCAGCTCCAGCTTGCACCGCTCCTAAGGTGTTGCAGGAAAAGTGACCCCTCCATTTCATTTTCCTCCATCTTGTATGGAAGGAAAATAGCCAATCATCTGTCGGGAAGTGACTTCTGCCCACAGTAAGTGTTCAATTAGTGGGTGCAGCCACCCTAAGGTAGATGACCCAATGGTCACTACTAGGTACTTCCCTAAATGCCCACTAAATACAGTATATAGTGGGTACGCCTGAACCAGAGATTCATATTCCAGCAACAAAGGAGACACAAGGTTTGAGAACTGAAGTCCTGCTGCACCAAGAAAAAGGTGCCAAGCCCTGCTTGCTGCACCTAGGACTCAATAATTGCCACTGAGGGGTTACTTGGACATCGGACAGACTCTAAAAACCCCTAAAGGACCCCCAAACTTCTGAAACTCACTGAAGATCTCCTTCTAGAGTGAGGGTATCACTCTCCTGCAACACAGACCAGAAAACCAGTATAGTCCAGTTCACTGACTGTCTGCTGTCCAAGGAACTGGACACTATAGCTTGACTGAATTTCAACCAATGGACTGTATGCACAAAACCTACAAGTGTGCCAAGTTTGGTGGTGCTTTGACCTCCAGGGACCGAACACTGCAATAGCCCCAGGTACTGGTCACTCAGCATTAGACACCCAGAAATACAGTCTACTCCAGACTGAAAAATGACCAGGAGGAATCCCCAGTCAAGGGACTTCAGGAAATGCCAGGACCTCCCACCAAAGGGCCCCTGCTGACCTGCAAGTGACCTTCAAATCAACCTACCTCCTGCTTCCAAGGGCACCTTTGCACACCGCTCCTGGCTCACAGATTTGCTCTGCACCCAGCCACCCTGTGCCCTGCATCAAAGATACAGCTGTGTTCTAAAGGTCTCCCACCTATTACGACCTCGACATTCCAAGAGGACCCACCAGACTCACCTTGAAATCCACCCGTGCAGTGTTTTTCCAAGCGGTCCTCCGCAGTAGCCTTGCACCAGCTCCAACAACTTTTTGCAGCTGCTCCAGCTGAAACCAGGAGCTGTCTGAACTTCTCCAGCTGGTCCACAGGGCCCACCGACAACCTCGACCTATCTGCAAGAGGAGACATTTGTAAGCACATTGCCTGATTTTATATGCATTTTTAAAGCATTTCTCCATTGACTCCTATGATGCGTAATTACACACAGAACTGAGACATTTTCTAAACTTTAAAAATTCACAACTTAAAAAGTACTTACCTGATTTTGATGATCTTGGTCTTAAGACTTTTATAAAAATATGAAGTATTTTTGTAAATTGGTCTTGAGTTATTATTGTGTGTTTGTGTCTTGCTTTATTGATACTGTATGTAGAACAAATGCTTTGCACTTCTCCAAGATTAGCCTAACTGCTCGACCAAGTTACCATAAAAATTAGAGCATTAGGTGATCTAGTTCTTACCTCTGTAAAACCAAGGTGTGGTTGCCAGAACTCTCTACAGTGTGTGCCTGGTTTTACACACTAATTAGAGGGCCAAACCCCTACATCATTCACAATCAGCTCTAGCCAATCCACTGCTAATTCACTTTAGAGGTTGTTAGATGTTGGGTCTCTAGTTGGCAGAGTTATGCACCTTGTCCAAGTAGGGACCACAAACCTAGTCAGGGTAAGTCAGATACACACCATAAATTAAGCTGTGCTCGCCTTCTGGTAGCTTGGCACATAGCAGGTAGGCTTAACCTAAGAGACAAAGTGTAAAGTATTTGTGCAAAACGTCAAACAGTAACACAGTGAAAAACTAAAAAAAAAAGACATCAAACAAGGTTAGAAAAATATAGCTTACTCTTATGAGTAAAACAAGACCAAAACAACAAAAATCCAATAATTGGAAGTTGAGATATGAATGTGTAAAGACTAAATGAAACTGTAATGCTTAGAAACAGAAAGCCCCAACTGTGGCAATCTGGTCGTGCTAGCTGGGGTTAAATGTGAAAGTTCAGGCTGACCCTGATCGAGCGCAGATCAGATAGAGTGACCTGCCTTAGTCTGTTGTAAACAGTACCTTGGTTTGAGGGTGCGTTGATATTGAGGAGTGAGGCAAAGTCAACGCACCGCTTACAAATCGTGCAGTTGGAGATGAGTTGTTGTTGAACACTTGCAAGGTAGTGATGCATCATCATTGAGCTGCACAGCTGGCAACACAGTGTCCTTGAGCAGTGGCAGCAGCAAAGCATCAATTTTGCTGGTTCAGCACAGGAAAATCTTTCTTTCAAGGCCCCAGGACTGGATTGGCACTACTTGGCAGGACAGCATTCATAGATGACAGAGTCCAGGTGCTGGTGGAGAGTTGCTAAGTCTTTGATGTCCTTGGGACTTCAAAACAGGAGACAAGCAGACAAGTCTGTGGAGTCACTCTGGGTTCAAGTGGTGTATGTCCAGACCTTCTCACTGAAGCAGAGAAGCAGTAGGCAAGTCTGCACACAAGAAAAGCAGTTCTTCCTGCGTAGCAGTCCAGAAGGGTAGCAGTCCTTGTAGCAGCTTACCAGTCCTTCTTCCTTGTAAAATGTCCTCAGGTCCAGAAGTGCACTGATTTGGTAGGGTCAGAGGTCCAGTACTTGTACCTAGTTGTGCCTTTGAATTGAAGTGATTTCAAAGAAGGGTCTTTCAAGTGCACAGAAGTCTTTCTTCCGGCCCTGGCTCTAGACTCACTACAGGGGAGTTAAGCATTCCTTTGTGTGGGAGAAGGCCACTGCCTATTCAGGTGTGTCAGCTCCTCCCTCCCATCCTACCCAGGATGACTCATCAACATGCATATGAGCACTCAGCCACACCCACCAATTGTGTGAGGCTGTCTAAAGGTAATGCAGGAAGCCAGCTGTCACCCTACCCCAGATGTGTATAGGAAACAGGCTGCTGGCACACAGGGCTCAGATCAGGATAATGCAAACTTTCTAAAAGTAAATGACACAACACAAAAGGTCCTACAAGGGCAATAGTTGTGCATAAACCTATATGAAATAGGTTCAAATCACAACAAGTTTATTAACACAACAGCCACTTAATTCAGCTGCAAACTCAATTTCAGTTGAAACCAATATACAAAAGCATTGGTGCTCCTAAAGTTGAAAAGGCACAGTACAAGTGAAGTGGTGAAAAATAAGTGCACAAGTGTTATACAATAGGGAAATATGTACACATCACAGGAGGTGACATCCAGAAAGAACAAATCCCCAAAGAAATGATTGTTGATATTTCAACCCATAAGGTTACTCAATCAAGGGTCATCATCAGGGCAAGAAAATATCCAGGATGCATTTAAAAGTAAAACAATAATTTATCCCTTAGTGGGTCAAACCTATATCAACCTGTCTCAATCAAGGAGTCCATTCAACTGACTTACCCAACGAGGTAAGTGGCCAACACTGTCCCACAGACTAGTGTGTCAAAAGGGGTGATCTATCCACTGCATTGTGTAGTGAGTATTTGCAATAGGCTGCAAGGGGGTCAGACCATATAGCTCCCACTTGGATACTGCTCATCAGGCATTGGGAAAACACAATTAAGTGCAAGCTTAGACCACAGGAAACCAAAACGAAATAGCAGCTAATGGGTAATGACCCTCAGTGTAAGGGGTAGCTCAATGATAACAAGGTGCCAATACAGAAAGGGACATGCTAAGGCTTCTGTAAAAGTATCAGATAGCCCACTCATTTTCTCAGGTAAAATCCCATCATATGGGGTGCATTAATGTCTGTTGTGCCTTATCCCAAAAAAAATTAAGCCCATACTTCTACAATAATAATTCATCTTATTGGGGGGCATGCTTCATAAAAAACAAAACTGCGTAAATTAAAAGCTAAAACCAATGAAAGTACATTGGTACCGTACACCGGTTCATGCTAAGATGTAAACAAAAAGAATGTCCCATGCTCACATCAAAGTAACAGCAGGGATGTGGCAACAATGAGCAGCGAACAGCTGGGGCCTGCAACAGTGTAACAGATGGATTACCTCCGCATACTGCCAAGCAGGAGGAAGCTTTCCAACAAAGTCGGTCATGCACGAAAACAACAACTCAGTCCCTCCTTTTCAGATCACATATGCTAGCCTGAACACTGTAAAGGCCGAAAGGCGCACGTTTGTGCTGTCACATAATTTGAATGACTCTTTGTGCAAGATGATGTGCACTACAAACAGAGGCCTAGCATCCAATTTGCATATGTACCTAAACAACAATAGCAATGAATTCTGTTATTTATTCTCCAGTAAGTCTGAAAGTGGGCATGCTGCAACAACTAATTCCACATCTACAGAAGAGCCCTGACTGAACCACAAGAACGATAATTATTCAATCCAAAATTAATGATTAGAAACCCTCTGGAAAGGGCATACGCAGCATATCATCATGAAGTAGCAATGAACTATATCATTAAGTATAAAATACATGATTAGAGAACATCTGGAAAAACACATCATTATGAAGCACCAATGAACTACAAAGTTGTGTAGAGAAGGAATGACATATACATATGCGAAGGTTTTCCAAACAACAAGAGTCATTGCGAGAATTAATCTCAAATTGTCCCACAATGTGTAGCCATATGCAGGGCAAAGCATCATAAACAGTAAACCACATGAATATGTAAGAATTCCGTATGTTAATGTGAAGATATCATAAACAACATCAGTCAGTTTAGATGGATTTAACCATAAATTGCACTGGAGTGGCAGACCAGATTCGGTTATAACGAGGTCAATATTGTGTCAAACCAGGGCCACCTAGATGTAATCTTCAAAAATGAAAACCTCAATCATTTTAAACACAGGCATCAGCCATTTTAAAGGTGTTGGTCACCATGTGCCCAGGAGTAGGGCCATTATTAAATCAAGCCACAGCCCCCCAAATGTAGTCCATAAATGCAGAGGCCAATCATAGGAGGCCATTATTAGGCCAGGCTAGGGCCACCCAGATGCAGTCCTTACATTCAGAGCCTGTGCAATCCCCGTGTAGCCTCTGAATCATCAGGGATAAGACTCTCAGAGGAATGTTGCTTGCCTCAAGTCCTCCACAATGTTGAGACCCTTGATTATTGACTCCAGCCTGTCAACCCAGAACCATTCCTTCCTCGACAAAGCAGTGACCTTGGCCCCATTGCAGGGTCCCAGCGAACTCTGTTCCACCACCTTCCAATTCAAGGCCTCGCAGATATGGCTCTGCTGCCGGAAAAGTTTCATGAGTGGTGCTAGAAGTGTTCCGCATTTGATCTGAATTCTATATTTCACTATTTGTGTAGTCCGCCCCACACAGATGCGATCACACAGGCGCCAGATCACATAAATTATATCTTGAGTGTTGCAATGTGAAAAACCAGTAAGCAAAATGTTCATATTTCTATATATAAACATGTTGGTATTCAAGCTGTATTTGCAGGCCACACATTGGTCACATTTGTAATGACCCACTATTGCCGGGAGTCCCCACAGGGTATTGAGGGTATTTCTAAGTGGCTGTGGAAGAGCGGCCTTCACTAGGGCATCTTTCAAGTTCCTACCTCTTTTGAAAGAGAATAGTGATTCTTCTTTGTTGCTCAAGTGGTCCCTTACCAGCCCCCAGTGTTGTCTTATGCTCTTCAATCCTCGTTTCTTGCTGGGTTGAAGGTGGTTACACATGCAATGCGATCCTGCCTGCCTTCCTGGTTTGTGGTTCCAACAGATGTCTCCTATGATTATACCATTCTCTATTTCTCACTTATCTTACCAGCCATCGTGGATAGCCTGTCTCTATGAGTCTCTAAATGAAAATGTCATATTCCCTGAACAAATCTTCTCTTTTGGTGCAGTTCCTTTGCATGCGCAGAAATTAACCAAAAGGCAAATTGTCCCTTAAACTCTGAGAGTGACTGCTGGTGTAATGCAATAGGGAATTCCTCTTGGCAGGTTTTCTATAGAGTGATACAAAAACCTTGCCCTTGTCTATAGCGACATTGAAATCTAAGAATGGTATACTATCAGAACTTTGATCCATTGTTAATTGAATATCAGTGGACCTACTATTGAGCCAAGCAAGAAATGAGAAAAGGTCATGCACCAGACCCCTCCAGATAAGGAAGTCATGGTCTATGTATTGAAGCTGTGTCCTTGTGTTAGTTTCAAAGGGATTAAATGGTGTGAAAATCTTGTGTTTTTTTTAATTTGCCATGAAGAGATTAGCCAGATCCGGACCAAGCTTGCACTCATCGCCACTCCCTTCATTTGGAATTAAAAACTATTATCAAATTGAAAATAGTTTTTTGTCATGGCACTATCCAACAATTCAACTATGAACCAACTCGGGACATGTGTGGGTTGTTTTTATGCATCCATAATATCTCTAACCACCTTGAGTGCTTCAGTTTGGGAAATGTTAGTATACAATGATTGTATATCCATATTTACCAGATGGTCAGTGTTTTTTTCATAAGGAGTGGCTTCCATCATATTAATGAAATGCATATTGTCTCTAATGTATGAGGTTGTCAGTGGAACCCATGGTTTGAGGAACAAATCAAGGTACTGACAGAGTGGCTCCAAGATTGAGCCACACCCAATACAATTGTTCTTCCAGGTGGCCTATTTAGTCTTTTGTGAATCTTGGGCAGAGCATATATCACAGGTAGCCTTGAATGTTCTCTATTGGGGAATTGATATTAATTCGTATTCAGAAAGCCCAAATCCAATTCTTTTTTTAGTCATTTTTGCTATCAACACTTTAAGTTCACCCATGGGTTTTTTTTGTGATTTTATTGTAGCACATCCTATAGCTCAATTTGTTAAGTGTCTCATTCTTGTAGTCTAGGGTATCATGTATAACTATTCTCTCCCTTTGTTTGCCACTTTAATCACAACCTCTGTGTTAATCCTATGTCTCCTGATGGCCATGGCCTGTCATTGGTATGGTTGTATTTGATATACCTCCTTTCTTTGCTTAAGGTATCAATGTCCTTCATTGCCATCTTTTCAAATGTCAATATCTCTATGAGCATCATGTGTGAAGGGGGCATGTACGTGGAGGGTGGTCTCAGCCCAGTGGCTTCCAGGGTTGGTGGCATGATTAATCCCCCTAAAAATGATTCAGTAGGACCTTCCTGAAAAGCCTCTGTACCTCCACTTTAATCTCAAAGAAATTGGGTTTTGCTGTGGGAACAAAAGAGCCACCCCTGCTGAGTATTGATATCTCCGAAGGGGAAAGTGTGTACCTGGGCAGGTTAAAGATCGAGCCATGTTGTGTGATACTAGAGTGATGTCCAAAGTATTGTGAGGAATGTCTCTTTCTACCATGCGTACTAACTTGCGCCTGGTCAGGCGCTCCCCGTGTGTCTCCTGATAATACCTGAAGTGTTGACAACTTGGGTAAGTTATTTGAACGGACTCCTTAATTGAGATAGATTGATATAGGTTTGACCCACTAAGTGATAAATGGTTATTTCACTTTCAGGTGCATCCTGCATATTCCATTGTCCTGATGATGACCCTTGATTATGTAACCGTATGGGTCAAAACATCAACAATCATTACGTGGACTGGTTCTTTGAAAAGATTTGACTAGGGACACCCACCCTCATTTCTTTGTTGTTTGTTCTTTGTGAATGTCGCCGCCAGTCATGTGTACATATTTGTATATTGGATAGCAGTTGCAAACATGTTTTTCACCACTTCATTTGCACTGCACCTTTTCACCCTTTGGAGCATCTGTGTTTTTCCATATCAGTTTTAATTAAAATTGAGTTTACTGCTGCATCAAGAGTCTTTTGAGTTGATAAACGTGTTTCAAATTGAAACCATTTCATGTGGGTTCATGCACAACTATTGCCAGGGAAATCTAGAGTTATACTTCCTCCTTGTAGGACCTTTTGTGTTTTGTCTTTTGTTTATCTTACCTGGGTCCAAGGGTTAGTGGGTAGTCCCTTAAAAACTTATAAGTAAACTTTCTAAAAGTGTCATTTTCAAAATTGTAATAATAAATCTGACTTTACCAGTAAAGAACATTTGTTGTTACAATTCTATAGGTACTAAATATGAGATAACTACTCCTTCTCAATTAGGATTTGCAACTTAATAAATGTAACAAGGAATGAAACATTTCCTAGCTTTTGTAATGGAAAGTTTTGATTCTATTAAGAACATAGAGACGGGGAGAAAGCTGTTTCTCTCTTTGCTTTATTAACCAGCAGCCTTTGACAACCATGGAAGATCAACATTATAAAGAAAGTTACAAGTCCCATGAACCCTCTGGAAGGTAATCCTCCAATTTGCATCATCCCCTTCAAGTGCTTCTCCGGATGTTCCTTCCTCCTTTTTCTTCCTGCGACCTCAGCCAACAAACCCTTAGGTCAATCCTATTTGCCAGAATCCATCTCTGAAATTCAGGAACAGAGTTCATGTTTCTCTTCCCAAGGAACGCCTAATTCACATAATCATCATCAACATTTCAGGAAATTGCCTGTTTGGCAATACTATAAAACTGAAAAACACATTGTCCTGAGAAAATTAACATAGACAATTCATTTTGTACAGTCAAATTCATTAAAAGAAATTCCCTCTGAATAACATGTACTTACACTTAGCTTGTATCTTCAAGAGATTGAGAAACCAGATGCCCAGTTGGACTGTAATCCTCACGTCCATGTCCTTAATAGAATTTAAACTTTCTGTTATGATAGCTAGGAAATGTTTTCTTCTATGGCAGGAGGGGGGCAAGGATTAGGCTTGTTTAAAGCTTGTCTATCACCAGTTTTGCCTGATTTTGCACTGGTTTAAATTAAAATCTCTTAACGGTAGAGTTAGAGGACCAGTCCGCTGTGTTGCGAATATCCTCCACTCGGGCCTCCAAGGAGAAAGCCATCGAGGCCATGGCCCCTCTCACGGATTGGGCCCCCAAAACTGAAGTGTCAATACCGGCCTCCTGCATGACCCACCTGACCCTTCTTGCAATAGTGGAGGAAGATACCGCTTTATGGGGTTTAGTGAGAGCAATTAATAATTGACATTCCCCTGATAACGGATCTCCTCCATCATGGACTCATAAACCTTCAGGACCCGGTCAACACATAGTTCCAGAGTTGTCCAGAAGGTTGGATAAGAAACAATTCTGGAATTACACTTTGTCCATCTGGATATGTTAAATGTCACCCTATCCAGAGGAAATATCCTACCAGTTATAACCAGTGCTGTTACGTCAGAGACCCGATGACATGGCACCAGACACAACAAAATAGCCAGCTTTGCCGACATCTGTTTCCTTGACAAGTATTTGTTGGCTGGCCAAGATGTGAATAACTGTCAAACTTTGTTGACAACACAAAGGGTAGAATATCTGGGGCCCGGAGGAAGGGACAACCTGATACCCCTGAGGAGTTTACAGACAAAGGGATGGTCCCCTATGGGGCGACCATTCACCGGAATGTGGCCTGCCCAAATGGCGGAACAAAAAGTATTGATGGATATATAGGCTAGGCCATCAGATGACGAGGATGTCAAAAAATGAATGATAAACAATTCATGTCCCCACAGGACCAGGTGCCGCTGACAACACCAACCCAGCCATCTAATCCAAGCTGATCGGTACCTCTCGGTGGTACTGTCTGCCCATGATTTTGTGAGCAGAGCTGCAGCCTCTCACAAAATGCCTGGCATTTTTTAGCATTCCCTGTAATCCTCCAGGCCATGAGGGTGAGAGAACCTTCTTTCACGAGATGGTGGCGATTCCCTTGGGGATTGCAAAGGAGATCCAGAAAAAGGAGAAGGCGAATTGGAGAATCCCAAGAAAGTTCCATCAGAACTGGAAAAAAAACTTGAGATCTCCAAATTGAGTTATTACCACCAACCACGCCATCTGCATCTGAATCTGAGTGGACAGTCTTATGATCGTAGCAAATGGGAGAAAAGTGTACTCCTTCTCCAGGCTCCAGTCCTGGAGAAATGCATCTGTCGCCATCGCTGAGGGATATGGTTTTCCAGCTGCTATATCTGTCCAGCTGAGGATCCAGTAACGAGGCGAAGAGGTCCATTGTGAAAGGGCCCCAGCGGGATTGTATCCCCTGAAACACCTGCAGATATAGTTACCACAGGCGACATCCCACCAATGGTGAGAGTTCCAATCAGCCACTTGATTTGACCTCCCCTCCCCGGAAGGGTTTCCGCTGTCACTGAGATCTGTTGTCCAGGCAATACAACCAGAAGTTGCGAGCCGGATCTGATAGGGTCTTCGATTTCGTTCCCTGAGGTGGTTTATGTAATGGACTGCTGCTACTTATCCATCATTAGGAGGACACAGCACTGACACTTGCCTTTGGTCCAGGAATTCACTGCAAATGACCCTGAGTTCCCAGGCAAATGATATGAAGAGATTTTTCTGTGGATGACCAGTTTCCAGGAAAAGTCACTGCATCAGGCCCCACAACCCAAGCCACTGGCATCTGACTCAATGATAAAGTCCGGTTGGGAGCCAAAAATGTCCCATCCGTACCAGTCATTTACGTGGGATATCCACATCTTAGTTCCTCCTTGGCCTCCTCCAATAGGGGAACCGATTGAGAGTATGTGTGAGACCCTCTGAAGGTGTGTAATCTTGAGCCTTTGGAGGGCGCTGAAGTGCAATGGGCCCGGAAATATGGCCTGGATGGAAGACGATAGGAGGCCTACTATCTGAGCAATCTGCTGCAGGGATGTAATGGGTTTGGCCAAAGCCCTTCTCAGCTGATACTTGATTTTGGCTAGCTTGCAGGAGGGAAGACTCAACGTGGCCTGGCCCGAGTCCACCAAAAAAAAACAGATATTGGATTGTATGGGATGGTAGAAGAGAAGATTTCTTGTCATTGACCACAAACCAGAGGTATTCTAGACAGGAGATGGTCTACTGGAGATATCTCAATAGCCTTTTTGGGCATTGATCCAATATCAGTATGTCATCTTGATAAATGAGAATCCTGATCCCTCGAGCCCGGAGATGTTCCACCACTGGTTTTATGACCTTTGTGGAATACCATAGAGTGGAGGATAGACCAAAAGAGCGAGAAGTGAACTCAAAAGTTCGGCCCTTCCACTTAAATTGAAGAAAACACCTGTGGAGACAAAAGATGGGAATTGTGAAAAAGGCATCCTTTAAATCCAGGCGTACCATCCAGTCATTCACTTGCAGGAGATCCCTGAGTTGGTGAATCCCTTCCATTTTGAAATGGTGGAAAACCAGGCACTCGTTTAACTCCTTGAGGTTTATCACTGGTTGTTGTTCTCCATCCCTTCTATCCACTAGAAAGAGATGTCTGAGGAACCTAAAGGGATGTAACTGAGCTGGTATAATTGCACCTTTTCTAAAAGTTGGGAAACCTCTGTGTCCACCAGTGTCATCTGTGAGGAGGAAACATTTAGAAGGCACGGTCTCAGAGTTTGAAAAGGGGAGCCATACTACTCTATGTGGAACCCTTGGACAGTCTGAAGCACCAATGTATCTGAGGAAGAGCCTCCCAGTTGTGAAGAAACATAGGGAGCCTGCCCCACACTCACCTTAGGAAGAGGTGTTGGAGGCATCGTTCCTGGAGTCTTGACTGGAACCTCTCTGGCGTGGGAAGCCTCTGTCACTGCCCCAGTTGAAGTCCTGGTCTGTTGGAGGCTTGATAGGTGCCCCTTCCCGTCGAGGGACCGGTACCACGACCAGCGTTGGCAAAAACATGAGGCGTGAAGACTTGTTTAATAGATACTGGGCCTTATTGAGAGAAGTGAATGTGTTAACAAACATCCCTAATTCCTGGATAACGCATTCTCCAAAGAGACCCCCTTGGGCAATTGTTCCGGCTTCTGACATTTCCCATTCCCCCATTTTGGGGTTGATCTTGATTAAAAGGGACAGCACCGCTCTATGGAGATAGTGCAATTTGGGTTCCCCAAAACAATATTGGCTCATTGAGCCCCGCCGGACAAGGCCACCTGTTTACCACCTGATTTCAAGTCATGGTAAATTGCACATGCAAAAACCCATTTTACGGCTAATTACTATTTGCGAATGCTTGATACGAATCACAGTCTCCAATTCACAAAATCTAGTCGCAATTTTAAGGAATCGCTATTTTAGCAATTCCTTAAAAATGCACTGCGAATGCCTTTCATACATCATAAAAGGCGATTTTGCATTTGCAAACAGTGGAATTGACCTATTCGCACCATTGGCGAATGCAAAATCCTTTGATACATCTGGCCCTTTGTTCATTACTGAAAATTGCAATATTTAAATTTTGTTTTGTTCCTTACTTTTTGTCACTATCAGAGCCTCTAAAGCCTTATTAAAAATCCTCTCAATTAAATATTTAAATATCCCGGGGACTTGATCATGAGTGTTCATTTAAAGATTTGAAATTCGCCTTGGCTGCAGTTCTGCTCTTACCTTCTCCCGACTCTACCCAGATTGTTCTGTTGCAGACAGATGCTTAGGGGACAGCACTCTGACGAGCTTTGTCCCAGGAATTCGAATATGGTGAACATCTCATTTCATATATTAGCCATACATTATTACCTCATAAATTACAGTACGCTACTTTTGAGAAAGAGTGTTTGGCAATACCTGGTCTATGGACAGTCAGAAGTACAGCGTATTAGGTCGACAGTGTAAAGTGGTCACTGAATACATACCTTTTACTTGAATCTCACAAAACAAAGACAGTAATCACCAGGCTTTCAGCTGTTTTCTGGCTTTATAACCCCTCTCCGTCTCAGAAACACCTAGACTAGCTGAATTCTGCAGACTATTTGTTCCGACTACATGGTGTGCGAGCTATGCATGTGAGATTAATGTGATGTGCAGCCAGATGTGCAGCTCAGAAGGAACTCTGCAGGGTTGGGAATCAATCTGGAATAGGCCTTATAGTATTAGTTGGGACTCATAGAAAAAGTCAGTATTCTTTACTGTTTTGACTGTAGTGATAGTGCATTGTACATATAGGGGAAAACCTGCCTTAGAGTTCCTTAGACCTATAAAGTCCTGTGACGTACACAATTGTTGTGAAACCTGCACACAGTCTGGCTGTGCAGGATCCAAGATCATACATTTTATGGGCCATACATGTACGTTTTATGGCCCAGCAGAATTTTCATATTTCTCTGGTTTTGCTCTGAATTACACTCCAAGCCTTTTGACAACCTGCTGGGCCATGGTAATTACTCAGCAAACCAGCAGAGGAAACAAAGGCCTCCACACTCAAAAGAAGTTATTAACAGTGCTTTCCTCAGCTCCGTAAGGGGTGGGGAAGAAAATCCGCACCTGTTATTTAGCTGTCACCCTGTACCAGGGTTGAGGACAGCCCAGGACCACTAAACAAAGGAGGAAGCTTAGACATCTGGTGCCAATGCAGAAAGCGGTTCCTCTTTAAAGATTTGGTGGGAAAGGTCCTGGCAGTGTTGTCACCAAGGGAGAAGCGGAGGCTCCCAGAGGAGATGTGACCAATTACTTCTGGATGCTACCATCTTGAACTGTTGCAACATGCTGTGCATGAGGGTTGGACCTATGTAGAGAGGTGACTTGGCACCCTAGGATTGGCCGGGGGTGCCTGGCTTCTATAACATTCACCCCCATTTAAAAACTATTGCACAAGAGAGAGAGGGTGCTGTTTGCTGTTGGATTCTGGAGACTGGGAATGTGACAGCGGAAGAAGCCGTGGACAACTGAAAGGAGAACCCCCCTGATGGCCTAAGGGACTAAGGACTCTGCCCCAATTGACGCCAAGACCAGTGGGTCTCTCTAAAAGCCAGTAATACTGTCCCCCTTACTGGCTGAATTCTGCAGACTATTTGTTCCGACTACACATATGTTTCCAGACTAAATATCGAGGCCCAAGGAGGATGACTTTAGGGAGGTGAACATAAGAATCTTATCTCGTGGCAGGTACTCAGAGGCAGGGCCTATGAGAGCCAGCAGGCCCTTGTGAATCTGTGAAACAGTTGTATTGTCAAGTGACCTCGGTGGTTGATAAGGTAACTCCTCGTGGGTGGAGAGAAGGTCACTGCCTTAGATACAGCTTAGGGATCCTCATTTTCCTGTTGCTTATCCTCCTGCCAACTCAGTATAAAGAGGAAGCTCGCTCTTACGCCTTTCTGCTTCTCCCCTTGTGACGCGTTTTCGTTTTCCTCTTCCTCCATCTTTCCCATATGTGTCTTTTGCTCACAGTAAATGCTCGAGGCAGAAAAATAAATTCCGACCAACAAAAATAAGTGCTGGTGCCCAGACTCGGAAACCACCAACATAAATGTTCTCCTTTCCAGACAAGTAAGAAATAAATGAGTAAATCAAGGGTAAAGAGAAATGGGCATGAGCCCACTAATAGGCCCTCTCCTGACCCATTACATTACCATTTCCAGAATCTTGCATCCAGGCAATATCCTACTATGGGAGAAACCCGAGAGTAAGCAAGGGAAATCAGGATATATTGTTAAAATAGTAGTGACCGAAAGGCTTCGGGACAGTTGCACGATGTTCCCTAGGAAGGCCTGTAAAGAAAATAAAGGAGCTGGACCAGTGCTTAATTTGTAAATAAACATGTGCCGGTGCCCAAAGTCCTCCTCTTAATCATGCGGCTGCTGCAATTAAATGCGGGAACACGGATTACAAAGGCGGCGTAATCCTGAAGCCATCTCGGGCCTCTTCAATCCATATAAAGCCACTCCCTGCCTCTTCAGCTCACTCTAGCAGCTTTCTACTTTCTCCCTTTGTGACACTTTTTAATTATTCCCTTCCTCCGTCTTTCCAATATGTGTCTTTTGCTCACAGCAAATGCTTGAGGCAAAAGAATAAGCCCCGGCCCTCAAAAATAAGTGCTGGTGCTCAGCACCTGCAACAACGAGCACAAATTAAGCACTGAGCTGGACTCTTGTAAATCACAAGTGTGAAGAAATTAACTTGGGTCTGAGAGGTTATCTGTAAAAAGAGCTAAAAGACTGAGATTGGGCTGAAGTCAAATGAGGATATTATGATCAACAAGGCAATAAAGACCATGACTTACTCTTCATAAGGTTTAGGACTCTTACTGTAAAATCATCACAGTGCCTCATCAGTGTATAATAGGTTCTTCAGTCCAAAAGGTCTAATCAGCTGAGATAGGGATGGAGGTAGATGTTAAAAAGTAGAGGTGATTGTGAGAAGCACTGTGGCACTACACAGTGAATTGATGCTTTATCTGGTAGAAATGAGTTACATCATCTGGGTATGATTGGATAGGAATGATTTAAAGACAGGTGCCCTGCCCTAAATGGCAATTTCAGCCAGCCACTTGATCAAGATGGTGTGATCAAAATTATGAAAGCAGCTGATAAGTCTGAGGGCCAGGTTATCCCCTTTGACCGACGTCTTCCGTATTTCTTCCATGGCGATCAGAAGGCTGACTCACTTTCATCGTAATCCGACTTAAAACCCATTTGCTATTCATTTATTGGTTTTATTTCTCCAAGAGATTTTCATATCTTAGAAGCTTTCGCTAGAATTTTTATGAGGTCTAGTAAAAGCTTAATTTGTAAATATAAACGTGCCGGTGCCCAAAGCTCTTCTCTGAAAACGTGGCTGCTGCACTTAAATGTGCGAGCACGGAATATTGAGGCAGCGTAACCCTGAAGTCCTCTCGGGTCTTTTTAATCCATTTACAGTCACTCCATGCCCCTTTAGCACAGTCTTGCAGCTTCCTGCTTTGATGCTTGTTCGTTTTTCTCTTCCTCCGAGTTTCCCATATGTGTCTTTTGCTTGCAGTAAGTGCTTGAGGTAGAAGAATAAGTGCCGGTTCCCCGCACCGGAAACCACCGGCTCAGATTAAACACTGGGACTATCAGCATTGAGGTCGGCTTTTTCAGACTGGAAAATATCAATCCTAATTTTGTCTGATAAAACTCTTGTCAGTAAGCAGAAGTTATACATCTTGGTGGTGGAGCCACAGAGACCAGGAGCAAGAGTGCAAGAGCTTAATTTAGCTAAGGGCTGAAAGCCAAACCAAATAACACCTGCATCTGTCTTCAGTCTAGTTCCACGTGCATAGATGTAAAGCAATAAATTGCATGCAATACTATTATTAATTTATTCAATCATAAAGATGAAATATGCGACCAGACTGTTACCGAATTCTTGAGATTGGGGGATGGAATTCTCAAGGCAATTTGGCTTCATTGAAGATAACATTACTTTGAAGATCTTGCTCAGTGAATTTGGTGCTTCCATAATATTTTCTATAAGAAATTCTGTTTTGGCCTGTTTAGTGGCAAGGTTGTACTTTTTCTTCTAACTCACATATGCATCTTTATTGGCCTGGAAGTACAGTTCCCCCAACAGTTTACGACTTGGCAATATTTAAGTTTGAGATCTCTAAGTGTCCAGAACATCAAGGGTTGTGTGGCTTTGAGACTCCTTTAGAGCCCTTCTTCGAGGTACTAACACAACCAGAATCTTTTATAATAGGGTCAAAAAAGATTTTAGAACATTGTCAGGATCATCAGTGCTATGTTTTGAAGAAGTTTGTAGTCATATGCAGATCGAAAGAGGCACAGTGGTGGTAGAATGTATTTTTAGTGTAATACACTATTTTAGTGTTCCGAGGGGGGAAATAGAGAACCGAATAAAAAAGTTGCTTCACCATTCTGTGGGGGTAATGCTCATGCCTTGTATTCCAGGGAGAGGAGAGCAAATAACGTTTGCTGCAAAATGGGTTCTGGCCTTTCAGTATGCTTGAATTTTTTTATTTTTTTATTATCCGGTTTCAGAGTTTTTACTGTGGGTGAGTTTCACTGCATGTTTCTCAACCACCGTGATCACACGGTAAACGGACTGAATGTGTTTACTGCCAATATCCATCTTTTAAGATAAGGTTGCTGCGATGCAGCTATGGTAAGGAGCACATGGCTGGTTGCACATGAACATGTGTGCACATGGTGTGCGAGCTATGCATGTGAGATTAATGTGATGTGCAGCCAGACAGGTAGCCTGCCTCAGAAGGAACTCTGCAGGGTTGGGAATCAATCTGGAATAGGCCTTATAGTATTAGTTGGGACTCATAGAAAAAGTCACTATTCTTTACTGTTTTGACTGTAGTGATAGTGCATTGTACATATAGGGGAAAACCTGCCTTAGAGTTCCTTAGACCTATAAAGTCCTGTGACGTACACAATTGTTGTGAAACCTGCACACAGTCTGGCTGTGCAGGATCCAAGATCATACATTTTATGGGCCATACATGTACGTTTTATGGCCCAGCAGAATTTTCATATTTCTCTGGTTTTGCTCTGAATTACACTCCAAGCCTTTTGACAACCTGCTGGGCCATGGTAATTACTCAGCAAACCAGCAGAGGAAACAAAGGCCTCCACACTCAAAAGAAGTTATTAACAGTGCTTTCCTCAGCTCCGTAAGGGGTGGGGAAGAAAATCCGCACCTGTTATTTAGCTGTCACCCTGTACCAGGGTTGAGGACAGCCCAGGACCACTAAACAAAGGAGGAAGCTTAGACATCTGGTGCCAATGCAGAAAGCGGTTCCTCTTTAAAGATTTGGTGGGAAAGGTCCTGGCAGTGTTGTCACCAAGGGAGAAGCGGAGGCTCCCAGAGGAGATGTGACCAATTACTTCTGGATGGTACCATCTTGAACTGTTGCAACATGCTGTGCATGAGGGTTGGACCTATGTAGAGAGGTGACTTGGTACCCTAGGATTGGCCGGGGGTGCCTGGCTTCTATAACATTCACCCCCATTTAAAAACTATTGCACAAGAGAGAGAGGGTGCTGTTTGCTGTTGGATTCTGGAGACTGGGAATGTGACAGCGGAAGAAGCCGTGGACAACTGAAAGGAGAACCCCCCTGATGGCCTAAGGGACTAAGGACTCTGCCCCAATTGACGCCAAGACCAGTGGGTCTCTCTAAAAGCCAGTAATACTGTCTCCCTTACACCTTGAGGACTAGTTGGAGGAAGGATCTGGGCTCCTGCACCCCAAATGAGGAGAGGGGCAACAAAGACGAAGAAAATGAGAAGAGCTGGCACAAGGAACCAGTGGGACCAGATACTTTTTTAGGCTTGTTGGACCTGCTCCTGGTAGCGAGAGCTCACCATAAGAAGAAAACATGAGCCCAAAGTCATCTGAATTGGTCCAACAGGGCTCGGGTTACTGACATTCAAATTTTTACTCATTTAATCGTGCCTGTGAACTGTGACTGAACGGGCGGGGCTCAGCTGCTATTTCATGGATTGACCTGGGGAGGAGCCAAGCCCTCAGGGGATGGCACAAAGCATTTCCCTAGGTGCTGGGGGAGTAGACATAGAAGGCTCCCATTTCCCTCTTGGCTGATGTAGCCTGGATACAGTCCAGCAACAGGCCAAGAATAGAATTTGGGCTCTGATGATAGTGGCCTCACCCCTGCTCCCTGTGCCCATATCAGGGGGGTCAGGGCAGCTTCTTTCTGATGCGGTACCCTGCCCACATGGAGCAAACAGGCAGGCTCCAGCCACTGGCTCCCGCATGTACATTGAAGAGAATGGGTCAGATGGGTCAGACAGGGAGCAGACAGGGGTACCGAGGGGCAGTCTACTCACTCTGTTCTATATGAGAATAACATATGGAAGAAAAAAAACAAAAGAAGATGTCGAGCTGGAGCACCTCTAATAAACTTTTAATATTTGTAATTTTTATATAGTTCTCTCTAGGTTTGCTTGAATTTGCCATTATTTGTATTATAATCCTGACAATTCCTTTTTGGAATCATTTTTATGATTTTTTTTTATTATGCATACATAAATAGATAATCCAGCTATATGGGCTCATATGCTACTTGCCATTCTTGAACATGTCACAGATGTATAACAAAGTATAATCTCAGAAAAATGTGCTTATCATGTGATGACGGTTGTATGTCGGAACAACTCATTCCGTTGCAATGCATGCCTTTAACATGCATACGTTACAACATGAATGCCATTACCCCACATAACCATAACCACTCATATAAAACAACAAATATGCATTTACCACACATGCCTTTACAACGCATTTCATTGTAAAGGCATGCATGTTAAATGCATATACTTGGTTCCGTTTTTCCCTGGACCCTACCCTAAACACTAAAACCAGGCCTTTGTGCACCTCCACCATCCCCAGCCCTTTTAAATAAAAAACCTACTCCTGCCCTGAACCCTAAAACTGCTCCCCAAGTCCTAAAGCTGACACCCCCACCCTAAGCCCTAAAACCTCACCCTATGCAGCCCCCTCCCTGACCCCAACCCTTTTAAAAAAATACCTGCACCCCGCACTGAACCCTTACACCGCCCACATGGTCCCAAGCCCTAAAGCTATATGGAGTGCATGTTGGATACAGGACCCAAGCTTGTCCCAGTGGAAAGTTTTTTTTCTGACTTAGAAACTTTTATATAGAAAAATTAGTCATCAATGAGTCTTCTGCAGGGCAAGCTGCAAGCTTGCTCCAAAGCAGGGCTTGACAATGGCAGGTTACTGGAGAGCAGGGTCCTAGTGCTGTTGTCAGCAAAGGCACGAAAGCTCCAAACAGGCAAATTTGACATTTGTGCTCAGTTAGGCCTCAAATTCAATGGGTTGCTGCTCAGCATCGGTCCTGATGAAGCCTTCTACGTTCCAACTTAGAAACATTTTTGGAAGTGAGATCTCCTTCAGCAGGGCAAACTAGCAAGTTGAGGCCAACTGGTGGAGGATTCAACGTAGACAGCTGTGGCTTCTACAGCAGTCACTGTCTTCATTGGCTCTTCCGGCAGAAAGTTGGCAAAACTTTTCTAAGTCCTAGATCGTACAGTTTGGGGACAGGAGTATACCTTAACTCCTGCCAAGGGCCCAGGACCTAGAGGGCACCACTTGGAAATTAGTACTCACTGTAATAGAAGTCAGCAGCACGGTCCAGGGCAGGTCCAGTTGGTTCTGGTCAGCTGGACATTTGTATGAAAAGGGCCTCTGGAAGCTTATGGTGTCCCTGTAGCTCAAACAGGAGGCCAGCCAACCCACTCTTGGAGTTACTTCTAGGGTCCTGGGTTCAAGGCAAGCAGGTCCAGTCTTCCTTCAGGCTTTAGACAGCAGGCCAGTCCTTCTTCTGACCTTTTCAGTTCTAGAAGTGTTCTGAGAATGGTACTGGGGCTGCCACATTTATGCCTAGTGCCTACCTGTGGGTGGGGAAACTCCTGGCCACTCCCTAGCCAATGGGATAAACATCCCCTGGGGTGACACTACCCACTTTTGCAGCACTTCCTGCATGATATCCTTTAAACTATCCCACAGTGCCCTTCTCTACCTAAATCCAACATGGCAGAAACTTTATTCTCCAGCTCAGGGATCCCTGCGCCCACCCAGAGGTGTGGCTATGATAATGGGCAAACCCCTCTTTGTTGTCACTCCAGACCAGTTCTGAGGCAGCTTCCCCCTCTCACAGGGATTAGAGGCAAGGTGAAAACAAGATAAAAGAGAGACAGTTCTAGGTGTGAGCTATAGCTGCCAGAGACAGGGTTGACATTTTTTAAAGCTCAGCAAGGGCTGGTTATTACAGCTCCTAGGCCCGCTTGCCCAAGGAGGAAAACACCTCTCCACAATCAGGCCTTTTGTTCACTGTCTGGGAACAATACACATCTCATCACAAAGGACCCCTCAACAGTCAGGCAACACTGAGCACTGATAGAAAAGCGACCTATTGGCTTAGGCAGGAAAATGACAACTTTTTAACAGTGCTCAAACTGAAATTAAACAATATAAGTTGTTCTAGTATACCTCAATGTTTTCCTGTGGGAAAGCCAACCTTGTCACAGTAAAAGATGACTGGAGATTTTTTACTGTCAAGGTGTGTAAAACATTTAAGACATTAAAAAAGAATGGTAGGAGTGGCAAAAGATTTGATAGCACTGATTAAACTGGACTAAGTTTGTAGTTTGTATTGTCCTATGCCCATTGGTCCAGCCTAGGCTCACAGGTAGTGCACCCTGGTGCCACATTCAGCACCAGTTTGTAAGAGACATAAGTGCATGCTTTGGACAGAGCACGCACCAGGGTAGCACACCAAATCATTGCCCTTGAGCATTCATTTAACATATTATTCATATTGTTTACATTTCGTGTGCATTCTACCATTTATATAAAAAAATTGTTTTGCCAAGTTGAAATTAAAGTTTTAGAACTGCACACCAAGGCTTGATGAGCATGCATGGAGACATGTCTTATATTTCTACTTTATTGGGTGGTGCAATGAGTGCTGATAGCTTAATAGTAGCATTTAATTTATAGACCCTTGGTACATGTGGTACCATATACTCTGGTCTTGTAAATACATTAATTGTGCCATTGGAAATCTACTAGGCTTAAAAGGGAGCAAACAAGCACTGTGCCCCTGATTAGCAGGAGTAAAGTGTGCAGAGTCCTATGGCCAATATGGCCTAAATGGGTTTAGCACAAGAGGGCAAAAATCAGGAGAGAATACTACACAAAAGATGGTAATTTCCTACTCAATGCATTAGGTGAGCTACATATTTCAGATAATCCGTCCTGAACTGCATATATTGCTTTAGAAGTGATGTGTACAATCTACAGGGGTAAGACATGCCTGTTTTCCTGCTGGTTTTATTATTCTACAAATAATCATCCATTTACATTCCTGGAACCATATTATATTCTTTATCCAATTGGTGGACAACCAGTATAACATTGCAAACATTTCTAAGTACAGAGGATGCTTGCACTGCTGCTGCCCCCTGTCTCCCATCCATAATCTGTCTCCGAGGAAAGCTTACACTGCTGCAACCCTGCTGAACATGTGCTGCATGTGTTAGGGAAGATTTCAGCGTTGTTTCCCCTGAAGGAGCGGAGGAGCGTCACACTCCCCACACACTGCTGTGCAGAAAGCATCACAAATAAAATAGTAAAACTATTTTATTACCTCTTTTTTACACTTTCCAACAGCAAACTGAGTGCGAGGGCAGGGCCAGTGCATCACTGCTGCTAATCATTGGCAGCAATGAGGAGTTGCCACTTAAGTTTGAAGTTCAAATGTTGGTTTGGCTGCTACCTTTCTATGGCCAAACCAACATGCAAAACTCAAAACTATCCAACCCAGCTGTCTTGGATAGCTAAGCTGGAGAACAGGTGCAGGTCTACAGTGCATTTTGGAGCATGGCGCTGGCCCACTCTAGCCAATCAAGATGTTTACTCATGCTGCTTAACAGCACGAGAACAGCGTTTTGACTGATGAGAGAGTTGGCAGTGGGTTTCGTGCTCGAAGGACATGCTGCAGAACAACAAGGACGTGCTGCAGAACATTGAGCAGCAGCTAAGGTAAGTGTTGTTTTATGTTTATATTTATATTATTGTGTATATTATTGTGTATATTATTATGTGTCATTTTTACATGTATATTTTTTCTGCCCTTCCAATGTGATTAGCCACCAACTGCCACTGGAAGCTTTACTTACTCTTTTCACATTACAAAAATGAAAATGATTGGATTTGTCAATGCTACTTTTTGCTGCTCAAAACCCCAAAGGATCAAAAGGAATTGTTATTGTCCAATCAGAGACTTAACATGGGAGAATAGGCCCTAAGGCAAACACGGAGAATGGGTCCATTAACATGAGTGATTTCTGCTACCGAACCTGACATTAATTGACTATTAGTTTATTATCTCACCAGTCATATAATAAAATATACTTAAATTTAATGGCTGGCTGGAAAATGTAATTCTTTACTGCGACTAGTGCAAAATATTGTTATCATTAATTGTTCTGTTATATCAGCATATTTTTGCTTTACCCTATTTCATTGTTGTCTTCTCCTTAGGGTATATCATTAGCCTGTTTCTTTCTCATTTTCTAATATTTCCAATGAGTGTCCTTGTTTTTGTTCCCTCTAACTTAGTCACTTCGAATTTGACCAATACAATTTTTTTTTTCCTAATGTTCTTTCTAACTTTCCTCTATTTGAAGTCTTTCTAAGTTTTTGCTTTTCTCAATTTAATTTTGTATCATACCATCTTCATTATGGAACATATGGTGATAAAAACATCTCAGAAAAAAGTTCATATTGGATTTTAATTTTGCTTAATGCATAAAATATCAAGCTAATTCTCTGGTTATGAGGCCTGAGGGGTCATCAAACTTAGCAAATAAAAATATTACTTAGCATGATATTATCTTTAAAATAACACATGTTGAGACCAATTCACAAAATGTGTATGCACCAAAATTCAACTTAGATGCATTAAATGGAAAATCCTGATACACACAATTGTTATGTAAAAATCCACTATTATTTTTCACAGTCAGTACACAGAAATAGGCGGATGTTGTAAGAAATTGGATTATCAGATGAGGAGGATGTGAGTCCTACACACATAATAAGCTTGCACGTTTCTCTTTACTAGAACCATCTACACAGCTGAAGCACTTGCCTCTCTCAGGGTAATGAAGCACAGGAGTCCAGGGCATACTCTGGGTAGATGGCTAGTAAACCCAGCTCGCTGATACGCAACAACAACACTCAATAATTTATTATACACTCAATAATTAATTGTCCAGTTAGTCTTCTTTCTTAAAAAGAAAAAGTACTTTTATTACACACACACACACACACCCATGCACACGTAAACACAACACTAAATAATATGCATTAGATATCAAATATATACAATTAGGTAGATGGGAATTCCTTTGCTGACCTCCCCATATCATGTTACACACCTAGTTGGCCTGATCCCTATAACCACAATACCTGCATACTAAATGCAATACCACAATATAGGGGGTATTAGTATCAAAACGGCAGGGTGTCACCACATTAGTTAGAGTAGCAACATACTATATTTCACCACTGTAGCACAACTGAAAACAATGGGGACAGTACTAATTTGCAATACATGTTATAAACCACCACTGAATAGGCGTAATAGCAACATTTCAACATACCAACGTTAAATAAACTTTAGGATACTGTAAAATATTGCATTGTAAGCCATCAACTTTATCAGGAAATCATTACATTGAAAAATGTGTATTCCAGGCACTCTTTTCTAATTTTAGTCTTGTGCCCCTGAAGCTTCAGGGCCAACCAATGGGGCACCCCACACTCCCGAACTTATGATCCTAAATGTTCAAGGACTAGTAGGAAATAAACAAAAGCTCTCCCTCTTATGGTCATGGATGTGTGTTGCATCTGCTGCAATCCTTTTGTCATAGGTGGCAGGGGCGGGGAGCAGCAGGCATAAAGTAATCCTCGCCGACAAGAAGCTGCTTGGCTTTCGAGTGTATGCATCTCCAGTGTCAGGAGATTACCCATTAAATCAAACTTCCACATGAGCAGATGCCTTTTACCCAACTCCCTCCAACAGATGCATGCTCAGACTTTACTATAATCTGAACCCTGCATCCGCTAGGGGGAAGGGGGAATGGGAATAGAAACAGAGAGAACGCCTCCAGATCTAGTTCCAGCCTGTGTTTCCCACTTGAAAATACGATATTCAGTGTGTGCTCCTGTAACCTTCACCTTTCTTCTTATTGGGATTTCTTTAAAGGAAGGACCTGCAGTCGGATGATAAGAGCATAGATAAGTACATTCCTACTGTGCATTCAACTGTTCAGCCATTCACATTCACATTCACTAAATTCTATAATTCTCCTAACATGGATCTTTTGAGAGACTAGCCTCTCTCTAAGAGAACAATGTTAACTTAATATCTTCTTTTCTCCAGGAGTCAGAGGTATCCAAGGTTCTCTGGAGACCAGTTCAAAGGTTCACAAATATACAATCTCATAATGTCTTTTACAGGAAATGAAAACTCCTTCCCAAGGTTCAGTTTTCTCAATCACAGTCTCTAGGAATTAGTCTGAGCACTGAGGTTTGTCTCTAAGACTGGCAAGTCTGCAAGACGAAGAGTTTTTTAATATATATGTTTATATATATATATATATATATATATATATATATATTGGCAAGTCTGGAAATCATACAAAAGGATTCCTTACTGCAGTTGATTGAAGTTCTGTTAAGCCAAAATGAATTTTTCTCAGAACGCCGATAGCCAGTTGTTGGAAAAAGGAAGAAATTCATCTTCTGCAGAAGGGAAAAAATTTAGCTGGTGTGCACACCGTAACAAGAAAAATAATTAATTACTCAAAACTGGAAGAATTCTTTTTGAAACGAAGTGCTTCAGGAACACTGCTCATTCTCCTCAAGATGACAGTGTAAGTGCACAGCTCCCAGACAGAAACAGCTGGAGGGAAGCTTCAGCACGAGACTAAGGTAGAAACATTAGTGTGCTGACCTCACAAAGATTTGCGGCCACCATCTTGAGTGGCAGTTAAACATGAAGAAGCTAGTTCTAAGAACAGCCTCTGCAAGAGCCACCAGGAGTGAGGACGGTGCTGCAACCAAAGTGGGTACAAGGAAAAGGGGAATTGTTTTTGCTGATGAAAGAACTTATCAACACTGGCAATAGTTTTCCTGACATTCAGATTCCTGCCGTCAGGCTCACTTACCTTCCACTTCCAGGTCACAGCACTCCTGCTTCTTGGATCCTGGGATTCGCAGAAAAGGTGCTCCTGCTTAACTCCTGAATTTAAGAAAGGGCAAAGCAAAACTTTAAAGCATTGTACTCTTCAACATGGTGGTAAAGGGCATTGAGCTGCTATGATTATTGACTGCATATACTGATCTGATATTAGCCTTCTAATTGTGGTGCTTGGAGAAGATAATCCTGTGAAAACAAAACAGGGGACATAGGTACTCGTCCTGGAATTTTAAAAGGACATAAGCACTAAGGACTCTTAGAAAGGCTGCATAGTTTTCTCTATTTTTTTAGTTATATCATTATCGACCTGAGCAGAAAGTTATAAGGTATGCTTAACTCTCTCGTGGGTATAAAAAGATGTTATGTTTCTTAAGTCTGCTATCACATAATGCTTAGAATCTGTCATATTTCTTTAGATCACACCTACTACCTTATGCAACCATTTGTCTGCCTACAGTCGAGGGGTTTCACTCAGGTATTCTAATAGCATACTTCATGTATTTTTTACACAGCTTTACTGATTCCCCCTATCTTTCAATTTACTCAGGAAGGTGTACAAACCTCAACTGGGTAACTCGTATGTCTCTGTGAATCTGTGTTTCTTTCTCTTCTAAACCCTCTTCCCCCATTTTACCTGGATTGACTTTAATATAATTGGACTGTCTCGGTGGTTGGTGAAGTTGGAAACTCATCAAAGGAATTTTCCTATCATTCTTGCAGAAACAAAGGTGAGATCTGACAATGTGGCCACTTAGGAGAATTAGGGATACTTTTTAGGAGGAACTTCAGGGGGAACTGCTACAATCCATTTAGCCCCTACACACATCCTGCAAACATTAATGGTATACCAGCACCTCATGGGGGACCATGGGAAATATGCACATTTTAAGTCTTGCCCAAGGGCTCATGGAGTGCTCCAAAGCCCTGAGGCTGTGAACGCTTCATGAGCAGATTTCTCGACTCTGACTTTTAAAACAGCGGCCCACTAATAAATTCAAAAAAATGCTGTTGCTCTTTGAACTGCAGTACTGTTTACCTTCAGGGTGCTCCAGTCCCACCCAGGACATCCAACTGCAATTGGCATAATTGGGAACTGAGGGGGACCCGAATGCCACAATTGCACCTACCTGCTCTCTGCACGCCTTGGCTGATCAGACAGGGGCGCCAGCAACATGCTTTGCTGCTCCCATGTGGGTGGGAACAAATCCCTTTCTTCTCAGTCCCCACATGATGCTTGGGCCACTTTGTACTCTTCTATGTGTGCTAACTGTGGGCAGGAGACAATGAGCTGACATGTTCTGTCACCCCCATATGTGGCCACAGAGGGAAGGCATTTAGTTGTCATGCAGACTGGGAGGTTTTGTGTTGGCCCGGATGGATGGGCTCTGGGACAAAGGTTGATTTAGGCTCATGCACACCTCCTCCTCAGGAGAAAATATGAAAACAGATAGGGTCAACTCTCTGGAGCTTGGCACTTCCTGGGGGGATTGTAGTGAAAGCACCACGTGCTTTGTTTTTCCACCCAGAATCCCCGGAGGACAAGCTTTATCCCGTGCTTTCTCTTGCAGAGTATGGCTGAATCTCTTCAGTTTGGTCTTGTTTGCTCCTGGTGGCCAGCACTAGCCACCAGTAGCATTTTTGTCAATCCTCCTGGCCTCTGAAGATCACTTTAGTGGGGAGCTTGATTTTTACTGCTTCGTGCACCAGAGCTGTCCTCGGCCTGGGTTTATGCTTGGGGGTGTCTTCCACAGTCTCTCCACAGCCTTTCAGTAGAACATCCTCACTGCCAGACTCCCAATCTCCAACAGCCCCCTGGTTCCTGTGTGTCAAGGGCCACTGTTAGGAAGTCCCAGGTGACCCAACCAGGGCCCCTGCAGGTTAATTCCCCTAACTGTTCCTCAGGGGCCATAATGGGCACAAGTGTCACTGGCCCTGGAGAGACCCATCCTAGTCCAGGGGCTTTACTCAGGTTGAAGTCCTTCATGGGCATCATTGGCTTTTCCTTTTATTTTTCTTTCTCCGTTGTCACTACCAAGTCTATTATCTTCTTATCAGTCTTTTCCTTATGCAGGCATTTTTTAACAGGGGAACGATCACAGTGTGGCCATTGGGAAGGTGGTGAACATCACAAAAAACAATCAAGTTGTGGTACATTTGCACCTTAAAAATTGCAATTTCCAGAAACATGCCAATTTTCTGACAGACCTTCACCTGCTTGTGCAATAGATGAATGTATAAGTCAATGTTTTTTGAATTACGAAGAAATAACAAATGTAGCAGATTTAAGCCTATGAATCATAAATTTACTCCTCTAACTTACTAAGCCAATTCCATACTATGACTAAATTGGCTTCCATCCTTTGCTCTGGATGTAGATGGCTTTGCTCCTGGCCTCTAAATGGCACTTTTTGTGGGGATCTTGATTTTTACTGCTCCTTGCTCCAGACCTGTCCTCTTCCTGGGCTAATGGTTCTCTACCCTGCTTGTAGAGAGTTTTTTACAGCCCTTCAGCGGCCAGCCAGCAGAACACCCTCACTGCCACAATCCCAACAATTCCCAGGTCCCACAACCTCTTATCTTCTTGAAGATCTCCTGTGTGTCAGTTGTTTCAATGGCCTTTTTAGGAAGACCTAAAGGCACCATCCAGGATCCCCCAGCAGATCCAATCCTCCAACTCTTCCTCAGGGGACATAAGGGGATCAGGGTCCCTGGCCCTGAATAGATCCTTGGGTTTCACTGGTATTGAAGTACCTCATGGACATCATGTGGCTTCTACTTTCAGCTTTCTTTTGCTGTTGTCACTCCCAAGTCCTGTGTCTACTTATCAGTCTCTCTCTTGTGTAGAGTTCTATAAAAGGGGATGGAAAGTTCTAAAAACTAGTCAGACCTGTCCAATTTAGGGTGCTACATCATCACTCTACCACATCCCAACCATCCTGCAGAACATTCTGGGACATTCCAATATGGCAACTTCAAATTTTCTTTGGAAAGAGGTTATCTGAGTGCTTCAGCTCAGCCCACCAATGCTTCAAATGGCAAGCCCCTCCTGTGTTTGGCTCCAGAGTTCTGACTCTACTCCTTTGATTCTGTTGATCTAGTCTGTCACAGCCTAAGTGCAATATGACAATCAAAGCTGCAGGTGTAGATTTCCTCTTCATCACTTCCTTTCCCAGGAACGGGATCAAGCAATATGTAATTTTGTTAATTACTATTTCCTTCAGGAAGCTCCACAGTTCTACACTATAAATGCTCACTTATATTATAAGGCCTACTGTACATACAGGGCTTCCCAATATGGCACTTTCACAAGTGCAGACCACACACCCTTGTGTGCTGCTCACCTGTTCACATGTAACCAGCCCAGAGCCTCTTATCCTAGAAGTGCAGTCTATCTTTAAAGTCAGGCACTCAGTCCATTTACACAGGACCAAAGTTTGTAGATGTCTTTGCCATAAAAAAATTATTTTTGCCCAAACCACCAGGAGATTCAATTTAAAATAGTGAGAAACGTAGGATTAGGGATGGGTGGAACTCACAGAATATGTCTCTACAGAATTTCAAGGAGTTACATAACAAATACACAAGATTCCATGGAGTTTTGCCAATGGGCAGAAACAGGCACATGGTACTTCTTGCACTGTGATTTTGTACCTGGCATGTTCCGTGCTGAAAAATCAGCTCAAAAGGCACCACATGGCACACTAGAGGGAGCAGCTACTCAAGTTCATGTTACTGCCGCTCAAGTAGATTTTCTACTCGATAGGTAGCCTCCTAACTAAGAACTGTCTCAACCACTGCAACCTCATGAATTAGAAAAATCTCAATGGATGTTCTCCTAGAGACTGTAAATTATGCAGGAGGATGCCAAATCTCACTCTTCAACTTACCATTCTGAAGCCGTGCGCGAGAAAAAGTCCCAAAAGATGTATCAAGTTGTGGTACATTTGCACCTTAAAATGTAAATTACCAGAAGCATCCACATTTTCTTCTGACAGACCTCCACCTGCTTGTGTGATGGATGTGTAAGTCAATGTTTTTTAAATTGTAAAGAAATGTTGTTGGAAATTGGGTTTCGGTTTGGTAGAGGTATGGTATGTTATGTTAAATAGACTTGTAGAACGCATGGCTGCTCCATCCATTGGGCGTCCCAGTGCCAGCCACCAGACAAAGATGCTTCATCACAACAGCTAATGGAAGAAACCTCCTAATTACAGAAAGGCCACATTTTAAGGTTTTTCCTGAACTCTAGGTGACGCTGAGTAATTCTAAGCTCTAGAGGCAGACTGTTCAAAAGGTCACAGCTAATACATGAAAAGGACAGCCACCAACATGTTTCCTATAGAACCAAGGAATAACCACCAGATTAAGATCAGGTGAGCGAAATGCTCTAGTTGGATGGTAAGGTTGTAGGACATCGAACAGAATGGGAGCACCTTGGGTGATCATGATTTTGTGTGCCAAGGGCTTTAAAATGGAATTCTCCTTTCCAATTGAAGCCAGTGTTGTTTGTGAATGAGCCCCACAATGGGGTAGAACTTCGGAAGAGAGAACAGCAATCTGGTTGTCGCATTTTGGATCAACTGTAGCCTCTTTAGCACAGATTTTTTACAACCCAGATACAGAATGTTACAATAGTCTAAGCAAGATAAAAACAGAGATTGGACAATCAACTGGCGAATATGGGTTATAGACTTATTGAAAGACCAAAACCTGTTAAAGTAGTTACTTGTTTCTCTAGGCTAAGATCATTGTCCAGCCATATGCCCAGATTTTTCACTGCAGGTTTAGGTGCGGGGGGGGTCCCAGGCAGCCTGCCCACCACAAGTTTCCCCATGCTGTGTGTTTTTGCCACCAAACAATAGGATCTCTGTTTTACTTGCATTCAGTTTTAGGCAATTATAATCCATCAAGCTGGCCACTGACAGCATACACCTCTGGAATGTAGTAATGTCCTGGGAGGAGTCAGCGGAAAAAGAGAAAACAAGCTAGGTGTCATCAGTGTATGATATCATCAAGACCCCAAGTTGTCTCACTATCTCAGTCAGGGGTCTGACATTCAGGTGAAACAATGTGGGGCTCAAAGAGGACCCCATGTTCCAGGAATCTAGGAGAAGAAGAAAAAGGGGAGGGGAAAAAACCTGGAAAGAGTGGTGGCTGAGAAAGGATTTAATCCAGGACAGTATGTTGCACCAAACGTCTATGTCAAAAAGGCATTTTAAAAGCACCTTTTGGGATATGGCACTCTGATCTAACAGAATAAGGGCCGCAGAGCAGCCCTTATCGTCAACCAACAAATGGGCCATTTCTGTGCTAAGATAGCACCTAAAACCATTTTGGGAGATATCCAAAATGCCATTGGCTTCCACAAAATCTGTTAGAAGTCTGTTAACACGTTTTTCTGCCACCTTAGCTGAAATAGGGAGCAGAGATATAGGACAATAGTTACCAGGGATGGAGGGGCCAAGAGAGGGCTTTTAAAGGAGAGGACTGACTTTTGCCTGCTTCCATGCCTGGTGAACCGTGGCTGAGGACAATGAAAGACTTACTATTTCAAGAAAGTGGTAAAGAACCAAGTCCTATAATTTAAGGATGGCATTGGGTTTAAGATGATCATCCGGTGAGCCCAACTTCACTGAAATACAAAGGAAGGAAAAAGAGGGTAAATCTAGAAGAGGAAGTTCATTAAGAACCGACCAAGGTAAGCCGTCCTCTTGACATTCCCAGGTGAAATTGGGATCAGAAATTGGCTGAAACAGGGCATAGATATTGTTAGCTTTTTTCACCAAAAACATCTGTTATTCTATTGCAGTGGTGTTAAAATCCTCTCCTGACTTCATCAAGGCCAGAGTAATTAAACTGTTACATATACAGTATATTTCTTTGGTGGGGTTCTTACTGTTAGAAATTTTGGAAAAACTTTGGGCTTTCCTTTCTATTTAGGATAGGCTTTGAGTTTTTTCAGATAGGATGCCGTTGCTCCAGTATCATATGATTATCTCTATTTGTGCTCAAGTACCTTACAGTGTTTTTTTGTCATCGTTCAGTGTTTCATTGAACCAAGGGGCAGAGGTCTTACTCCTGACCTTTACCTGACGGATGGGAATAAACTTATCAAGGGCCAAAGAAAACCATTCCTTCACCTCCGTGTCAGCTGAGTCAACGTTTGAGTGCAACTGGGGGGATTGGATGAGATGTATCAGCCAAGTTCAGTTATATTCAGTTTATGCCACAGCCTTTTATAGGTAAAAGAGCACATAGACATGGATTTAGGTGAGGTAGAGGCCAGTCCATGCCATTGGCCTAGGGGAGCCACCTGAACTTGATGGAGGTTTGAAGGGACGGGTCTAAAAGGTGGTCCACTAAGTGTTTGGGCCCTTCCACAATTTGACACATCTGTAGTGATGCTAGATCGGTCATTAGTTCCTGAATTTCTGTATCATCATGTTGATTGAAGTGTAGATTAAGATCTCCTATGATAGTAAAGTTGGCAGATTTAAGTGAAAATGAAGTAACTTGATTGACCTAGGAGGATCTAAAGATTTTAGACGGGCTTGGGGATCTATAAATAAGAAGTGCAGAGAGGATAATATTCTTACTCACAATACCTGAAAATAAAGCATTTTCACAGCCTGACAATGAACCTTATACCATGCTGCAAGTTACAGAGGTAACGCAAATAATGGTTAAATCACCCTTCTTGCCTGATGGTCTATTATTTCTGATGTTATAACCGAGGGACAAGGCCAAAAGGGCTTCATTGGAGATGCTGGGGCGAAGCCAAGTCTCCGGAAGGAACATGACATCAGGTAAGCAGTCTTGAATTAAATCATGTATCTCAACATGATGACAGACCAAAGAACAGCAGTTAATAGCACAGATTTGTTTTAAAAAGTGTGATGTTCATCAGATATAATGGCTTCCGGGGCAATAGGGAAATCCATAACACGTGCAAAACCACACTGCGTGTACTTACTCACCACAGGAGACTAGTCCTGCACACACTCCCTGCTTAGGTTTTGCTGTGACATGTACAAGACGGAAGAAGAGTAATTTACACTTTTCTGGGTGCAGCATAAGCATTCCTGGCCCCTGGCACTGGCCAGGGATGGACGAATGCAGATGCGGTTGTCTTTGGCATGCCTTTGGAGCGACATTGGCGAATCTGCACATGAGTGTATGCAGCCTGTTCAGCAGGAACCACAATCCTAGTCAGTGTAAGACACAAACACTCCCTGTGCTCACCATCTGGTAGCTTGGCACAGAGCAGTTAGGCTTAACCTAAGAAGCAATGTGTAAAGTGTTTGTGTAACACTTCAAACAATAACATAGTGAAAACACCATAACATGAGTCTCTACACCAGGTTAGAACAAAAATAGATCTTAATTTTATAAATAAAACAAGATGAAAATGACAAAAATCCAGTAAATAGAATTTGAGATATACATTTTAAAAAATAAACATAAAATAGTGCTTAGAAGCAATAGGGGCCAGATGTAGGTAGGAAAAAATTAGCGACTCGCAATTTGCGAGCATGTGCGACTCGCAAATTGCGTGTCGCTAACTGCAATGCAGGTAGAAAGTGCGCGGACAAATTGCGACTCGCACCCGGAGTCGCAACGCAGATAGCGAGTCCGCTGTTTGCGAGGTCAATTTTTGCGACCGCGGAAAAAACAGACTCGCAATTTGCGAGTGGGTGTCGCAAATTGCGACTGTGCTGAAAATTGAAAGCAGGTGCTGTAGAACCCTCCAGAAACCACTCCAGAACACTCAGGAGAACACTTCCTGGCACATGATGATGACATCACAGCCAGGAAGTTTACAAATACACCTGGGAGGAGGGAGGACCACACCCTTTTTAACTGCAGCACAGCTAACAGAGCACCAGCAACCATGGCTGACACTCCCAAGAAGAGAAAGCTCAAGTTTGCAGAGAAGGAGCTGGAGGTGCTAACGGATGAGTGCTGTCAGCACCATGATGAGCTGTTTGGCAAGGCAGCCCTCAATGTGCCAGACTCTGACAAAAAACTAATTTGGCAGGAAATCCAGGAGAAGGTAAACTCCCTGGGGGTCAGCCACAGGAGTGTGGACGAACTAAAGAAGAGGTGGTACGACCTCCGCTCCCGGACCAAGGAGAGGGTGGCAGAAAGGCTCCGGGAATTGAGAGGCACAGGAGGGGGACCATCTTCCATACCACCACCCACACCCCTGGAGGAAAGGGTTGAGGAGACCCTGGAGCCGGAGGCTGTAACTGGATTTGGAGAACTGGACCCCTCTGAGCCCGGACCATCAACCGGTGAGTACCATGTGATATGCCTGTACCCCATCAATGCCATACCCCACCCACCATGTACACAGGGGCATGCACAACCAAGATAGCTCCATCATTTCAGAGTAGCAAACACCAGAATGATGCATTATGGGCAATGTAGTCAAGTAGGCAGTTCATAGGCTATTGTTTACTAGGAAGTTGTTAACTGATAGTAGACACTGACAGTGTTTTCCCCATGTCCCACAGGTCTCCCACAAGACACCCCCACCAGCCAAAGCAGCCAGGTGCCAATGGTCAGCCAGCCACGAGAGGAGACAACAGGACCAGCCACCACTCCCACCTGCAACACCAACACCATCCCCTCTCTGGCAACACCTGTTGCAACAGTGGTCTTGGAGCCTGCACCAGCTATAAGCCAGAGTGCCACATCAGTCATCACAGGGCCTCCACCGCTGCACAGGCGACGCAGGATGATGAGAGCAGGGCAGCAGGCAGAGTCAGGGCTTCCATCCACAACACCAACGGAGGCACAACTGCTACCGGGTCAGCGCCTGCAAAATCAACAGTTAGGGCGGATTAGTAGGGTTTTGTAATGCTTCGACAGGAACCATGCCAACAGCATGCAGCAGGTGCATGCACAACTGGAGGTCATTGGGAACAACACTGGTGACCTAGCCCTGTCAATGTGTGAACTGGTGGCTGGACTGCTAACGCAGAGTGAGGGTGCGCGGCACAGGGACCGCCAGCTGCTGCAAAGGCTGGACAGGATGGCCCCCTCTATCGTCAGACTGGCAGTGAACACAACTGGGCTGTCTAGGAGAACAGTCAGCCTCCAGGTTGACATGGGCCACTTTGCGGGTGATGTGGCACGGGGACTGGGCCGGATCACCCATGCAATAGACCTCATGGAGGCACGGCAGGTGTCCAGGGGACAGGTGACACCCCACAAGACAGTGAGGAGGGCTCCACTGTCAGCAGTGTCTCTGCTGGTGACACCAGGGTGCTACGGAGTGGGAGTACAAGGCAGAGCACTGCTGAGCCACCTGGTACCAGCCAGGCTGGCCGAGCCCACCGTAGGCTGTGAGCTAAACACTGTCCCTGATGTTGGGGCACATGATGGCCATGTGTCCCATGCCAGGTGGACTTTTGAAGTCCCTGAACAGTATTTCCTTGTATATAGTTTGGGTTTTTTGCACATATTAAATCATTTGTTCGTTACACTTAACACATGGAGTGTTTGTTCTATTGGTGAGTATGGTAGAAGTTGGCACGTACCTTCCAAAGTATTGGGTTGCAATGTGTTCCCGTCTCAGTCTGCCTTGATTTGCGATGCTCCTATCCCCATGATGGCGATGTGGTTGCTCTTGCTCATCATCCTCCGAATCTGGGTCTGCAGGGGTGAGAGGTAGGCCACGTCGGGTGGCAATGTTGTGCAGGATAGCGCATGCGACAACTATTTTGAAAGCCGTTATGGGGGTATACTGGAGGGCACCTCCACTTCGGTGGAGGCATCTGAACCGTGCTTTCAGCAGTCCGAAGGTTCTTTCTACAATGTTCCTGGTCCTCTTATGTGCACTGTTGTATCGCCTCTCACATTCATTGCTGGGTGTTAGGTACAGAGTCAGTATCCATGGGTGTAGTGCATATGCACTGTCACCTGTTGGGCACAAAACGAAAACTGTTAGCATGTCATGGTTGGTTTGCACATTGATCTGTGTGCATGTCTACAAGGTGTATGCAGCTCTACCTAGGAGGTATCTGTCTCCAAACTCCCCACGTTCCAGGCGTTGGTGTATCCCACTGTGCCTAAAAATGTAGGAGTCATGAGTACTGCCTGGAAATTTAGCAACCATGTCAGTGATGACATAATGGGCGTCACAAACAACCTGAATATTGAGTGAGTGGGTACACTTCCTATTGCGGAACAGATATTCCAGGTTTGCAGGAGGGCATATTTGAATATGTGTCCCCTCTACACACCCTATGACATGGGGAAAGTTGGCAATCCGGTAAAAGTCTAACTTGGTGCTGTTAATTTCTGCCTCATTCCTGGGTAGGTATATGTATTGGGACATGTGTGTGAGTAAGGCTTCTAGGAATGCCCTGAGGAACCTTGATAGTGCACTTTGGGATACCCCACCTGCCACAGCAATGACCCCCTGATAGCTCCCTGAGGCCAAGAGGTGCAGTGAGCATAGCACTTGCACATGCGTAGGGATGGCGCAGCCGCGCACAGTCTGGCGTTCTAGCTGTGGTTTGAGTAAATCTATTAAATCTAGTACAGCTGCGCTGCTAAGTCTGTATTTGTCATATATTTCCTCCTCAGTTTGCTGGATGAGTGTCTGCCTTGTTCTGTAAATCTTCTTCTGTCTCTGGCTCCTCCTCCTCCTCTGCTGGGCTGCGTGGGCTCTCCTCCTCACTGCTATCAGGTATATCTCCGCCATCTTGAGTAACCAAGATGCCTTCTGGATCTCCTTTTATACTTTGGTAATGGTTACCACCTGCTCTGAGTTAGTGGTAAATTGGACGTGCAAAATGGGCTTTTTGCGACTAGTCGCAATTTGCGAGTTGCTATTGCATATGGTTTGCGACTCGCAAATTGTGACTTCCTATTAGCGGGTCGCAAAATGGGGTCGCAAATTTTGCGAGTCGGTACCGGCTCGCATCGCATTTTGCGAGTCGGAAATGGGATTTTTGCATCCCATTTCCGATTTTGGGGGTCGCAAATAGCGATTCGGGCCATTTGCGACTCGCAAAAGTTTGCTTCATCTGGCCCTAAGTGCTCAAATGGGACATCTACTTGCGCTGGAATGGGGCAAAGTCAAGAGTTCAGGCTGACTGTGATGGAGTACAGGCCAGATTCAGGGACTCACTTTTGCCCGCTGAACAAATGACCTGAATCCGGGATGCATCACCGTTGACAAAGATGCAAGGTGCAGCCGAATCGTCGATACATCAGTGTTGAGCCGCATAGTGGATGAGATGTGTCAGTTTTCTCCACGCAACTGCAGTGATTCAGTGGCTCCAACTGCTATGCATTGGTTCCAATTGCAATGCACAGCAGCTGTTTCCGCAGTAATCGATGCATCGATTCCAAAGGCCAAGCGCTGGTTCCGAGGGCAATGCACCAGGTCCAGTCCATGCAATGATGAAGATGCACTGGTTCCAACTGTCTCAAAGGTGAAGGTGTACCGTTTCCAATGAGGATGCATAGGGTCTGGTTGAGGTACAGTTAATTCCCACTTCCACTGGCCCTGGACAGGGTTTGCACAACTTGGCAGGGCAAAAGGTGCAGCAAGCAAAGTTCAGATACTGTGGTAGGATGAGTTAAAGTCTTTTGTGTGCCTGAGACTTCAGAAAACAGGAGACCGTCCACCTGGCCCTTGGAGTCACTCTGTGCTCTGGGTTGTAGAGATGTAGGTCCAGTCCTTCTGACTCCCAGGCAAGAGGGCAGTAGGCAGCAGGTCAGGTCAGCTCAGCAAAGCAGGGGTCCAGCAGTGTAGCAGCTCAGCAGAGTGGCAGTCCTTGTAGCAGCACAGCAAACCTTCTTCCGGGCAGGATATCCACAGGTCCAGAAGTGTACTGTGTTGGTGGTATCAGAGGTCCAGTACTTACACACGTTGTGCCTTCGAAGTGGGGGAGACTTCCAAGAAAGGTCTTTGAAGTGCACAGAGGCCCCCCCCTTCCTGCTGTGACTCCAGACTCACTTCACAGGGGTATGGAGCCCATTATGTGTGGTAGGAGACTGCCTATTGAGGTGTAAGTGTCAGCCTCTTTCTCCTATCCTGCCCAGGATGGCCCATAAGGCTGTGGGTGGCCTATCAGTCAGTCCTAAGCTCCCTTTGTGTGTGGTTGTCCAGAGGGAATGCACAAGCCCAGATGTCATCCCCAGACGTGTATTGGAGACAGGCAGCAGGCACAAAATAGCTAAAGGAAGAAAATGCCAATTTCCCCAAAGTATGGTATATAAAACAACAGAAACCCATGGATAACAAGGGTCCAGGGTACATATTGCTTGCAGGGAACAGCAGTCCCTCATCAACGCATATAAGATAAATATAACATGGAAGTTCAGTTAACCCCATAAAGACTTATTCAATCAATATGTATAAAAAAAATACACTTTAATTTTCAATTATTTAAAAATGAAAATAAGTGGGGAAAAATAAAACAGCATGAAGAAAGAACTCAGGCATATATGTGATATTAATCAATCCATTGGAGCTGTCACAATATAAGAAAAAAGCACCACCGTCCTTATATGCAATAGTAGAAATAGTAAAGGGCCACGATGTGAAAGTCACAACGTTTCGATCCTCCACAGAATAGTGGGATCATCATCAGAACAACTAAATAATAATGCCCGAGATAAAGTTGACTGAGAAAGAAAGAATCAGAATGGTAATCAAGATTAAACAAAGACCAAGACAAAGAAGGAACCAAGGAAGAAAAAGGGGACAAAAGAAGGGAATAGAGCCAAAAAGAAAGGTTAATGAATGAACTCTCAAGAATCAAAAGGTTAAAAAAAAACATGCAGTATGTGCTAACAAATATTGACCGTAATGCCAACCAATTTTCATTGTGTTCAAACCACGAGTGGAACAACACAAGGGGTGTATTCATAATGTCACATTGAAAATGAGTGCGACAAGTGAGACTATACAAAACATGGTAAGACAAGCAGTAAGAATTACCTGAGCAGGATAGTACTATAAACAAGGAGACCACAATGGGACATAAATCCACTCAAAGGCAACCAGATCACTGAAAAATAAGTAAAACAATGGAATTTCAAAATTGGCTCAACAAGGAAAGAGGAAAACATAAGAGAATGCCACTCACTGGGCCAAAACTAATGAAGAAAGAAACCTTAGTCTAAGGTCTATTGACGTAGACATCAGATAAACAATTTCCGACATAAGTCTACAACCATGAATAATGCTTGCGTCAGCTCCGCAATGTTAGTACCAAATGGCAGGGGGCACAAAATGAAAATCTTTTTTGCCTCAAACCTAAAGGGAGGCAGGGAAAAAGTGGGGGGAAGCCCACTCTAAGGCTGTCAGGTCTAAGAAATGGTAAATGTAGTAAATCTGAAAATAATTGTAGATCCAACCTTTAAATCATAAAGTTGCTCCTTTAATTTATTAATCCATTTCCATACTATGACTATAGTGGCTTCCCCTCTTTGCCTGGGGTGCAAATAGCTTTGCTGGATCTTTCAGATGACTTGAAGCATATCCTAGATCTTGGAGAAAGGCACACCCTGACCTTATTAGAGCTCAACACTGAAATTGAAACTGTCTTTCATTCAGTACTTATTAGATGTCTGGACCACATGGGGATATGTGACTCAGTCCTGGCTCTTCTTTTCTCTCGCGTTCCAGGAGATCCGATGCAGTTCATCTTCCCCCTTTGCAATCCCCTTCTAAACATCCATTCTTGAGAAGAGCCACAGGGGTCCCTGCTCAACCTGACACTTTGGCGCTCATTCTGACATTGGCGGTAAATCCCGCTTACCGTCATGCAGACTGCCGCCAGCATACTGTGGCGGCCACAGATATCCGTTTACCATATTATGACACACACACCAATCCGTCACTATTCAGCCACACACACAAGTCCGCCACACCAAAGTTCAGTGGTAAACTGGTGGTATCAAAACCCACACTATTATGCCAACAGAACTATGCCCATCACATTATGACCCACGAATCACCACAGTGGACATTCAATGGTGGTAAACCAATGGTGGTACATACCGATGCGCTCAAAATACACACACACGAACAAAACAACACCACATTGGACAATTTAAATAACACACACCTGAAACCCATACACACACCACAACCACACACCCACACCACTATAAAACACCCACCCACATTACCCACAACCCTTCACGATTACAAACCATTGGCACCAGACAGACACCACAACTACAGACAAAACCAGAGCCACACACCACCATCACCTATACACCACCCACGGACCCCATATTACACACCCCAACACATCACCCTACACACCCTCACCCACACAACTCACACAGCACCCCTGGCACCACAAAGACACCCCAGATTCTCAGAGGAGGAGTGAAGGGTCATGGTGGAGGAAATCATCAGGGTAGTGCCTCCCCTATTTGGAGCACAGGTGCAGCAGATATCAATAGCCAGGAAGATGGAGCTATGGCAGAGAATCGTGGACAGGCTCAACGCTGTGGGAGAGCACCCTAGAACCAGGGATGATATCAGGAAAAGGTGGAACATCCTAAGGGGGAAGGTACATTCCACTGCAGCAAGACACCAACTCACTGTACAGAGGACTGGTGGTGGACCCCTGCCTCCTCCCACACAACTCACAGTATGGGAGGAGCAAGTCTTGGCAATCATGCATCCTGAGGGCCTGGCCAGAGTAGCAGGAGGACTGGACTCTGGTAAGTCAACTCTCTATTACTAACACCCCCCTACCTGCATGCCATCACATACCCCACCTTCACCCTCACTCCCATCTACTCCATCACCTCCCACACACCCCACCATCACATATCACTCAACCCAATGCCAAGCCCTGCATGCCATACCAATGCATGGACACCACTCACAGACCTGCATGGACACCTATCACCAAAGCATGCACACTAGAGAGAACTATACATCCCACCATACACCAAAGTACACAAGTGAAAGCTGCCAGGGCAAATACAACCAAAGAGGCCAACCCACTGATGTACAATATGTCACACAGAGAAACAATAACACTGCATTTACATTCCCACAGGTACCCCAGCCAATGTCAGCAGCGAAGAGGTGCCAGCACTATCCAGTCCCCCAACTGAAGAGGCCCACAGTGATGACAACAACTCCGGTCGCCTGGATCTGGATGACCAACCTGAACCATCAGGGACCTCTGGACAGTCAGTTACCCAGACACAGTCACACACCACCACAGAGTCTCCCTCATCTGGAAACACCACCACAGCACCCAGCGTACCCATACCTCTGTCCCCAGAACACGTCAATCAGCAGTGTGTCCACCACTACAGGGACCCCAGGGCACACCTCATACCCAAGACAATCAGGGGTCAGTGGCATTGGGCACACCATTCAGGGGACAGAGGCACAGGACAACAGGGAAACTGGGACGACTGTTGTGCGCCAGGTGGAGGACAGGCCTAGGGAACTGACTCTCCAGGAGGCACTCACTGAGATCCTGGGAGCATACCAACATTCCCAGGATACGCTGTGCCAGATCCTGGCCAACGTGGAGAACAGGCAGCTGCAGGAGGGACAGTACCTGGGGATAAGGGAGGACTTGCAGACCATCAACACACCCTGGTCCCCAAAGCAGGGTTGCTGGCAGACATGGCCAACATTATGAGGGAGGCAGTCTCACAACAGCGGGCCCCTGCCACTAGCAAGTCATCTGAACTGTCTTCCACCTCCACTGCGGCAAGTGGACAGGAGGCCCCACCACAGGACCAACAGGCCACCAGCACCCCTCCCCTGCAGATGGAGAACCGCCCACAAACGTTCCTTGCGATCCAGGCAGAAGCCAGAGACTATTGCCAAGACCCCACTAGACTCTCCTGATTGTCACCCTTGGGTCCCACTCTGTCACCCTGTTCTATATCGCCAACACCATACCCATACACCAACATATACTGGGTGGGAATCAGGGCTCACCTATTAGCCACACCCTGTGCCTCTGTAGCTGGGCCATCACATTTGGGATGCTGTTTTTCCTCAGGATAAAGGCATCATGCACCGTCCCTGGATACTTTGCATTGACATGGGAGATGTACTTGTCCACCAAGCACACCATCTGGACATCATGGAGTGAAAACTCTTTTGATTTCCGAACACCTGTTCATTTTGCCATGGGGGTAGGGGGGACAAATGGAATATGTGTTCCATCAATTGCCCCAGAGATGTTGGGGATTTGTCCCATTGCATAGAAGTCAGCTTTCACTGTGGCCAAATCCTCCACCTGGGGGAAAACAATGTAGCTGCACATATGTTTAATCAGGGCAGCACTGTTGAGAACATTGGTTGTGTCATTCCTGCTGCCAAGCCCACTGTCACTTGGAAAGAACCAGTTGCCAAGAAATGGAGCGCTGATAGGACTTGCACAAGAGGAGGGATCACGGGGGGGTGACGGATAGCATATATTAGGTCAGGCTCCAATTGGCCACACAGCTCCGTGATTGTGGCCCTGTCATGTCTATAGGTGAGGATAATGTGCCTCTTCTCCATTGTTGCCAAGTCCACCAGGGGTCTGTACACCGGGGTATGTCTCCATCTCCTTGTGGTAGGCTGCAGCGGTACAAAAGGGTCTAAGTATGGTATATAGAAGTAAGTATTGTTTTATTATCTTAACATCACGGAAGTGTCCTAATTCAGTCTTTGGTCCTTTATAGGTGGATGTTATATATTCCCGGTTTCTGTTAATCGTCTGGGTTTTCTTTTTTATCTTCTCTAGGACTCCCGAACGTACCGGAAAACAAAACAAAGGAACCAACAGTGAGTATTTTGGGGTAGGTTAGTGTGGGTTTTCTGTCTCAAGGATGCATGCGGGAAGGGATCCTTTAGAGGGGAGTGGGTGGTGAGGATGTCCCACTGTGAGTGTAAGGGTTTTCTTAGTGAAATTCTGTTCTTCCCTGTTTTCCAGATATAGTCCCGTGCTCGAAAGGGAAACAACCAAAACAGCTTAGCGTCCGCCCTCTCCGTGGTTTAGCGGTACATCCCCTCTCCCGCCTCCCCGGTTCCCTTCCCTGGTGTCCTCGTTATGCTTTTATGTTCCCGTGTCCCCAGGAGGGAACGTACCTTAGAAAGCCACGACCCTCCGGGGTCGTGGCGGGATTCTTGGCTTCTCAGCTCCTTTTCCCTGTTGTTGGCAGCTCTGTTTTCCTCTCTTCCTCGTGTGAATGTGCCGTCTTCCTCTGCTTCTCTCTCCGCGACTCTCGGTTTGTCCTCTTCTCCCTGTTCCACGTCCTTCTCCTTCGTCTGCGTGTAGTCCTTCTTCTGTTTTAGGGCCCCCATCCGGAAGTCATCGTCCGTGACGTCTGTTAGCGTTCCCATGTTGTCATGGGAACGCGGAAGTGAAGCAAGTGAGCCGGCCGAGTGGCGCCGGCTCAAGGGGTAAGGAGACACATTCGTGGAGACCCGTCTACACTCCCCATCCCATGAACGGGACTGGTAGAGGACCGAGGAGGAAGTGGAGGAGGGAAACCAGGACAAGTAATCGGCGGGGCCCTGCTGAGAACCTGGGTCGTGGCGGACCTGGAAAGTAAAAGGTTAGAGTTCAAGGAACCACCGCAATACTCTGGAATTGGAGTCTTTATGGAAGGCCAGCCAAGTAAGAGGGGCGTGGTCAGTATACAGTACAAACGGTCTACCCAAAAGGTAGTATTGTAAGTTCTCTACGGCCCACTTTATGGCTAAACATTCCTTTTCAATAGTAGGGTAGTGGCATTCTCAGGGAAGCAGTTTCCTACTTATAAAGACAACTGGATGGTCAATTCCCTCCTCGTCGGGTTGGGAGAGGACCGCCCCGAGTCCGACGTTAGAAGCGTCCGTATAAAGATGGAACGGTCTAGAAAAATCAGGACACGTTAACACAGGAGTAGTAGTAAGGGCATATTTTAGTTGTTCAAAGCTATTACTCTGAGACTCTGAAAAAGGGGCCAGTGTGGAGGGGCGCTGTTTGGTCAATAAATCAGTAAGAGGGGCAGCAATAGTAGAGTATCCGGGGATAAACCTACGGTAATAACCTACCAACCCTAAAAAGGACCAAAGGTCTTTCTTGGTTTTCATTTTTTGGGCTTGCATTATAGCCTCAATTTTATTTTTTTGGGGTTGAAGGGTCCCGTTGCCTATCACATAACCTAGATAGGATATTTCTGTATTCCCCAATGTGCATATTTTTTTGAATTGCCAGTCAGCCCGGCTTCCGCCAGAGCTGAGAACACTTCGTTGAGGTGTAATAAGTGATTATGCCAAGTGTCACTATAAATGACAATATCGTCCAAATAGGCTGCTGTGAAGTCTTGGAAGGGCTTTAAAAGGCGGTCCATCAATCGTTGAAAAGTAGCAGGGGCCCCGTGGAGACCGAAGGGTAAGACTGTGAACTGATATAGACCTGATTGGGTTGAAAACGCAGTTTTTTCCTTGTCTTCAGATGCTAGGGGAATCTGCCAATATCCTTTTGTTAAATCTAGTGTGGACAGATATTTTGCTTTCCCTAACTTCTCTAAGACGTCATCGACCCGAGGGATGGGATACGTATCAAAGAGTGATATATCATTAAGTTTGCGAAAGTCGATGCAAAACCGGACAGACCCGTCGGGTTTTGGGACGAGAACTACCGGGGAACTCCAGGGACTCACAGAGGGTTCAATTACCCCCAGGGTTAAAAAAAATTCTATTTCCTCTTCTATGATGTGTTTCCGGGCTTCGGGTATACGATAGGGTCAAAGCCTGATAGTTTGACCTTCGGGTGTTTTTATTTTGTGGTGGATTAACCTGGTTCTTCCCGGTATTTCAGAAAAGAAGTGTGAGTGTTGCTTTAGGAGTTCGGACAATTGTACCTTCTCGGTTTCCGTAAGAGAGCTGTTTATACAGGGTTTTCCCTCCGGTTTCTGTTTTCGCAGGGGGAAGAGCTCTAAGTCAAGTTCTCTGGATGGAGAGATAAAGCACCCGTTGACAGCCCGGTTATCGAGCTCTTCTGCTGGTTCCCATTTTTTAAATAAATGTATATGGTAAATTTGGGTTCTTTTTGGGTGTGCGCTTACCTCTATGTGGTAGGTGACGGGAGAGACTGCTTTAATAACTCTATATGGACCTTGCCATCTAGCCAGTAATTTATGCTCGGATGTGGGTCGCATTATAAGGACTTGATCGTTCGGAAGGAATGATCGTAGTTACTTCCTTTGTCATAATAGGTTTTCTGACTAGTTTGTGCTTGTTCCAGGTGCCTACGTACATCTTCCCACAGGTTTTGTAACTGGGTTTTTAAATTGTGAACATATCCTAATAGGGGTTTTCCTTCTTCTCCTTCCTCTTCCCAGGTTTCTGCTGCCATATCTAGAAGACTACGTGGTTGTCTTCCAAAGACTAATTCAAACGGGCTATGACCTGTAGAGGACTGTTCGTGAGTCCGGATGGCATAAAGAACCAGGGGTAACTTCTGGTCCCAATCCCTTCCGGTGTCATCTACTATTTTCTTTAATAATATCTTTATGGTACGGTTATAGCGTTCCACTAAACCGTCTGTTTGTGGGTGGTATACAGACGTTTTTAATTGAGTAATTCCTAATGGCCGACATATTTGTTTCATAAGGTTGGACATAAAAGGGGTGCCTTGGTCGGTAAGGATCTCTTGGGGAAACCCTACCCGAGAAAAGAATGATATCATAGCTTGGGCCACAGTTTTTGTAGTCATACTTGATAAGGGAATCGCCTCAGGATATCTAGTAGCGTAGTCCACTATAACCAGGATATATGTGTATCCTCTGGATGAGGGAAGTAAAGGGCCGATTAAATCCATACCCACCCGGCTAAAAGGTACTTCAATAATGGGTAGGGGATATAAGGGTGCTTTCTTGGGCATTCTTGGTTCCGTAAGTTGACACCTGGGGCATTGGCAGCAGTATCTCCTGATATGGGCATAAACCCCCGGCCAATAGAACCTCCGTAGGAGATATTCCTCCGTCTTTTCTCTGCCGTAGTGCCCCCCTCCTGGTTGATTATGTGCTAAAAACAGTACTTGGTTTCGATACAGTTCGGGAACGACCAGTTGTTGTTTTGTTTCTCCTGTGGTAGTTGTAATAAGTCTATAGAGAAGGTTTTTCTGTATTAAAAAATAAGGACCCACCTCGTTTGTGGATTCTGTTTTGGCCGTATTCCAGGCATGAGAGAGTGTAGGGTCTTGTCTCTGACTGGTTCTAAAGTTGACCGTGGCGTCCCGAATCTCTGCTACAACCCCGTCACGTCCTGGCTCCTCTCTGGCCTCCTGAAATCATATTTTCTCCTGTCTTTTCTCCCTTCGGGTGAGTTTTCTGCGACTCGGAGGGCAGTCAATCAAGCTATTGGAAAATGGTGCTTCTGTCCACCAATCTGGAATCTCTTTCTGTGCTCTGGCTTGGTCTAACAGATGATAGAACCGGATATAATCAGTCCCAATAATACAGTCTTCAATCAACCGGTCCATAACCCCCATTGGGTGGAAATCGTGGTATTCACCCCACTCTAGTTTGACCACTGCCAGGGAGTATTGTTCCTTATCACCATTTATGCAACAAATAGTGACCCACTGTTTCGGAGCCAGATCTGTGGGGTCCACTAAACCCTTTCGAATTACGGATTGACTGCAACCCGAGTCGATTAAGGCAGAGACAGGATGACCATTTATCTTAATGACCTGTTTGAACTTAGAATTCCCTTTCCCTGTGCATAATACCCTACGTCGCATGAACCCAATTTCCATGTGTTCGACCGCCTCGGATTTTCTGGGACATACTTTTGCTATATGACCCCATTCCCCGCAACTAAAGCATTGGGGCTGTTGCATTGGGTGACTTCCCCCTTGTTTGTGGGACCCTGGTTCTTCCAGTGGATATTTCAGAATGGGTTTTGGAGGGGTTGGTATGGGTTTTGGGGCCTGTCTGGGCTGTAGGAATCTAACGTCTGTAGATCGGTGGTAGGCGCAAGCCAGATCTATAGCGAGTTCAGTATCTACCTTCGGGTGTTGCCTTATCCAATTCCTAGTACTATTCGGTAGGGAGTCCAAATACTGTTCCAAAATAATGGTTTTTATTACGTCTTCTCTGTTTGTTCCAAGAGGCCCCAGCCATTTTAAGGCTAAATCTTTAACCCGGAAATAAAAAGTGCGGGGATCTTCATTCTGTCCCCATTTCACTTTTCGGAATTTCAATCGATAATATTCTACATCATGACCAACCCTTTCTAGGATACTCCTTTTTATATCTTTATATGGGGTGGTCCCATCTGGATTGGCGGCTTGGTATGCCGTCTGTAAAATTCCTGTGACTAAGGGCGCAATATATTGCCCCCACCATTCCTCTGGCCATTGGGCAGATGAGGCCACACGCTCAAAGTTCGTGAAGAAGGAGTCCGGGTCTTCTCCTTCCTGGAACTTTTGTAGGACAGAGCTCGGGACATTGGGGTGTACTTTGCTGGCTGCTATGGTGTCCGTTAATTTCTGCAGCGCAGTCTCGTGTACCAACTGATTGTTAGCCATGATCGTAGCTTGGCTTTTTAGTGCCGATTGTAGGGCCTCTCTGTCCTCCTTGGCCTCCCGTTGGTGGGCCTCCCAGACCAGCTGTAGGTGTCGCTGGCCCTCCGCTAGTTGTTTAATCATATCCTCTAGGGTTGGGTTTTCACTCATGGTGCAGACCGCCTCGTAGCCTTGGGCAATTAAATCCCACTTCTGAAACCACTGTGGTAGGCTGCGGCGGTACAAAAGGGTCTGAGTCTGGTATATAGAAGTAAGTATTGTTTTATTTTCTTAACATCACGGAAGTGTCCTAATTCAGTCTTTGGTCCTTTATAGGTGGATGTTATATATTCCCGGTTTCTGTTAATCGTCTGGGTTTTCTTTCTTATCTTCTCTAGGACTCGTCCTGGGACTCCCAAACGTACCGGAAAACAAAACAAAGGAACCAACGGTGAGTATTTTGGGGTAGGTTAGTGTGGGTTTTCTGTCTAAAGGATGCATGCGGGAAGGGATCCTTTAGAGGGGAGTGGGTGGTGAGGATGTCCCACTGTGAGGGTAAGGGTTTTCTTAGTGAAATTCTGTTCTTCCCTGTTTTCCAGATATAGCCCCGTGCTCAAAAGGGAAACAACCAAAATAGCTTAGCATCCGCCCTCCCCGTGGTTTAGCGGTACATCCCCTCTCCCGCCTCCCCGGTTCCCTTCCCTGGTGTCCTCGTTATGCTTTTATGTTCCTGTGTCCCCAGGAGGGACCGCACCTTAGAAAGCCACGACCCTCTGGGGTCGTGGCGGGATTCTTGGCTTCTCAGCTCCTTTTCCCCATTGTTGGCAGCTCCGTTTTCCTCTCTCCCTCCTGTGAATGTGCCGTCTTCCTCTGCTTCTCTCTCCGTGACTCTCGGTTCGTCCTCTTCTCCCTGTTCCGCGTCCTTCTACTTCATCTGCGTGTAGTCCTTCTTCTGTTTTAGGGCCCCCATCCGGAAGTCATCGTCCGTGAAGTCTGTTAGCGTTCCCATGTTGTCATGGGAACACGGAAGTGTAGCAAGTGAGCCGGCCAAGTGGCGCCGGCTCAAGGGGTTAGGAGACGCGGTCGTGGAGACCCGTCTACACTCCTGTTCATCGCAGCGGTTGCAGTCTAAGGGACAAAAGAGTGAGGTCCCGGTCACAAACTGAACATCGTAGCCACAACAGTACAATACATGATATTATTTTTTTAATGTATAAGTGGTGTTTGTCCTGTATGTCCAATTGTGAACTGACATTATCCAGGGCCTGCCCCCCCCAATTAAATGGCATTTGCCTGTCCTGTGTGGAGGGACAGGTGGAAGTGAGGAAATTATGCTGACTTTGTGCGCTGTTGCGGGAGGCGATCGGGAACCGCTGTGTAACTCCTCATTGGTTATTATTGGGCCCTATGGGGTACAGTGGCCAATGGTGATGTACGCAGGCAGTGATGGTATGCACCGCCGCGGACGTGACCACCATTTTCTATCTGATCACTCACTTGCTACCTGACCTTCAACAGGAGAGGACCTACACTGCATGTGCTGCTGTGACCTGTGTCTGGAACCTACCATGGCCCATGTGACTGGGGAAAGGGCCCCTGCCTTCACCTCAGTGGAGTTGGAGCGACTGGTGGATGGGGGTGAGTACAGTTCCCATCATTACAACTTACGCATGTTAGCGGGGTACCCGAGTGGGTGGTGTGTGTCAGCGTGTCAGTGGGTGCCCCTATGCCAGGCCTGACATTGCAGAATAGGCCCCATGTTGGCCAGGGTTCTGAAGTGATAATCTTGCTACCTAGCTTGTAGGCATCCACAACTGGTCAGGGCTGTGTGGGTCCCAGGTGTGCTGCAGTTGACAGTATGTCCCCTCCCCATACCCTGGTGGCTAGCATTATTACAGGTAGTGCATTGCATAGTGCGTAGGGTTCCTCCCTGTGTGCGACGGTGGTGTGTATGCCAATGGTGGTGTTGGTGCAGCCATTGACCCAGTGTATCCTTTCTCCCATCCACCCCTTTTTTGTTTTGTCATCCTGTCCATATGTGCATTAGCAACATCTGGCAGAGGAGCAGAGGCACCGCCGATGGAGGGAGCTTCATCCCACAGGACCCAGGAGGAAGAGTCCACCGACAGTGAGGATGGATGGCTAGGGGAGCACCATGGCGGAGACTGGAAGGGACAATTCAGACTCTGATACATCTTCCAGTGGAAGCTCCCTGGTGACCACCCCAGCTACAGGTACAGTAGCCACCCCCTGTATCAGCACCGCCCTCCCAGCAGCCCCTCAGTGAGTTGCCCGTGCCCACTCACCCAGGAGGGTAAGCATCTCCTTTGCTGCAGGCACATTAGGCCCTGCCCCAGTGAGCCTTGCTGCACTGAGTGAGGAGGCTATTGACCTCCTGAGATCCATCTCTGTTGGGCAGTCAACCATTGAGAATGCCATCAAGGGGCTGGCAGCCCAAATGCAACAGACAAATGCATTTCTGAAGGGCATTGCACTGGCTTGGCGGCCCAACAGAGATCAATCTAGGCTCTGGCCTCCTCTCTGATGGCAGCCATTGTCCCTGTTTCTTCCATCCCCCCTCCAACTTCCACTTCCCAGTCCCATTCTCATCAACCCATTCCATCCCAAGCACACAGGCAGATGAACACACGAGAGTGTAACAGACAAACACAAGCACCACACATCATCCCACAGACACTCACACAAACACCATCCAGATGCAGACAAATGAACATCCACTGTGTCCCCCTCCTCCTCCTCCACCTCCCTCCCAGGTCCATCTACACTCACACATGCATGCACTACATCCTCATCCACTACCAGCATCACCACCACACCTAGCAGACCACACACCTCACTGTCAGACACCTCCACAACGGCCATGCACACGTCCCCTGTGTTCTCTCCCAGTGTTTCTGTCCTCCTCCTCCCAAGGTACACACACGCAAGCACTCAGACACCCAACAGCAATCCACCTCACAACAGCATCTAGCCCATGCACCTGCACCCAAACACAGCAGACTCTTCCCACAACCACTCCCTCTTCCTCCACTCCCAAGCCTTCTCCCTCTTCCTGTCCCAATGTCCCTAAGAAGTTTTTCCTCTCCACCATTGATCTCTTCCCTACCCCCCATCCTTCACATATGGCCAGGGTGGCAAAACCCCAGGCAATCACCTCAGCCACCCAGTCCATGGGCCCAGTAGTCTCCACACCCTCTCGTGGTGGGAAAGGATCCAGGGCACCAGGCAGCCTCAAGGAAAGGGTGCCTTCCCCAGCTGCTGCCCGGAAGGGCAAGGAGCCTGCCCCAAGTGCTGCCAGGAAGGGCAAGGAACCTGCCCCAAGTGCTGCCAGGAAGGGCAAGGAGCCATCCCCAGCTGTTGCCAGGAAGGGCAAGGAGCCATCCCCAGCTGCTGCCAGGAAGAGCAAGGGGCCTGCACCAGCAGGCAGGAAGGACAAGGGGCCTGGTGCAGAGACTCAGTCAGAGCCTCTACCACCAACCATGGTTGTGCAGCCGTCTGAGGCTGCAGGGGATAGGCTGGTGCTTCCCCCTACCAGCAGCAGCACCAGCAGTGGGCAGCCGTCCGAGGCTGCAGGTGATGGGCTTGAGCTTCCCCCTACCAGCAGCAGCACCAGCAGTGGGCAGCCATCCGAGGCTCCAGGGGATGGGGTGGAGCTTCCCCTCCCCACCACCAGCAGCAACACAACCACCACCAGCAATGGGCAGCCGTCCGAGGCTGCAGGGGATGGGCTGGAGCTTCACCCCATCAACAGCAGCAGCAGCAGCACCACCACCAGCAATGGGCAGCCATCTGAGGCTGCAGGGGATGGGCTGAAGCTTCCCCCCACCACCAGCAGCATCAGCTGCACCACCACTGAGCAGCTGTCACCGTCGGCAGATGGTATGTAGTCCTGCCTCCATGGGCTGCTGTGCGGCCTGTCCCTTGCAAATCCTGTGGGAATGGCACCCAGCTGAGAGACTGTGACCTTGCACTCCCCAGGAACAGAAGCACAGGGCCTGATGCCCCCTCCAGAACCAGTGGGAAGACACCCACCCACCACTGCCTCCCCAGGATCAGAAGCACAGGGCACGATGCCCCCTCCAGAACCAGTGGGTAAGACACCCACCTACCCCAGCCTCCCCAGGATCAGAAGCACAGGGAATGTTGCCCCTTTCAGAGCATGTGGGCAAGTGAGACTGTGGCCTTGCACTCCCCAGGACCAAGCACAGGGCATGTTCCCCCCTCCAGAACCAGTGGTCTTGTTCCATCTGCCGGCTGAGGTGCCCCCCCGTTCCCCGTCTCCCTGAGGTGCCTGCTTATTTTCCAACTGATGCCTCTGCAGTGTTCTCTCCATGTTGTTGCAGGTGACAAGTGGAGCCTTGGATTTTGGCCTGTGGCCCTGTGGCCCACGCACAATGAGGACTGGACAGTGTCCCTTGAACTGTACATATGTATATACTGGTAGATTTAATTTTCGTATTTCTACTGTATTTATATTATTACACTCACTTTATAAATTTCCTGTTGTCCTTGCATTATTCCTCATGAGTACGGGGTAAATATGTTTTATTACTGCAGCTGATTGTGTGTATTGTGTTGGGGGTGGGGGAGTGTGTGTTGCGTGTGTTTGTTACTCTCTTTTTCCTCCCTCCCTCCACTGTGTGCGAGGCGACTGTACTCACCGTGGTCGTCTTTGCCGTTGTTGGTGTTCGTGGTGGAGCAGGACATAGAAAATCATTGGGACTATCTGAAGTTCTGGCTCCATGGCGGCGTGGTTGTTCCCTGTGTCTCCAAAGGTGAGTACTTTTCCTTCTGAGGTCTGTTTCCACCAGGCTTTTGATGTTGTTGGTACTGCCCCGAAAAAGGTGGTGGATTGACTTCCGTCTGGCTGTAGGAAGCTACTGCTGTGGTGCCTGTTGTTTCCGCCCTGGCGGTCGGTGTGGTAAAATGGCTGTCTACCTGAGTTCGCACCGCCATGGTTATAATTTGGCAGTAGTTACTGCCAGCCTGTTGGCGGTATTACCGCCACTCTATCACCGACTGCCAGGGTTGTAATGAGGGTCTTTATAATTTATAATTTACCTCAGTATTGTTTCTTATTTGTTGTTTTGGGTACTCTCTTATGTCCTACACTGACAGTCCCCTAATTTTCATTTCATTACACAATGGTAGGGGAAATCATCAAAGGCATTTCAGGTCATGAATGTCAGTAGTTGCATCAGGGATGAAGGTCAACTCTTTACAACTTATTGGTGAAAAGATTCTGATGTTTGGCAAACTCCCTCCCCTTAACAATCTGTTCTTTCTATGGTGACTTGTGAAATGGTCTCCCTACATGTCCTTCTGCTTCTTTTCCATGTGGATTCTAAGCAAGATTATTATTCTCCTTCTCTCTGGGTGCCACAATTGTGCTGTTATGTTCAGTCTATTATAATTTTATCTTGATGATTGAATTGAATTGAAGGCATCTGACTGTACCCCACTCGTCACACCCACCAAAATTATTGGCTTCAAATAATTTGAAATGATTCTCCCTGACTAATGTTTAGTCTCACTGCAATGTTCTTAATAACCTCTCATTTGGCAGTAGTTCATTTGTTTGCTGTTGCCACACAATTCATTTTTAGGCATCTGCCTTCAAGCATTTTATGATAATGCCCCTATTTTATTCATTGGTGCAGTATTAATTGTATTTCATTCACAGCATTACACTCTGTTGTAGCCATTCTTTTGTGAGTTTCCATGAGCATATTGGGGGTCTTTTTTTTCAATTGTATCTACAAAATCTCCAACATGAGACTATGCAATCTTTCAAATATAACTGAAACCCTCTTAGTCCTGTTAGCTAGGTGGTGCTTGTCTGCTATCTCTTTTAGTTTCAGGATGCCCTTAATTTGTATTTTAAATAATCCCAGTCACTGGCAATCACTTAGGGCCACAGTCCAATCCATTGTTTTTCACCCACTTTGCCACACTAGACATAGCCCACTTTATGCAAATCATTATTAACCCTGCTCATCATAGGAATTGCCTATCACAAACTGACAGGTGAGGTTCCGTCCAGAAGTGACATCAAGCTACCATAGACCAGTTTCAACTTATTTAGGACTTTTCGGTGAGGTATAACTTGATTCCTATTGCACACTGAGCATTGGACCCACCTCTGGGCATACCTGTCACACTTAGGAAATAAAAAATGCAACAACATTATGATGGATAGAATGCTTGCTTTAATCTCGGGCACTTGCTCGGCTGCTTTCCAGGCCATTGTTTTTCACCCTTCCAATGTCACTCTAGACAAAGGCCTGCCTTATACAATTCAGTACCAACCCTTGCTCCTCATTGGAACAGTTTGTTCCAAACTGCATGTACAGCACTGCAACAAGGCCCACTGTAGAAGGGACTACAAGCAACTCCAGAAAGATTTCAATGTACTAAGGCTTCACCATTGAAGTATAGCTTAAGCATTATGGCACGCTGAGTCGTGTACTTATGTTTGGACTTACCTGTCAGACGTAGGGCATAAACTACAACAAGGTGATGGGAGGAATGCTTGAACTAATCTCATCCACTGGTAGTTGCTTGGGGCCGCATTCCAGTCTATTGATTTTCTCCCACTATGTCACCCATGATAAAGGTCCACCTTATGTAAATCAGTACCAACCCTATTCATCAAGGGAACAGACCATCCCGAATTGCAAGGTGAGACTCCCTCTAGAGGGACCACAGCAACCCCAGACTGGATTCGACCTACTTAGGTCTCATCAGTGAGATATATCTTGAGCCCTATGGCACAGTGAGCACAGGGCCCACATCTGGGCGTACCCATCGACCTTAAGGAATAAACTGCAACAACAGCAATGTGATTGATGGAATGTTTGAATACATTTCAGGCACTGGCAATTGTTCAGGCTGCATTCCATTGTTTTTCACCCATCATGCCAATATAGACAAAGGCCTACCTTATGCACATCAGTACTGAATCTTGTTCTCATGGGGACAGTTTGTACTGAACTGCAAGGCCCCCTCCAGAAGGGAACACAAGCAACACCAGACCAGTTTAGAGTTACTTGGTTCTCATCAGTGAGGCACAGCTTGAGTTTACTGACAGTGAGCACTGGACCCACATCTGGGCAACAACGACGAGGTGATGGATAGAATGCTTGAATTAATCTCAGCCACTAACAATCACTCGTCCATCCATTTCTGCCCATCATGCCACTGTAGACAAAGGCCTAACATTTAAATCAGTAATGTGGGAGCAATATCTGTTTCATAGGTAGTCTGCATGATAGTGGCACCCAAAGTGTATCATTAGGGACAGTGTTAAACTCACAAACTATGAGGTAATATATTTCCCTACAGAGACACAATTCGAACGGTTTTCAAAAACGGTCAATCAGAAATGACTGATTTAAATAGGGAGCTCAAGATCAGAAATTTAGAAAAGCCATGAAGAGGTATAAAAATGTAAGTGCAATACAGGAAAATACAAATGCAGCAGCAATATCAATGAATCAGTCAAAGGATATAGAAACCCATTGCCATGAAGGATCCTAGAGTTAGGTAAAATACAGCATTAACCCCTTCGCTGCCAGGCCTTTTCCCTCATGTGCCAGGCCTTTTTTTGGCTAATTTGAGCAGTTCGCGCTTAGGCCCTCATAACTATTTGTTCACATAAGCTACCCACGCTAAATTTGTGCCCTTTTTTCCAACATCCTAGGGATTCTAGAGGTACTCAGACTTTGTGGGTTCCCCTGATGGAGACCAAGAAATTAGCCAAAATACAGTGAAAATGTCGATTTTTTTAAAAAAAAAGGGCTGCAGAAGAAGGCTTGTGGATTTTTCCCTGAATATGGCATCAACAAAGGGTTTACCGTGCTAAAGTCACCAGCTCCCCAACTTTCAGAAACAGGCAGACTTGAATCAGAAAACCCAATTTTTAAAAAAATGTTGGCATTTTACTGGCACATACCCCATTTTTTAATATTTTTGTGCTTTCAGCCTCCTTCCAGTTAGTGACAGAAATGGGTATGAAACCAATGCTGGATCACAGACAGCTAAACATTTCTGAAAAGTAGACAAAATTCTGAATTCAGCAAGGGGCAATATGTGTTGATCCTACAAGGCTTTCCTACACAGCTGAAATTAAAACATATAGAAATTGAGGTGAAGAAATACAGCCATTTTTCTCAACGTTTTACTCTAACTTTTTTCTGCAATGTCAGATTTTTTAAAGGAATAGTACCATTACGCCTGCTGGACTCTTCTAGTTGTGGGACTATATAGGGCTTGTAGGTTCATCGAGAAAACTAGGTACCCACAGCCAATAAATGAGGTGCACCTTGCAATGTGTTTTCATTCTATAACTGGTATCCAGCAATTCATTTGTTGAACTACAAAGAGCGAAAAATAGATATCAAGAAAACCATTGAATTTCCAAAATGGGCACAAGATAAGGTGTTGAGAATCAGTGGTTATTTACACATCTCCGAATTCTGGGGTGCCCAAATTAGCATGTGAATTACAGGGCATTTCTCAAATAGACTTCTTTTTTACACAATGTCTTACATTTTGAAGGAAAAAATGTAGAGAAAGACAAGGGGCAACAGGACTTGTTTTGCAATTCTGTTTTCCCCCAAGTCTCCTGATAAAAATGGTACCACACTTACATGGGTAGGCCTAATGCTCACGACAGGAATCACAACATGGGCACATCACATTTTTACATTGAAATATGGCGTATTTTTTGCAAAGTGCCTAGCTGTAGATTTTGGCCTCTAGCTCAGCCGGCACCTATGGAAACCTACCAAACCTGCAAATTTTTTTAAACTAGACACCTAGAAGAATCTAAGATGGGGTGACGTGTGGGGCTCTCACCAGGTTCTGTTACCCAGAATCCTTTGCAAACCTCAAAATTTGGCCAAAATACACTTTTTCCTCAAATTTCGTTGACTGAAAGTTCTGGAATCTGAGAGGAGCCACAAATTTCCTTCCACCCAGCATTCAACCAGGTCTCCAGATAAAAAATTGTACCTCACTTGTGCGGGTAGGCTTAGTGCCCGTGACAGGAAATGCCCCAAATAACAACACGGACACATCACATTTTCCAAAAGAAAACAGAGCTGTTTTTTTTAAAAGTGCCTAGCAGTGGATTTTGGCCTCTAGCTCAGCCGACACCTAAGGAAACCTACCAAACCTGTTCATTTTTTAAAACTAGACACCAAGGGAAATCCAAGAGGGGGTGACTTGTGGGGATCGCACCAGGTTCTGTTACCCAGAATCCTTTGCACACCTAAATATTTTGCTAATAAAACACTTTTTCCTCACATTTCGGAGACAGAAACTTCTGGAATCTGAGAGTAGCCACAAATTTCCTTCCACCCAGCGTTTCCCCAAGTCTCTCGATAAAAATGGTACCTCACTTGTGTGAGTAGGCCTAGCGCTGGCAAAAGGAAATGCCCCAAAACACAACGTGGACATATTACATTCTCCCAATGAAAACAGACCTGTTTTTTGGAAAGTGCCAAGCTGTGGATTTTGGCCTCTAGCTCAGCCGGCACCTAGGGAAACCTACCAAATCTGTGCATATTTGAAAAGTAGACACCTAGGGGAAGCGATAATGGGGTGACCTGTGGGGGTTCTCACCAGGTTCTGTTACTCAGAATCCTTTGCAAACCTCAAAATTTGGCTAAAAAAACACTTTTTCCTCATATTTTGGTGATACAAAGTCTGGAATCTGAGAGGAGCCACAAATGTCCTTCCACTCAGCATTCCCACAAGTCGCCCAATAAAAATGGTCCCTCACTTGTGTGGGTAGGCCTATTGCCGGTGAAAAGAAATGCCCCAAAAAACAACGTGGACACATCACATTCTCCCAAAGAAAACAGACCTTTTTTTTGCAAAGTGCCTAGCAGTGGATTGTGTCCTCTAGCTCAGCCGGCACCTAAGGAAACCTACCAAACCTGCACATATTTTGAAACTGGACACCTAGGGGAATCCATGGTGGAGTGACTTGTGGTGGGCTCTCACCAGGTTCTGTTACCCAGAACCATTTGTAAACCTCACAATTTGGCTAAAAAAACACTTTTTCCTCATATTTTGGTGATACAAAGTCTGGAATCTGAGAGGAGCCACAAATGTCCTTCCACTCAGCATTTCCACAAGTCTCCCGATAAAAATGGTCCCTCACTTGTGTGGGTAGGCCTATTGCCGGCGAAAAGAAATGCCCCAAAAAACAACATGTACACATCACATTCTCCCAAAGAAAACAGACCTTTTTTTTGCAAAGTGCCCAGCTGTGGATTTGGTCCTCTAGCTCAGCCGGCACCTAGGGAAACCTACCAAACCTGCACATATTTTGAAACTGGACACCTAGGAGAATCCAAGGTGGGGTGACTTGTGGTGGGCTCTCACCAGGTTCTATTACCCAGAATCATTTGTAAACCTCACAATTTGGCAAAAAAAAACACTTTTTCCTCATATTTTGGTGACACAAAGTTCTGGAACTTGAGAGGAGCACCAAATTTCCTTCTGTCCAGCATTGCCCCAACTCTCCCAATAAAAATGGTACCTCACTTGTGTGGGTAGGCTAGCACCCATGAAAGGAAATGCCCCAAATCACAACGTGGACACATCACATTCTCCCAAAGAAAACTGACCTTTTTTTGGAAAGTGCCTAGCTGTGGTTTTGGCCTTTAGCTCAGCCAGCACCTAGGAAAACTACCAAACCTGTGCATATTTGAACACTAGACACCTAGGGGAATCCAAGATGGGGTGCCTTGTGGGGCTCTCACCAGGTTCTGTTACCCAGAATCCTTTTCAAACCTCAAAATGTGGCTCAAAAAACATTTTCCTCAAATTTTGTTGACAGAAAGTTCTGGAATCTGAGAGGAGCCACAAATTTCCTTCCACCCAATGTTCCCCCAAGTCTCCAGATAAAAATGGTACCTCACTTGTGTGGGTAAACCCAGCACCCGCAACAGGAAATACCCCAAAACACAATGTAAACACACCACATTCTCCCAAAGAATACAGACCTGTTTTTTGCCAAGTGCCTAGCTGTGGATTTTGGCTTCTAGCAAAGCCGGCACCTAGGGAAACCTACCAAACCTGCACCTTTTTGAAAACTAGCCACCCAGGGGAATCCAAGATGGGGTGACTTGTGGGGCTCTCACCAGGTTCTGTTACCCAGAATCCTTTACAAACATCAAAATTTGGCCCAAAAAACACTTTTTCCTCTCATTTCGGTGACAGAAAGTTCTGGAATCTGAGAGGAGCCACAAATTTCCTTCCACCCAGTGTTCCCCCAAGTCTCCAGATAAAACTTGTACTTCACTTGTGTGGGTAGGCCTAGCTCCCGTGACAGGAAATGCCCCAAAACACAATGTGGACACATCACATTCTCCCAAAGAAAATAGACCTGTTTTTGCAAATTGCCTAGCAATGGATTTTGGCCTCTAGCAAAGCTGGCACCTAGAGAAACCTACCAAATCTGTGCATATTTGAATACTAGACACTTAGGGGAATCCAAGATGGGGTGCCTTGTGGGACTCTCACCAGGTTCTGTTACGCAGAATCCTTTGCAAACCTCAAAATTTGGCCAAAAAACACCTTTTCCTCAAATTTCGGTGATAGAAAGTTCTGGAATCTGAGAGGAGCCACAAATTTCCTTCCACCCAGTGTTCCCCCAAGTCTTCAGATAAAAATGGTACCTCACTTGTGTGGGTAGGCCTAGCACCCGCGACAGGAAATGCCCCAAAACACAACGTGGACACATCATATTCTCCCAAAGAAAACAGACCTTTTTTTTGCAAAGTGCCTAGCTGTGGATTTTGGCCTCTAGCAAAGCCAGCACCTAGGGAAACCTACCAAACCTGCACATTTTTTAAAACTAGACACCTAGGGGAATCCAAGATGGGGTGACTTGTGGAACTCTCACCAGGTTCTGTTACCCAGAATTCTTTACAAACCTCAAAACTTTGCCAAAAACCACTTTTTCCTCACATTTCAGTGACAGAAAGTTCTGGAATCTGAGCGGAGCCACAAATTTCCTTCCACCCAGTGTTCCCCCAAGTCTCCAGATAAAACTGGTACCTCACTTGTGTGGGTAGGCCTAGCACCAGCGACAGGAAATGCCTCAAAACACAATGTGGACACATCACAATCTCCCAAAGAAAACTGACCTGTTTTTGCAAATTGCCTAGCTGTCGACTTTGGCCTCCTGCTCAGCCGGCACCTAAGGAAACTTACCAAACCTGCACATTTTTTAAAACTAGACACCTAGGGGAATCCATGATGGGGTGACTTGTGGGGCTCTGACTAGGTTCTGTTACCCAAAGTCCTTTGAAAGCCTTAACATTTTGCTAAAAAACACTATTTCCTCACAGTTCGGGTACACAAAGGGGGTCATTCTGACCCTGGCGGTCCATGACCGCCAGGGCCGGGGACCATGGAAGCACCGCCAACAGGCTGGCGGTGCTTCCAGGGCCATTCCCGCCGCGGTCAGAAAAGGGGAACCGGCGGTTTCCCACCGGTTTTCCCCTGGCCCAGGGAATCCTCCATGGCGGCGCTGCTTGCCGCGCCGCCATGGGGATTCCGACCCCCTTCCCGCCAGCCTGTTTCTGGCGGTTTACACCGCCAGAACCAGGATGGCGGGAACGGGTGTCGTGGGGCCCCTGGGGGCCCCTGCACTGCCCATGCCACTGGCATGGGCAGTGCAGGGGCCCCCTAACAGGGCCCCATGAAGATTTTCACTGTCTGCTTTGCAGACAGTGAAAATCGCGACGGGTGCTACTGCACCCGTCGCACCCCTGCAACACCGCCGGCTCCATTCGGAGCCGGTTTCTATGTTGCAGGGGCTTTCCCGCTGGGCCGGCGGACGGCCTTTTGGCGGTCGCCCGCCGGCCCAGCGGGAAAGCCAGAATGGCATCCGCGGTCAGCGGCCATTTGGCGGTGACCGCAAGTTCTGGAATCTGAGAGGAGCCACAAATTTCCTTCCACCCAGCATTCCCCCAAGTCTCTCAATAAAAATGGTACCTCACTTGTGTGGGTAGACCTAGTTCCTGCGAAAGGCAATGCCCCAAAACACTATCTGGACACATCAAAATTATCAAATACAAAACTACTTGTTTTTGCGGGAGGCACCTGCGTTTTTGGTCCTGGGCTCAGCAGCCATCTAGGGAAACCTACCAAACCCAGACATTTCTGAAAACTAGACACCTGAGGGAGTCCAGGGAGGTGTGACTTGCTTGGACCCTCCAATGTTTTCTTACCCAGAATCCTCAGCAAACCTCAATTTTAGCTAAATAATCGCATTTATCTCACATTTCTGTGTAGGATCACTGACAGGGGCACATTTCCTACCATCCAACGTTCCCCTCAGTCTCCAGGTAAAAATTATACCTCACTTGTGTAGGTGGGCCAAGTGCCTGTGACAGGGAAAAGCCAAAAACATGTCGAAATTGAGGGGGAACCAAAGCGGGTCCAAAAGGGCAGTTTTGAAAAAAAAATTTTTAGGCTGACAAGTGCAGCAGAATTTTTATTGGTGTAGATGAGACAATGCTGGGTGGTAGGAATTTTGTGGATTCCTGCAGATTCCGGAAGGTTCCATCAGAAAAATGTGGGAAAAATGTGTGATTTCCAGCTAAGTTGGAGGTTGCAGGGGATTGTGGGTAAGAAAATGGTGCGGGTGCATGTGAAGCACACCACCCTGGAATCACCCAGATTTTTAGTGTTCCGATGTGTTTAGGTCTTGTGTATTTTTCTACATGGCAGCGTCCCAAAAGTCCAAAAAGTGCAGCCCTCACCATTCCAAGTAGGACAATTTTGAGAGTTAGCCAAGCTCTCATGGCCCAAATCTAAAACCAAAACCCAACATAATCAACTGTCCTCTTGCTTGCCGTGGGATAAGACGTTTTAGTGTGCAAGGGGAGAACTGAAATACTGTTTCCCCCTTCAGTTGGGGTGGGGGCATAACCATGCCCATACTGGTTGGTAGCCATCACCCCACAATTTTTTTTTTAATTCCCTGGCATCTAGTATGGTATCAAGCAGAGCAACTTTGGCCCCATATGCACATACCCCTACCCTGTTATTTTGGAAAAAATCTTCCCTGGTATCTGGTGGGATTTCTGCCCCCTTTAGGGGCAGATGGGCCTTCCAAAAATAGGCCAATCTGCCCCCGGGGAGGCAGATATGGCCAACAGTAATGTGCCCCCTAATTGAGTGACCCTTGCCCAAGGGGCTACCCCCCAATCAAAACACACACATACACACACACCAATCCCTGGTGCCTAAGTAGTTTCTGTCCCCCGTGGGCAGATCAGCCTAATAGAAATAGACCGATCTGCCCCAAGGGGAGCAGAAATGGCTTAAAATAAATTTGCCCCCCAAGGTAACTACCCTTGCCTAAGGGGTCACCCCCCTTGCATGAAATTGACGCAAAAAAATACAAATTGCTGGTGTCTAGTGGTTTCTGACCCCCCTTGGGGGTGGATTGGCCTAACAAAAATAGGCTGATCTACCCCCAAGGGGGGCAGAAATGGCCTAAAGACAATTTCCCCCCCGGCGAAGCGACCCTTGCCGAGGGTGTCCCTCCCCACATATGAAAAAATAAAATACAAAATAAAAATAATCCCTCATGTCTAGGGTTTTTGCCCCCCATGGTGGCAGATCAGCCTCATTACAATAGGCCGACCTACCCACAAGGTGGGCAGAAATGGCCTACAACAAATACCCCACCCAGGGGAGTGACCCTTGCCTAAGGGGTCACTCCCCTCATGTGAAACTGACAAAAAAAAAATCCCTGGTGTTTAGTGGTTGGCCTAATAAAAATAGGCAGATCTTCCCCCAAGGGGGGCTGAAATGGCCTAAATACAATTTGCCCCCCATGGGAGCGACCCTTGCCTAAGGGGTTGCTCCCCATATATATATATTAAAAAAAGTTAACATAAACAAATATATATCCTTGGTGTCTAGGTGCCTCTGCCCCCGGGGGCAGATTGGCCTAAATATAATAGGACAATCTGCCCCTGGGGGGGCAGAAAAGGCCTAAAAATATTTTGACCCCTGGGGAGTGGCCTTTGCCTAAGGGGCCGCTCCACTTATGTATAAACATAAATAAAAAACAAAACTCCCTGGTGTCTATTGGTTTCTAATTCCCTTGGGGGCAGATTGATCTAATACAAATAGGCCGATCTGCCCCCATTGGGTGCAGAAATGGCCTAAAAGTAAATTTGCCCCCAAGGGAGCGACCCTTGCCTAAAGGGTTGCTCCCCACATACATAAAACAAAAAAACAACAAACAAAAATGATCCCTGGTGTCTGGCGGTTTCTGCCCCCCCCGGGGGCAGATTGGCCTAATTAAAGTAGGCCGATCTGCCCCCAGGGGGGCATAAATGGCCTAAAAATAAATTGCCCCCCTGGGGAGCGGCCCTTCCCCAAGGGGCCGCTCCCCTTATGACATACAAAAAAACAAAACAAATTCTCTGGTGTCCAGTGGTTTCTGCCCCCCTTGGAGTAATATTGGCCTAATAAAAATAGGCCCATCTGCCCTGAAAGGGGGCAGAAATGGCTTAAAAGTAAATTTGCCCTCAAGGGAGCGACTGTTGCCTAAGGGGTCGCTCCCCACATACATAAAACAAAAACAAAAAATGTATCCCTGGTGTCTAGCAGCTTTTAACCCCCCTGGGGGTAGATCGGCCTAATTATAATAGGCCGATCTGCCCCCAGAGGGGGCAGAAATGGCCTAAAAATAAATTGCCCCCCCCGAGGAGCAGCCTTTGCCCAAGGGGCCGCTCCCCACATGATATAAACAAAACTCAGAAAAAATTCCCTGGTGTCTAGTAGCATTGATGCGATCGGGCAGCAGAAATTCAGAGAGAGACATGAAAGGAGAGGAAAGGCCTTTCCTCTCCCTTCATGCCTCTCTCGCCCCCTCCACATGATCGGAGGAGATATGCTTTGCATTTTTCCTCTGGTCTGAGCTGGAAGCTCAGCTTCCAGCGCGGTGGGGGCAGCCTCGGATGAGGTCTATCATCAGATGCCACAGGGGGGTCAAGGGGTATGGTGGAAGGGGAAAGAATTCCCCTTCCATCCCTGCCCAGGGGAGGGTGGTGCCTGGCCACCGGGAGAGCTCTAGTGCTTCCCTCGTGGGCCCCTAGCTGGATGTAAAGGTTACATCCTGGGCATGTCCTGGGCAGCCAAGAGGTTAAGCAAAATCTGTGCAGAAAATCAACAGAGAATCTGATAGCATTTCTAGTAGAAACTCAAATGTCTCTGGTTCTCCCCCGAATTAGAGGATTTATTTTACCACTGGAAATGATGCGAACTGTGGCACCATGGTGTGAGCAAAAGTAGTATTACTTCAATAAATCACAGTGAAATATTTTAAAATGTCATATAACCCTACCATCTTAGCACCATCCCACCACATGAATACTGATTTGCCCCTTCTGAGCTAATGTCACCTGGGAACAACAAAATAATTACATAAACAACAGAAAAGAATCATGAAGTAATGCAATATATGGGGCTAGCATGAAAAGCCTTGGAAAGTAACAAAAAGTGCCCTACCCAGTTTCTGAGAGAACAGTAAATCTTCCCAGGATTGTTTGTGTGTAGGAAGGTGCCCCTTCTGCAAAAAACACAACCCTGCCTACAAAGCAGACACCCTTGCGCTGGCCAGTGCAAGGGTGCCTGCATTGGTTCTAGGCTGTCGAAAGGGCGCCAGCAGAGTGGGAAAGGACAGGAATGCTGAGCACGCCGAAGACAGGCCACCTTCCTGCCCTTTCCCTTTGATACAGAACAGCCAAAAGCCTATAAAACGGGCCACAGTGTGCAAAATAAGATGGACTGGGGTGCAGCCCAAAGTAATTACCAGTGGCTGACATTAATTCAAGCATTCTTCCATCACTT